>NW_012150174.1:10096621-10122831 GCF_000956105.1 Propithecus coquereli
AAAAAAAATAAACAAATACACTAACATATAACAAAGAGATACACATGTAAGAGTGTTGCTTCTGAGGAAAGCTGGAAGACTGGAATCCGAAGTCGAAAACAGGGAATTGCACTGTATAACTTTTTAAAACTGCACTATTTTCCTATGATGTGCATCTTTCATTACTACAAACTAAATGCAAAATTAATAGGATGAGAAAAGAATACTCAGAAACTCCACGGAAAACAAAACAAAACAAAAAAGAGCAAAGAAACTCTACAGCAACATTAGAAATAATTTGTTACTTTGTCTAACAATCCTTTTCTGGTTTAGGTTTGATATCTCCCAAAACCCTTTGTTTTAAGGTGCAGAAACTGGAAGAGATTCATTCAATGAAATGCATCTACATATAACAAGTTGACTTACTTTGAAATATAGCTTTAAATATCTGATACTCATCAACAGGATTATCTTCATCATCGATGATTGTGGAATAGCCTTCCAGAGCAGTCTCCTCAGCATCATCTTCTTCCCAGTCCTCATCGTCTCCATCTTCACCTGCTTGCTTAGCTAGAATCTCCAAATATTCTTGTCCATCTTCATCAATATCATCTTCATCACTCCCCAGTTCCTCTGCCAAGTCATAAAATAGGTACTTTTGCAATACTGAAATATTTTTTTACTCAATGAAGTGACAATCATCTCAATCACTGTCAGTAAATTACAAATCACAACTAAATAAATGCAAGAAAGAATTCCAGGAATTGGTGTTTAAATACATGTTCAGCAATAAATAGAAATAAAAATTCTCATAAGTCTAAGAAATCCAACCATGATTTAATATAATTGTAGTATTAGAAGGTTAAAGAAGGATTGCATATTATGAAATTCAGCCGTTGGTATGCTCTTGGGCCTTATGGTGTATACCAAACCAAATACTGATAGTAAATAATAAAGTTATACCCACAAAATCTTTTGTGAGATTTTTTTAAAAGGCTGGCTAAGTTAGTAAATGATAAAAAACAAAAATGTGAACAGCTATCTTATTTTGAAACCATTACAAAAATTTTTACATTCTTGTAGTCTACAATGTCTTATATATAGGTAAAATGTATATATCAGCATCTAATTAATTTTACAGTACCTGCATACTTAGCTTTTAGCACTAATAGATGATAGGATAAATTTAGCCAACATTAAAAACCATAAATCTTGTAATAGTTACTATAAAGACATGTGTACCTTTGCTATTGAGTGCCATGTACCAAGCATTATGTTAAGTGTCTAAGGAAGTCCTTCTATGAATGAGTGAACAATGTAAACGTTTGGCCATGACCACACATTTCTTTGGGAGAAGGACCAGAAGACAAGGTAAGTCCAGTGATATTTCTACGTAGATAAGTTTTGGTTTCTTCCATCAAAAATCTCTTACCTGTTTCATCATCATCTTCAGCTTCATCATCATCATCACTGTCATTCTCATGTTCTGCATGGCAGGCATAAGCTCTTTTTAATCCATTAAATAAAAGGATAAAAGC
Organism: Propithecus coquereli; assembly: GCF_000956105.1. NCBI lineage: Eukaryota > Metazoa > Chordata > Mammalia > Primates > Indriidae > Propithecus > Propithecus coquereli. Next base: position 10,098,139 of record NW_012150174.1, read on the forward strand.
TGGCAAAATTTGTCCAGAAACCTGATTTAAAACTTGTGGTATCTGTTCCATATCAATAAGAGCACACAGTCCAAGAACACACATCTTTCTGTCATGAAGCCTAAAAAAAATATATTAATTTCCCTTTTTCTTAAATAAGCAGATTTTCTCATAAAGCAAACATAATAAATAAAATTGTAATTTATGTCACTTACCCCAAGAAACAGTCAACATCATTAAGCCACTGTGTAATAAAATGATTTGTAACTGGTTCAACATTATTAGGGAAACGAAGATTTTCTAAGGTATTGAGTAGTAGGTGTGGATTATAATACAAAGCTGCAATCGCAACCTGCAGACACATTGTTCGAAGTTCACTTGTCTTAACCTCTCTTGTTAGTCTTTCTAAAGCTGCTTCAACAAATAAGGGAATGCACTGTAAAGAAAGATAGCAAGATACACCAAGACTGTAATTAAGAGCATTTTAACTATCCTACCCATATTAACTTATTTGTTGCCTCAACCCTTTCATCCCGTTAGATGACCAGTATTTACTGTTCAACTGGGAAATCTAATTTTAGTGAAAAGTCAAGTCTTCATGGAGCTATTACTGCCTTGGCACATCAATTATGGTTTCACAATATTCCCTTTAAAATTGACCATGGAAATTTAATTACTAAACCTATCAAAATCTTTTTTTTTTTTTTTTTTGAGACAGAGTCTCGCTTTGTTGCCCTGACTAGAGTGAGTGCCGTGGTGTCAGCCTAGCTCACAGCAACCTCAAACTCCTGAGCTCAAGCAATCCTTCTGCCTCAGCCTCCCGAGTAGCTGGGACTACAGGCATGCGCCACCATGCCCGGCTAATTTTTTTCTATATATATATTTTTTTAGTTGTCCAGATCATTTCTTTCTATTTTTTGGTAGAGACGGGGTCTTGCTCTTGCTCAGGCTGGTCTCAAACTCCTGACCTTGAGCGACCCACCCACCTCGGCCTCCCAGAGTGCTAGGATTACAGGCGTGAGCCACCGCGCCCGGCCCCTATCAAAAATCTTAAGGCAAAATTTACCTTGCATAACAAAGTAGCCATAAAACTTAGCAGTCATATTTCCATATAAATGAAACACATGATCATTACTATATGTTGGTTAAATTTTAAACTGACTACTTAAAAAGTTATCTAGGTGTCACAATAAACAAAAACGTACAGAATATATAACAAATGCCCAAAAAAGAAAAAAATGTGGAAGAAAAAGATTCCCTCTCTGAAGCTTCAAATATTAGCCTCATTAGCCTCACTGACCTGGTCGATGCCACGCCCTTTACACTGTAGAATGATGACCTCTAACAATTTCGCTGCATGACACTCTGCATCTTCTCCTGCAACTCCCGTAAGAACCTGATCGACACAATGTAAGCTGCAGTGAGGCTTCATGAAATCTTTAAATCAGAAAAACATTTTCCTTTTCCTATGTACAAGCTCTGAGTATTACTTAAGGTATTCTAATTAATATGAATGACTGTGGGTACCATTCTGGACTACGACATGTTGACAACGGCTAACTTCTCATACAAAGGTGGCAGCTAAAACAGCTAACCCTTCTCAAAGATATCTGGCTCTTAAGTAAAGAACTACGAAAAACTAAGAAGCTGATATTTCCATAAAAACGTTTTCTCCAGTCTCATAAAATAAAAATAGTGGGTGGGGGTGGGAGGGGAGGAGGAGGCAGCCTGTTGATAGCAAATGTTGCCCTATAAACTCCAGACAAGAAATGAAGAACATGGAACTTGATGTGGTAGTTAGCATTAAGACTGTAAATGTACAGATAAGGGTTTTGAAAAAGAACAATAGAAGTATAGATATGTATCTGTTCCCAGAGTATTGATATAAATAATATAATTGGCAGTATATGATAAATAACATAACTAGATGATTATTGTGTGACTAAGTATTCAGAAGGGAAGATACCAATGAAGGACAAGCACGTCTAAAACTTCATAGGGCAAAATCATTTTTTAATGGCCTGCAACAAATAATGGTAGAAATTCAAATGCTACTGATTATATCGACTTTGATACTGATGGACCCCAGATCAATTGTATGTCTCCCCAAGCAAACTGTAGGGAGAAATTTATCCTCCACCTCTTGTTATAAGAAAAGTATTTTAGTTTGTTTTGCGACAGGTTCTTACTACAGGCATGCATCACCACACCCATATAATTTTTTTTTTTTTGGTAGAGATAAGGTCTTGCTATGTTGCCCAGGCTGGTCTCAAACTCCTGGCCTTAAGCAATCTTTCTACCTTAGCCTCCCAAAGTGCTGGGATTACAGGTGTGAGCCACTGCACCCAGCCTACAATTTCATAAATTTTATAGCAGTAGCTTCATGAAATCTCATATAAAAATAACCTACCTTTTTGCACATACTGTATATCATTTCAAGATACTTGGTATCAGACAGAAGTGTGTCTGTATCAACTGTTACATAATTATGGAGAAGGGGCATCATATCTGTATTAATAAAAAGCATCAGTCACATATCTTTACTAATACAAATGCTTTATCTTTGCTTCTGAAAAATTTACTTAGAACAAGAAGGCAAATCTTTGAGATCATTTTGTTTCTAACACTCACTTGGAATTAAAATATATTCATTTATAATTAAATGGAGAAACGAACCTATTATTAAGGTGAATATTTAAATATAGTTAAACATAAAGGTTATATATACACACACACACATTCATTTACATGGAGAAGACTATGAGGGGGTATGGGTATGTGTGTTAATGAAGAACGAACCTAAAATAACTAAATCAAAATACATAACAAAAATCAATGCCATGTGTCATCTTTGAGCATTAACTGCTACTGATAACCTACCCAAACAATGAAGCAGTTGGAACATTCAAAAGTGTATGCTCAAATGAAAAGCTACAAATAAATCACAATCGGTGTAAAATCCTAAGTATATGCACACTGATTTGACTTACCTGTGAAGTAATCAAAGCCATCTTGCTGAAAGACTTCAAATACAAGGGGTAGTAGCTGCCACATCTGTGCAGACACTTGTTGACATGTCAAACTATGTGCTAAAGAGAAGATCTCTTCATAGAATTCTAAAAGAGAAATACTTAGTCATTAGGAAAATGCTTACTCATGTGAAATAGCACTAAATTCTTAGTGCAATAAGAGGTATGATACCTAACACATGCTGTTGTAAAACAGTACCAATGACCTGTAAGCAGATTCCTTCAAGTTGCTGGGTTATCTAAAAGAGAAGAAAAAAATAATATGGAATTGCAGCACACTTAATGAATTACTATAATAATGCACACTGTAATTCAATACACTTAAATATAAAGTCAATACTGTTGAATCATTTTAAGTCTTTGTTTTAAAATGACTTGTATATTATCAAATTGTGAGCCAGTCTGAGATTGAAATTTAATGAAATACCATTATAATGAAAAAAACACAAGGAATAACCAGCTTAGTTTACCTAAAAAGGAAAGGAAAAAAATAAAATCCCATTTGAAGGCATGAGATGAAACAAACAAAAAAAAAACCCAGAAAAGTTCAAACTACTATGAAAATAAAAAAGTCACAACCATTCTGAAGAAAGCCTATAGATTTTTTTGGTGTGTAAACATAGATTAATTCAGTCCAAATGTAACTGAAAAGTCACTGTGACTTACAGAGAAATTACCTGAAGGAAGGCATTGTTCCTATTAATAGTAATCCCAATAATACTTAACCTACCCCCATTTTTCAAATTAGATATAATGAACTGTGGAATATGAACTCAGGCTCCAAGTCTTCAAGACTGATAGGAAATATAAATTCCTCTATAACTGTCAGTATGGTCCTCAGCTGGACCCCAAATCTCTAAGGGCCGTAAGAATGATCAAGGGTTGGGGGAATATAATATCTACTAATCAGATATAGAAGCAAGACATCCATTTCAACTACATAGCACATATTACATTTTTAATTCCTCAAACAGAATAAACAATTCATCTGTTAAAAATAAAGTAGCTACTCGATGGCTTATGGCTCCTGCCTATCTCCAATTATAACACAAAATACAAAGACTATTTACTAGTTTGCTGTAAAAGGCAACTTGCAGATAATCTGAAAACAATGCACTGCTTATGGATAAGAGATATATTAGCATTATAAATATCAAATGCATGACAGTGGTTACTTCTAGGGGAAGGGAGTAAGCAGGGAGAAGAGTGGTTCCCTGAGGGCTTTAATTTCATCTACCTAAAATTATTTTCCTTCTTTCTTTTTTTTTTTTGAGACAGGGCCTTGCTCGCTCTGTCACCTAGGCTAGAGTGCAGTAGCACTATCATAGCTACCTGAGCCTCAAACTCTTGGGCTCAAGCAATTCTCCTGCTTAGCCTCCGCCACTGCACCCAGCTAATATTTGTATTTTCAGTAGAGACAGGGTCTCACTATGTTGCTCAGGCAGGTCTCGAATTCCTGGCCTCAAATGATCCTCCTGCCTCGGCTAGCATTACAGGCATGAGCCACCATGCCAAGCCTAAAATTGTTTTTCTTAAAGGAAATAAAATTTAAAGGAAATATTGTAAAATGATAAAATGTCAACAAATTTAAGTGGTGATTAAGAGGTACTGGTTACATTATATTAAGTAAAATAAGCCAAACAAAGAAAGACAAATCTTGCATGTTCTCACATGTAGGAGCTAAATATTAAAAACAATTGACCTCATCAAGACAGAGTACAGAATGATGGTTACCAGAGGCTGGGAAGGGTAATGGGGACAGTGGGGAGAGGGGATAAAGTGGGGTGGTTAATGGGTGTAAAAATATCATTAGTTAGATAAATGTACCCTATAAATGTATGCAAATATTATGTAGCCACAATAATTACAAATAATTTTTCAAAAAAGAGGTAATGGCTATATCTTTCTTTGTTCTTTATTCTTCTGTATGTTTTAAATAATTTCATTTTTAAAAATCCATAATTACAATTCTTTTCCAAAAGACAACAGGAAAAGAAAAAAATAAGGAAGTTGATGGTTGCACAATGTGAATGTATTTAATACTAATGAACTGTACACTAAAAATGGATACAACGGTAAATTTTGTCATGTATGGTTCACCAAATTTTTTTAAATAAATTTTTTAAAAAATGAAAACTAGGAAGAATACATCTTCCTGGGAATCACCATACTTCAGGATCTGAGAATGTCAACAAAGCAATGAGCCAAAATCCCAAGCCCCAAGATAAAGAGATCATAAAACAAATACTTGGTTCCTAGTCCATCTATTATTTTAGAATGTAAAATATTTATAAGGTACTAATCTTATTCCTTACAAAAGAGAAATATTTTAAAATGGCAAACTCAGGACTGGGTACAGTGGCTAATGCCTGTAATCCCAGTACTTTGGGAGGCCAAGGTACAAAGATCGCTTGAAGTCAGGAGTTCAAGACAAGCCTGGGCAACATGGCAAGACCTGTCTCTACAAAAAAAGAAATTATTATAAAAAATTAGCCAGGCGTGGTGGTACGCAACTGTAGTCCTAGCCACTCAAGAGGCTGAGACAAGGAGGATCACTTGAGCCCAGGAGTCCAAGTGAGCTATGAATGATCCTACCACCGTACTATAGCCTGGGCTAGGAAGAGAGTCTCTTAAAAAAAAAAAGCAAAATCAAGGTGCACAAGATGACCAGAGAGTTATGTAAGTTAGAGCCCTCCAAAAAGCATAGTACAGTCATTGTAAAATGGTTTGGTATTCCCTAAAAACTGTGCAATACTGGGTCATTTTGTTACCTCTTTATGATCTTCAACTACACTAAGAAGTGTGTCAATTGTATTCAGAATTCCCATAGCAGTAACTGCTTTGTCATCACTTCCTTCTTCATCTGGCCCGGTCTGAATTACTTGGTTAAATGTCATTGCCTAGATTCAAGAGAATACAACTCGGGTTTGTCACTGAAGCATTATAAACACTTTTTGGTCTACGACTTTTGATTTTTAAAATGTTCTCATTGGAATAACATGATAAATCAATGTCTCCAAATGATTAATAATAAGTAAAAGCTTGAGCTCTGTAATCAAATGAGCCTGCTATGCCACTCACTGGGTAACCTTCAACAAGCTATTTGACCTCTCTTGACCTTTCCTGACATGTCATATGGAGGATTTCATAGACCATGTGAGGATTAAATGAGGCAAGGCAAAGAAAGCGATTAATATTATGAATACCTTCATTAATATTACTAACATTTGGCAATGCCCAAATATAGGTATATTTAATTATCAACAAGTTTGCTGAGCTGTCTTTTGTAAAGTTCAATCGTTTTGAGTATTCGAGGCAACTACACAGATAGTCACGTTACAGCCAGAGGTAGTAGTTAAGAACATACACTACAGAGGCCCAGTTATGAATCCCACTCCTACCTTGTCTACCTTGGGCAATTTATTTAATCTTTTTATACCTCACATTTTCTCTGTATGAAATAGGAATAGATATAGGATTGTGTGAGAATTAAATAAGTTAAATATCTGTCAAGGGCTAAGGTACAGTATTTGCTATACAGTAAGGTCTGTGAACTATTTACTATAAGGTAAGTAAGGTGAGCCACTTTGACGTACTACCTGGAACATACTAAGAGCTAAATTACAATACTCGTATAAATGACAGGCTTAAAAACATACCAAATGCTGTGTCATTTCTACTGCAATAGGAGTAACTTCTTCACTATATTCACAGATCATTTTCTGAATTACATTGGTAAGGTCATCATTTTCTGTTTCTCTTATAATATGAAGAAGAGCCTGCATTACAGGTCTGATGAATGGTGTGATGTATTCTTTTGCTGTAAGACAGAAAAAAAAGGAGTAAAAAATTTTGGGGCAAAACAGCTAAAACTTCTTAAAACCTGATACAACATACACCAAAGGGTAAAAAAGAAGTACTTTCACATTAAAACAAAGTGTACCCAATTTCTAGGATTGTGCCTTTTATAATTATGTGTGAAGACATTTACTGTTCTTGACATACAGATCATTTACCTTTTTCTTGATTGCTGATCAACACTTGAAGCGCAATAGCAGCTTCCACTTTCACAGGCATTTCTCTATCATCAATAAGACATCTTCTTGTAAGCTCCAAGGCTGTTTGAAGGTTCTGATCACTTTTGAACTTCACTTCACAAAAATAATGAAGTACCCAGCAAGCCTTTTTTAAAAATGCAGTGAGTTACTTTAGATACATTACACTAAATTTCCCCAAGCTCATCTCTATTCCCAGTGTTCTGTGTGTGGAAATTTGGAGGCTGGCCAGTGGTAGATGTGTCATAAGAGACAACACTAGACCAGTACTATGATCCCAAGTTACTCTTTGGCTGCATGACGTCTGTGTGGATAGCAAGATCTGAATGCAAAACACAGACAGACACTGCTACCAGTCATAGATAGAAACTATGCACACATTATAACAGCCATTTAAAGATTTACATTAAAGAGAAGTCTAAAATAAACTATGGCTTTTAAAGTGAACACTAAAATGTTTCAATATAAAAGTCCACATAGTCATTCATAACAAAAAACCATTTGTACCCCCCTAAATCTATTAAAATAAAATTTAAAGAACCAATCATTTGCGATGGATAATTACCCTGATCTAATCACCATATACTATATATGTAGAAACATCACAATGTGCCCCATGAATATGTACAATTATTGTCAATTAAAAAAAAAACTTAAAAGTCATTCACTACAAGACATAAATATATAAATTAATACAGCTTTAAAACATACCCTTGCTCTCATGTAGCCTAGTTCACTGCTGAAGAGAGGGAATACATGATTCTGCAACATGTATTCCATCTGATCTTTATAGATCTTTTTCTGTAAATATAAACAACAATAATTTTGACACAAGTCCAAATATACCATTATCTCAATTTGAAAATAGATATTCCAGTGTTAAAAATGACTACCATGTCACAACACACATTTATTCTGATTCTTTGAACCAAAGAATCCACAACCAAATTTCTTATTCTATAACTTTACCCAAAAAAACACACTCAAATACATTTTTCCATGTTTTTACATTAGAAAGCCATTATAGCAAATCTTAACAGCAATGGTGTTTAATTATTAAAAGAGTGGTTAATTTTATTCCTTAACTTATACAATTTTTTTTTCTCATGAAACTTTTATAATGATAAAAACTCTCTATAAAGTTTCTAACTGAACATAGCTTGAGAAAAATCCTGCTTTCAAAGTAACAGATGGGATATCTAAAAAGACACTCTCTCCATCAAAATGGAATCAGGAAAAAAAAAGTAAAAAGACACTTTCATTAATCTTAAAGTTGAGTATTTTCTAAGTGGTAACAAGCTTTATAGAAGTGTTCATTAAATCAACATTAAAAATACAAAACATTTACATATCAACACTTACAAAACTGGAGAAGACTACAGACAAAACAACGAAATGCAATGTGGGATCCTGGACTGGATCATGGACCAAAAAAAGGACATTAGTGGGAAATCTTGAGAAATTTGAAAAAGGTTTATAGATTACTTGATCATATCATATCAAAATTAATTTCCTGGTTTTGATAATTGTGCCTGCCTATATAAGACGTTAGCATTAAGGGAAGCTTGGTGAAGAACAAGGATAGATAAACAAAATATGTCAATGTACTATGAGAACTCACTTAAGAGTCCCAGACTTCTATACAACAAATAATTAGAATGTCTTTAATTTATACTTTGTAACCTAAGAGGATGGTTGGACAGGTATAGAAAAGCTGAAAGAAGGCTGGGCACCGTGGCTCATGCCTGTAATCCTAGCATCCTGGGAGGCCGAAGCTGAAGGATCACCTGAAGTCAGGAGTTCCAGACCAAACTGAGCAAAAGCAAGACTAAAAATAGAAAAAATTAGCTGGGCATGGTGGTGCGTGCCTGTAGCACCAGCTACGCGGGAGGCTGAGGCAGGAGGATAGCTTGAGCTCAGGAGTTTTAGGTTGCTGTGAGTTGCTGTGAGCTAGGCTGACGCCACAGCACTCTAGCCTGGGTGACAGAGCAAGGCTCTGTCTCAAAAAAACACACACGAAAAAAACAAACAAAAAGAGCTGAAAGATACAATGTACAGGCTGGGGCTGGTGGCTCACACCCATAATCCTAGCACCCTGGGAGGCTGAGGCGGGAGGATCACTTGAGCTCAGGAGTTTAAGGCCAGTCTGAGCCAGAGTGAGACCCCACCTCTACTAAAAATAGAAAAATTAGCCAGGTGTGGTGGCGGGTGCCTATAGTCCCAGCTACTCAGGAGGCTGAGGCAGGAGGATCACCTGAGCCCAGGAGTTTGAGGTTGCTGTGAGCTAGGCTGATGCCACGGCACTCCAGCTCAGGGGACAGAGTGTGACTCTGTCCCTAAAAAAAAGAAAAGATACAATATACACACAAAATAATGTGACCAATTCAACAAAGCAAGGTTTGTGGTAGTGGGAAGGTATAATGACTAAATATTTCCTTTACTTCAAAGTGAAAACAAATTTCAGATCTTACTTATTAAGTCAAACACAACATACACACTTGAGATTTCTAAACAAAAATCTAATCCAGTCATTCTTTACTATAAAATTTGTGACAAAAGCATGATGTGTCTAAACTAAAAACGGAAGCATTCATGTTTATAAATTGCCTTCAAGATGAACACTGAGAAGAAAAACACTATTTTACAATATCTTGCAACATGTAAAGATAACTCGCACAATAAAAGTACTTTCAGCATAAGCAGAAGCAAGAGAAAATAATTAGACATATTAAAATCTTATCAAAAGGATACCATCAAGAAAGTGAAAAAAATAACCTTAAGAATGACAGAAAATTCTTGCAAATCAGATATCTGAAAAGGTCCTAGCATCTAAAATATATAAATATTTCTAACAATTCAATAATAAAAAGACAACCCAACTAAAAATGGGCAATTTGAACAGACATTTCTCTAAAGCAGATATTCAAAATGGACAATAAGCTTAAAGATTCTCATCATTAGCCATCAAGAAAATGCAAACCTACACCACTATGAGATACTATTTCATGTTCACTAAGATAGCTATAATCAAAAAGAAAATAACAAGTACTGGTGAGGATGCAGTGAAACTGAAACCCTCGAATATAAAATGCTGGTGCAAATATAAAATGGTGCTGGTGTAAATAAAAAATGGTGCATCCACTTTGGAAAACAGTTGTGGTTTCTCAAAATATGAGCAGCAATTTAGACTTCTAAGTATACACGCAAGAGAAGTGAAAACGTATGTCCACGTGAAAACTTGTACATGAATGTTCACAGCACCATTATTCGTAATAGGCAAAAAGTATAAACAACTGACAAATGGATAAATAAAATGTGGTATATTAATACAATGAAATAAAATTTGGCAATAAAAAGAAGTACTGACACATACTATCACATGGATAAACCTTGAAAACATTACAATAAATGAAAGATCGCATATTATATATTGCTCCATTTATATGCAACGTCCAGCAAAAACAAATCCATAGACACAAATGAAGATTACAGGTAGTCTATGGCTGCGTGATTTGAGGTGAAACAGGGAGTGAATGCTAACGTGTACAGGGTTTCTTTTGGGGGTCATGAAAATGTTTTGGAGCTGTGATGCTTGTACAGCTCCGTGAATAATCTAAAAACCACTGAGTTGTAAACTTTATGGGCAAATTGCATGGTTTATGTATTAGATCTTGATAAAGCTGTTAATTTTATAAAACTACTTGTACACTCACACATATACGTATATATGCAAAAGAAGAAATACCTTCAGAAGTATTTCGGCTAAAGAGCCAATCATATGCAGGGCTCCATCTTTTTTTCGAGGATCAGCATTTGGTTCTGTTAGAATCTGATAACAGAATCCCATAGTCTTTTGCAATACCTAAATTAAAAGAGAAAAGTACTACTTTATTGGCTATCCCAAAATCCTTAAAAAACATACTAACAGCCCAGGTGCCTGTAATCCTAACACTTTGGGAAGTGGAGGCAGGAGGATCGCTTGAGACCGGTAGTTGGAGGCCAGCCTGAGCAAGAGCGAGACCTTGTCTCAACCATAAATAGGAAAAATTAGCAAGGCATGGTGGTGGGCACCTGTATTGCAGCTACCCGGGAGGCTGAGACGGGAGGATCCCTTGAGGCTGAGTTTAAGGTTGTAATGAGCTATAATGACATCATTGCACTCTACCTAGGGTGACAGAACGAGACTCTGCCTTAAACAAACAAGGAAAAATACCAACAAAACGACTTACATTGCTAACATTTAAAACTGAGTGTATATGTGTCTTTTTTTTTTTTTTTTTTAAATATAAAGGGATGGAGGGGTGTGAGGAGGGGTGCTCAGTTGCCTTGGTTTTTTTTGTTGTTGTTGAGACAGAGTCTCACTTTACTGCCCTGGGTAGAGTGCAGTGGCATCACTATAGCTCACTGTAGCCTCCAACTCCTGAGCTGAATCAATCCTTCTGCCTCAGCCTCCTGGGTAGCTGGAACTACAGGCGCACTGCAATGTCCGGATGGATTTTTTTTTTCCTTTCTTTTTGGTGGAGACGGGATCTTACTCTTGTTCAGGCTAGTCTGGAACTCCTGAGCTCAAGCAATCCTCCCGCCTTGGCCTCCCAGAGTGCTAGGATTACAGGCGTGAGCCACTGCGTCCAGCCCTGAGTGTATATTTGAATAAATTTTAAATAATATAGCAAAAATTATCTATACGTTTAATAACCTACCTCTTTCCTCTTACTACAGGCTGTAAACAAAAGTGTCTGGGCAGCAGTGGTAGGAGAAATGAAATCTTCAAACACATCTAGAGAATAAATTTAAAATTAAGACAGAAAACAGCAATTTTTTCACCAAATATTTTCACATTACATAGTTTACAAATGATGCTCGTTAAAAAACAAGGCATTAAAAAATGTGCCAAAACATCATATAAGGTATGAAAATGAATCCATATCGCCATATAATTTTGCAAAAGCCTAATTCCATGTCTTTTCTGTACAAATTACACGTTCAGTTAATCCACCAATACCTCTAATAATTTTCTTTCATACAAACACTACTACTGTGAGAATTCTCAGAATAGGGTCACAGAAATACAAATTACAAAACATACAGAAGATTCTGGTAGGAAGAAAGACTAATACAAAACGTTAGACAAATTACAGTTCTTTAGTTCCCTGCAGGGACTCCTTGTGACTCTAGCTTCCAGCGTGTCTTCTCAATTCCCACACATATGATGACTGACATGGGATCCAAAAATATAACTGAGTCACTTATTGAATATATAACATTTTTGGCATATGCCAAAAGCACATTCAACAATCATAACTTAAGAACACTATTGTATTTGTGTCTGCTAAAAATAAGATTATCATTCTCAAATGCCATAGTTAATGAATAGTCCCCAAAAAATCTAAACAAGGGATAAATTACATTAAAACAACAAAGAAGGTTTTTCAGTACCAAAGCTAAGGCCATAATACCCCCTAGGGTGGCTATACACAACCACTCTAACCTTAACTACTGACATATTTTGTTTCTAAAAAAGTGAAATTTCCTTACCAAACTTCATGCGTATGTATTCATAAGGGTCTTCTTGCCAAAGTTCCTCATCAGCATCTGTATAGCACATCAATGGAAAAATAACATCTTGGATAATGCCCTGCAATTTAAAAGTTAAGAAAGTAACAGCCTTCAGTTTTCAAATTTAAACTTTCAGATTTCCTTTAACTATTAAAACACACATAACCCTGTAATATGTATCTTAAAGCTTAATACCAAACTTCAGCAATGCATTTACTGCATTCACAGATCAACTTTCACGCTGCATGTTCTTACCCTCTCTCTATAGCAAGTAATTATAAAATAAGACATATATACATATTAATAAGTAGCAAACAGGTATCATGAGAAAATATAAAATTTTAGCCTATCAAATTCTACAGGTCTAAATAAAGCAAATAAATTACTTATAGAAATAGCAGATAAGTCAATTATTCTGGAAACTAATCTGGTGAAATGAAGTCCCTTGCCTACACCAAATCACATGATAAATGTTAACTAATCACAATCCAATAATAAGAACTTTAATGTAAGTTTGAAGATTACAATTTAAGATTAAAAAATAAGCTGAATATTCACAAAATACCTCTTAGAACGTTATGTCAGTGTTATATCTCCTTTTTCTGCTATACTCTCAAAACCATCACCAGAACAAGACTAAGTAATACAACTCAAGAAAACATGCAAGTTTTCAATCTTTATGGCACTTCATGCTATTTCTATTATACTGGCTAGAAAAACTTTTTAAGATAGAAAATTATTACTTGTATATGAGGCTTCAGATTCTTCCAGGTGAGGGCATGGGAAACTCCTTGATTAATATAATTTAATGTCTGTTGTAAAACTCGAGGAGCCATATATTGCTTCTCCTTGTACTGATATAACACCTTCAATAAAACCTTTGAAAAAAATGTTCTATCAAAAACCAAAGTTCGAATAGAAATTTTAACCACTTACGAGCCAGTAAAAACAGCTGACACACTTAATACCCAAGTCATCATCAAAAAATAACAACCACACTCTTTTAGAAATATATAATTTTAAAAATTAGGTGCTAGTGACCCACATTTATTCCTAAAATATTTAAACAACAAATTGAAATAATACTGTGTCAAAGGACTAGTTTCAAATTAAGAATAAAGAGAAGACAAAACCATATGCTACCTATTATTAAACAAACCACACTATTATGAGATAGCCCTATCTTGTTAAAGTCATCTTCTAGGAAAACCTTACCCAAAGCAGTCAACCCTATTTAGCATATGCCAAGAGTTCTAATTCTAATTCGTGTTTCAGAATATCGACTTTCAGAGTGTAGTCTATATATCTCTGGTGGTGCCCAAGACTCTTTCAGGGGGTCTACTAGGTTAAAGCTATTTTTATAATAATGCTAAGATGTTATTTGCCTTTTTTGTTTTTTTACTGCGTTGACATTTGCATCAACGGTATGAAAGCAATGGTGGTAAAACTTCTGGTGCCTAATGTGAATCAAGGGGTATGAAACTAAAGTCACTGTATTCTTTACAGCCACATAATTATAGAACAAGTTTTCCTTAAGGATGTCCTTAATGGGTCGGGCGCGGTGGCTCACGCCTGTAATCCTAGCACTCTGGGAGGCCAAGGCAGGCGGATCGCTCAAGGTCAGGAGTTCGAGACCAGCCTGAGCAAGAGCGAGACCCCCGTCTCTACTAAAAATAGAAATTATCTGGACAACTAAATATATACATATATATATAGAAAAAATTAGCTGGGCATGGTGGCACATGCCTGTAGTCCCCGCTACTCGGGAGGCTGAGGCAGTAGGATCGCTTGAGCCCAGGAGTTTGAGGTTGCTGTGAGCTAGGCTGAAGCCACGGCACTCTAGCCCAGGCAACAGAGTGAGACTTTGTCTCAAAAAAAAAAAATAAGAATGTCCTTAATGAACCTAAAAAAAATATGATTGAATTGAGACGTATATACATAGCCCTCAGCTACATACCAAAGGACAATGGTTGGAAGAAAAGCACTTGTGAGACTGAGTTGTAAGCTGAAATTGTAACTTATTCCATGAAAGAACAACTGATAGACAAATAATGGTTATTTAGACTTATGCATGTGATAGATTTTTTTCTCAAAAATGAATTAAATGGGCCTGTCACGTCAAAGAAATAGCTGACAGTATGTTATTGGTGTTAAAATTTGAGTTTTCAAGCAAAAATTAGAATTCTGGAATGTTTAGATCACCATGATTAGCCTGAAAGCTTTCCAATATTTAAATATATTTCTGATGAGACTGGTGGTGACCTTAACAAATGTGATTTTCTTTTTTTTCTTCTTCTTTAAGAGAAGGTCTTGCTCTGTTACCCAGGCTAGGGGGCAGTGGCATAATAGCTCTTTGCAGCTTCCTGGGCTGAAGCCTCAGCCTCCACAGTAGCTGGGACTACAGGCACACACCACCACGCCTGGCTAATTTTTAAAGTTTTTGTAGAGATGGGGTCTTGCTATGTTGCCCAGGCTGTTGAACTCTTGGTCTCAAGTGATCCTCCTGTCTTGTCCTCCTAAAGTGCTGGGATTACAGGTGTCAGCCACCTCTGCTGGTCTTTTTAAATTGCATAATGAAATGTATAAACATTTGGAAAATCTGCATTAACTCAATGAGTCAACATTTTCAAAATGATCAATGCAGGATGTTTCAAAATCATGTATGAATAAAAGTTTCATTCAAAGTGCAGTACAGACCAATGACTTTTAATGTAACAATGCAAAATGTTTGTTTGTATGGTTTCAAATTCCACATTGCAATTAACTTTAAAGAAATTACCATTGTCCAATTTCAGTGTAATATCAAAGAATTTACATAATTATCTGAAAAGTCTAATAAAATACTCATCCCTGTTCTAACTTCATCCCTGTGAGGCCAAATTTTCTTTATGTCAACCAAAACAAAACAGACTGAATGCAGAAAAATGAGTATCCAGCTGTCTTTATTAAGGCAGACATTAGAAAAAATGTTATAATGGATTTATTACTTTTAAATGAAATAACTTAAATTTTGTTTTAATTTCTAACATGTCAAGTGTCACTAGGTATAACCCACATAAATGAAAGCCCACTGATGTCCTCAATAACTTAAGACCAAAAAAAATAAGAACTGCTACAGAGTTCAAACAAACACTCTTGAGAAGACAGAAATTAACTTAAAGATGTTATGTTTCTACTTAGAAAAACTATCTTACACTTACTTGCTGGACACCAACAGCAAATGCCTTCAGGAATACTTCAGCAAATTCATTATACTCTTTAGAAACATTGCCAGGGCTTCCATATCTAAAATACATTAAAATGTCCATTGTTTCTTTATAATACTTTATACCAACATTTATAAAAGCAAAAGCTTAAAAAATAAATTTAAATCATCATATATAGATAGGAGATTACCTTTCAAAAAGCCTTGCTAAAATATGTAAAGCCCACTTCTTACATTTCCACCATGGTAACTCAGGTCTATCATCTTCTTCAACTTGAAGTGTTTCCTTTAAAGAGACATTTATTTAATGATAGCACAAGATGATACAATGTAGGTGGAACAGTATGAGGTTAAGAACAGATTCACAGAAATGTGAATGCTCCTTCAATGTTGGCCTTTCTAACCTTGGATAAAAGGTTACATGTGGAAAAATATTAACCCTTATTTAAATCTAAGAGGCGTCCTCACTGCTTCACTACTTGATTGCAAAAGATATGCTTTTTAAAATTTTTATAAAAACTTAAAACCAAACATTTTAGTCAAGATCTAAAGAATATAAAGTCAAGGCCATAATTATAGCTTAATCAAAATCAGTATAGTTCATAATGGAAAGGGCATGAGAAACCCCATTTCAGAAATCTAATTCCAGGTATATCAGTATAAATGCACAAGGATATATGTATGAGAATATTCATTTCAATACTATTTGTAATAGTGAAAAATTGCCAGGGACCTAAACATTCATTAATGAGGAAATGTTTAACTATGCAATGTCCATACAAGACTACTATACAACCATTAAAAGAAGGAAGTGGTTCACCATACACTGACCTAAGACATCCATGACATATTTTTAAGTTAGGATAAGGAAGTGAAAATACAGAGCAACTGAAAACTCTCATCCATTGCCAGTGAGAGCAATGCTACAATCACTTTGGCAATCACTTTGGAAGTTACTTACAAAGTTAAACATACACCTACTCTATGAGCCAATTCCATTCTTTGGTATTTATGCAAGAGTGTGAAAACACATGATCACAAAAAGACACAGAACAATGTTCATAGCTTTATCTATAATACTCAAAAAGTGAAAACCACCCAGATATCCATCAATGTATGACGGTATACAGAAACTGTGGTATATTCATACAATGAGATATCACTCAGCAATAAAAAGGAATAAACTATCACTACATAACATGAATGTATCTCACAAATACAGTAAGTGAAAGAAGCCAGAAACAAAAGATTACTTATTAAATTCTACAACAGGCAAAATCTACTGTGCAAGAAATGAGAACAATGATGGCAGAGATGACTAGAACCAGCCTTGAGTAAACATTCACATAATTTAATAACTCATTGAACTGTTTACTTGTAACTTGTGCATGTTACTGAGTATAAACTATAACACAAAAAGGTACAGAGTATGTATGAGAACTTTAAAAGTTATATTTTATACCTACTAAATGTGTACAGAAAAATACATGCCAAACTAGTTTCCCGTCAAGTAGGAGAAATGTTCTATTTATTTTTTCTGCATTGTTTTAAATTTTTTTGAAAAAAATCTAAAAAAAGTAAACAATAAACTACAACACAAGAAATTGGTCTCGCCTTTGCCACTAATAATATCACATTGGATAAATTATATAACTCTCCAATATCTAAGTTTAAAATAAAATTCAGAAGGATTTTTTTTTGAGGATTAAATAAGGTATATAATAGCACTTAAAACACACTAGATATTAAGAACTTGTAAATTCCTCTCTCTAGAAAACTAGATTTTAAAGAAAAATACGGTAATTTAAAATTGTGATTAAATGTAATAAACAACACAGTTGGACCACTCTGTACTAAAGACCACTGAGTTGTATGCTTGAAAGGGTAAATGTTATGGCACGTAAGTTTTATCTCAATAAAGTTATTTTAAAAAAATTACATAACTACAAGTTTGGCCACCTTTAAATCAAATTCTTCCTCTGTTCATGGGCATAAATTATTAAGCTAAAATCTAGTTATGTGCTCCTAATTTGGTTAAGAAATGAAAAGACACAGAAGAATTGGGACGAAATAAAGAGATACACACAAGCACTTGACCAATAATAAATGAAATAACCCTTCACAATTTTTTACTTGATGTATGCACTTATGTAAACAAATAGAAAAGTGTCTCTATACCTAGAAAAAATACATCACAAATCTTAAAAGTTTATCAAGAATGTTACAGGAAATACCAGTGAAATACTCAAAAGATCACTAAATATTTATATTTAATAATATTAAGAAAGCACACAGAAACTTACATTAGGTACATCCCTGTTCACAACAGTCTTTAAAATTTCTATCCATTCTGTCAGGTTCTGTTGGTTTATCAGCTCCAGTGGTAGTGTATACTAAGTAAAAATCAAGAATTAATATTTTTAAATCCTTACTAAAGAAAATCCCATTTACTTTTTACTCTTCACAATACCAAAAGTATTTTATGCAATCCACATTTCCTGCTTTTAGCACACAAATAAATTTCTTTGGTTAGTTATCTACAATGGTAAACACTGGAAGTAACCATGGGCATCCTTGTTGTATTCCCATTATTGGGATTATATCTTATTTTCACCATAAGGTATGATATTTACCATGGATTTCTAGTGAACACCTTTTATCAAGTTAAGCAAATTTGTATTCTAGGTTTCTAACAGCTGTTTGTATGTATGTATTTATTAACTATTATTATCATCATTATTATTATTATTCGCGAGACAGAGTCTCACTCTGTTGCCCTGGGTAGAGTACAGTGGTGTCATTGTAGCTCACTGCAACCTTAAATTCCTGGGCTCAAGCCATCCTCCTGCCTCAGCCTCCCAAGTAGTTGGGACTACAGGAGTGTGCCACCATGCCTGGCTAGTTTTTCTATTTTGTTTTTTAGTACTGATGGGGTCTCACTCTTGCTCAGGCTGGTCTCGAACTACTGAGCTCAAGCAATCCGCCCGCCTTGGCCTCCCAGAGTACTAGGATTACAGGCATAAGCCACCATGCCCAGCCTGTTTTCTTTTCTTAAAGCAGAAATGGTTATTAATTTTATCAAATGCTTTATTGGACATCATAAAGATGGTTACAGGTCTCTTTTAATGTGATATAAGCATTAATCACAAAAACTAATTTTTTTTTTTTTTTAGATGTTGTCTCCCTATGTTGTCCAAGCTAGATTCAAACTCCTAGGCTCAAGGATCCCCCCATCTCAGCTCCAGAGTAGCTGGGACTATAGGCATATACCAGCACACCCAGCTCAATTTTCTTTCTTTCCTTCTTTTTTTTTTTTTTTTGAGATAGAGTACCGCTCTGTCACCAGGCTAGAGTACAGTGGCATCATCATAGCTCAGGGTAGCCTCAAACTTCTAGGCTCAAGTGATCTTCCCACCTCAGCCACTCTAGCAGCTAGGACTACATGGCTATGCCACCACGTCCACTTAACTTTTTCTTGTAGAGACAGGGGTCTCACCATGTTGCCCAGGCTGGTCTTAAACTCCTGGGCTCAAGCAATCCTCCCCTCTCGGCCTTCCAAAGTGCTGGGATTACAGGTGTGAGCCACAATGCCCAGCCAAAATTTCTTACTGTTGACCCCTTCTTACATTCCTGGGATAAATCCTACCTTTCAGTAGGATAGTAAAATCAATATCCTAACAGTGCCCCCTGTTGGGGGTCATCTGTGAAGACTGCCAAGGCTGGACTCTCTATAGAGAGAGTCTCCAGGTAAAGTTCTCTTGTGGTTCAAGAAGAAGAAGGGATATTTGTTACACTGGAATGTGACTATATTTGTGTATATTAAAACAAGTTTGCTGACTCCTAAAAAGAAAAAAAAATCAATTTAGGATTTTAGGACATCTATTTTCGCAAGTGAGACAGGGTAATATTTTGATAGCAGGATATGCTAGTCTCAAAGAATGAGTTGAGAAGATAAATACTCATGTTGTCCTGTGCCCTAGGGTAATTTTCAAAAAGAATTATTTTAATCTAAAAGTTACGATCCTACCAATTAGAAAAAATATGAAAAGACTATAGATACTGCATATTGAAATTACTTAACAAAGAATTATATAAGGATCCAATAGAATAGCATTAAAGTATCCTTAGAATCAGATTGGGAGATATCTTTAAAGATCTAGCAAAGACATGCAAAATTCAACCAAGCAATGGAGTAAGTCAGCTACAATCTTACAGAAGTAAAGATGCAGATCTATTTAAATGAGGTTTTCAGAAGTAACAGTGTGACTTGAATCAAGATGTTAGTAAATGAGACAAATCCTTCTATGGCGACATGGTACAAAAAGAACCAGAATTTAAATCCTAACCAAAAAATCTGTTCTATAAGTAATTATATTACACTGAGAATACAGACCCAACCATTTCCTTAGTGGGTATCTTTTATCCCAGAATAATTTAGAACAGTATACAGAAATGATGAAATCCATTACTGTGTGCCAGTCAAGTCCACAGAGTTAGTACTTTTATGTCAAGTATAGAGTAGGTTTTATATTTATTAGGACAATCTATGTATGTTTTGCATATCAGAGTATGTGTTAGATTTCAACTGTAATCGAGTAACTGGTTTTCAGACTCATAAATTAAGGTAAGAGATATAAAAAAAAAATTACTAATTTTGTTGTGCTGGATGGTTTAAGAGAACTGGACATTGCCCCTTTACAATTTAAGATTTATTAGAGTTTTTTATGTATTTGGGGAAGTATGCTTGTTTAGACTTATAATTTTGGCAATTTCTATCAAATCATCCACTTAATCTAGCTTTTCAAATGTAATTAATTCAGATGCTGAAATTCTTTGTTAATTTTTAATGTGGTAAATGACAGACTAACATTTTATACATAAAATCTGCTTTATAAAATTTACCTGAACAAGAGCATAGAAGATCTTGAATATTTGTTTCTGGATAAGGACAGATTGATCAGACTGATCAGAAAGAAGCTGGATAAAACGATCCTTTAGAACTGGCAGAAAATGCTGCATTGCTGCTACCAATGGACTCCGCTCCTCTGGTTTCTTATACCTTTGGGTGGGAATAACAAACTAATTCTGTAAGAATTTATTTCCACAATTTTATATATTTAAACTACCTGTTTATTTCCACAAATATAATCAAATACTTCCTAACCAGTTTGAAAAAAGGAAAACCTACTCTGGAAGAAAACCACGCAAAAAAGCAAATTGAATAAAACCTCAATATCTAATAGTTTTTGAACATTTATTATGAGGTCAATAATCTTCAAGGCCCCCATTAGTATCCTCAATTTTACAGTTGAGGAAACTGAGGCACAGAAATTAACTATCTTTCCCAGTATTACACATCTAAGCATGAACCTAAGCAGCTAAAATCCAGAGTCTGCCCTCTTAACCACTATGCAATGAATACTGATACAAATGAGGCGGCACAATAACCAGGCTTTTAAATAGTAGCAGTTGATGAATAAATAAATTGATTATATACTACTATCCTTAAGTAATTTACATACCAACAGCATTGAGGCAGAAATGGCATGTACAAAGCAGAAAATATTTTATTTCTAAAAGCATCATAATCCAGAAGTTCTATAACCCATTTGGCAACAAAACATGACCTCAACAGGCTATTTATGATCTTCATTTACCCCATTTGGGGTCAATATTCACATATTTTATAGCAGATATAACAATGTGTTCAGCTACTAGGTGCTTGCTACAGATGTCAATAGTAGTGTTACATAACATGTATTATGTGAACCTTACTACCCTTCTAAAATCCAAAACAAATCTGAGTTCTGAATTCCATTTTGCATAGAGATTATGGATAAAGAATTGCTGACCTAACTGAGATATTTTTTCATATACTGTTAACATTTTAACAATACTGTTAAAAGATCTGTTGGTTTGTTAAAAAATAACAATAATCGAATTTATAGGTTACAACTATGGAAAAGTAACTCTAGCTTCCATTATTAAGGAGTCAATAGGCAAATTTTGTGGATTTGCAAATACAAACTACATGTTATAGAAATCATTATTCTAAAAGCCACAGCTTATCTTTTTGCAACAGATGATTATCTAAACTGCTTTAAATTGGTTTTCCACAGCAGATCTCAGTTTTATTTATTGGTACCCTCCTTCTTTAAGGGAGAAAATATACTTAAGAATTGAGTATCTGAGTACATTTTAAAAAGATAAAGGTAGACTCTCTTCAAAAGCTGGATGTTTTTTTCCTGCTGGGTGAAATGAGAACCAAATTGCCAAGAATAAAAAACACCAAGAGAAATGTTCACACTAATGATTGTTAAGGCTATTAACACAATTAACTAGCAGATTATTTTAAGTATTACTTTCATGTGCTAAGAAATTATACCTAACATACATCTAAAAGTTTATCTGTACCTTTCTTTGAGTCAATAAAATAGTAACAATTTATAAAAGAAAGCAAATTGCACTCTGCAATCTGATTACACAAACTTTATATAATAATTACAGATAAAATTCCCTTTTAACACTAAAAGTGAGAACTATATTATGCAGCTCTTTCCATTTACACATCTCAGGTGATCACGCTCACCAAAAGAGTGTGACTACCCACCCATTCCATGTTAGACATTCTTCTCTCCTACCTCCCTCACTACACTGAATAGTGGACTGGGAGTTGAGTGGTGCTAGCTGTTAATCTAAGCTAATGAATATGAAAGTAATTTATACTACCAAACATATTACCATTCCCTAAGACTTAAAAGTCTCCGAAAGTATGAAAATGTGACACTAATAAAAGTCTGCTACCAGGGGGCTGTGATGTGTCAAACTGGTGAACCATACTCAGAAAATCCTTAAATACTAGTCTCGCTTTTTTGTTTAAAAAAAAATCTTCAGTGGTTCCTCAGTATCTAAAAGATCACATTCAAATTTCTCATTGTGGCATTCAAAACCTTCTTTAACATGGTCCCAATTTACCAGTCCCATTATCCCTAACCTCTCACCAGCAATTATCAATATCATTAAGTGATCTCCTCACTATCCACTAAAGACAGTGTCTCGCATTTCCACCTCTGTACCTTTCTTTGTTCATACTACTCCATATGATGTGACACACCTTCCTCTTCAAATGCTCCTTCTGTGCTCCTTTAACTGACAAGCATTGCCTGAGGATCCATGCTCCTGAAGACCACCACAAATTCTAATTTCTCCATAAATTTTCTTAGAACTATTTCAGTCCACACAGATCCCTTGTGAATACCTTGTGCTCCACAATCAAACACTAGCTGAAAATGAACTGAAATTCAAATATTGTAGCAGCCTCCTATATCTCCCATTTAAAAATCCCTGTCACATTCTCTCCTGCTAAGATTATAGGACAGGAGAGATTAGAACTTCCTCAATGACATTGACAACTTACTGTTTTCATTCTCTCTAATTTCAGTCACTCACTTACCAGAACTACAACAACTGGCACTCTGACAGAGGTTGGAGCAACAGCTGGAACATTCCTTAGCAGAAAGATGGGTAGCTGGTGGGAACACAAGAAAACACCAGTACTAATGCTGTAAATGGTGTATTTCTCTCCTGCTCAGAACAAAAGCAGTAGTTCATCAGCTACTTTGAGATGGGACCCAAAGAGGGTATTGGAGGCTAACTACAAGTCCCAGAACTAGAGGGCTCACAATGGCATCTGTGTAGCTGTTAGGACTGGAAATAAAGTCACCAACATGGTATAAAAGTTTTCCTTATGCCTTTCTCATAATTTTTCCACATCAAAACTTTCAAGTGCCTATCAATTTCATTACTTTCACCACACACTTAAGAGAAAATCCCTTCAGCATTTGGGTTACCACTCCTAATGCCATACTTCAACTTTCCAGGTTAGATTTTTTTTTCCTGATCCCTAAATCCAGATCTAAAATGATCCCTTGGCCTAAAATCTTTCCTACTGACCCTAATTACCTATATGAAAAACATAATTTGCTCAAATATGCAAACAATGAAATAGGCATTGTAAATTCCCCAAAACACACTGATCACATGAAATTTCAACATATTCTTAAAGAATTAGAGGTAGGTTCTACAAGTTTATCAAGAACCCAGATTAAGATAAAAATCCAGAAAGAAAGCCAGAATAAAGAGCTCTGATGCTCAATGTACTCTGATCACCTTCACATTAAAAAAAAACTCCTTATCTGAAGGCCTTTTATCAGCACCTATTGAGGAGCCCAACTTCACAGATAAAAAGACAACGATTAAGAAAAACAGGGACAGGAGTTTCTTAGTGGCATCAACAGAACAAACTACACAATTACAATAAAAACACTACTTCAAAAAGAAAATACTAAGTTAAAATTAACACAATTCAATAATTTTAGTATCTATGCCAAATGTAATTTTACACGTTCAAAATGGCTTAAATTTTCCTACTTCTCAAAACTCTACAGGAATTGAGAGACACTTACTCATAATTTTTCACAAGCTGATAAAGGCAAAGAAGAATTCCTAGCCAACAAGCACTATTATCAGACTGAAGATAAAAGCCAATCTTGTCCACAATGGCAGTCCAGCGGCTTGGATAATCATGTTTGATGATGTGATGAATGCATGTAGTAAGCTGTACCCTGAAAGTCAAAAATAAACAGTAAGGAGAAAGAAATCCTACTAAGATTTTGCAAACTCATACAAAGAAAAATGGCTGTTTATATAAAACCTAATTTCAAATAGCCCATTTGATATTTGGATGTACACAGAATGCAGATGATTCAAAATAAGCCACTTAGCAAAAACCGCTTGTTACTAATCATTTAAAAGAAAACCAACAACTATGTTACAAATGCAGGTGTTTTTTATTTTTCATCTCTATCAA
>NW_012150174.1:10123576-10129209 GCF_000956105.1 Propithecus coquereli
AGGCGGGCAGATTGTTTGAGCTCAGGAGTTCAAAACCAGCCTGAGCAAGAGCGAGACCCCGTCTCTACTAAAATTAGAAAGAAATTAATCGGACAACTAAAAATATATGGAAAAAACTAGCTGGGCATGGTGGCGCATGCCTGTAGTCCCAGCTACCCGGGAGACTGAGGCAGAAGGATCGCTTGAGCCCAGGAGTTTGAGGTTGCTGTGAGCTAGGCTGACGACACGGCACTCTAGCCCGGGCACCACAGTGAGACTCCGTCTCAAAAAAAAAAAAAGACATAGTTTAAGAGAACCCTGCAAATAAACATACCACAAATGAAACTGTTATCTAAGATTTTTTACATCACATTTATTCAAAACATTTTTTATACCATTTTCTATGAGAGTTAAATTAATTTTATCAAATCTGTTTTCTGAATGAAAACTCTAAAAGACAAAACCATCATACACATACCAATATAGTTGCTACAACTAATCACACGAAGGTGATAAAAAATTTTTATCATAGTCTTAGTCTATAAATTTAAGTATTTCAATCACTCACCACTTCAAATTCATGTTATTTCATGGGAGAATTTGCTGTGTTCAAAACTCAGACATCACTATTTTCTGTCAGCTATCATACTGCTACCTTTGCACATTGCTATTTGACAAAAGTTAACAAACTGATGATGTGGCAAAATCTAGGCTGCTAATGATGCTTTTTACCCAGCCCTAAGGGAGAGCGGGGGGAAGTGGATCACAATGTATAGGATGTACTGTAAAGGGAAATCACCCAAAATTAATTAATTCTTATATTCTAAAAAACACTGGCTCTTTTCTGATTTGCAATTCTTACTTGGAGTCCTGTACCTATTTGAACAAGAATAGCTGACAGAACTAGGATTTTTATACTCTAGTTTGCTTTATTTTGGGAATTAATACCCCGTCTTATAGTACTTCAAAAAGGATTAAGGTAGACATTAAAATACCCAACAGAAGTTTTAAGATAAAGAATGTTGACTCAGTATATGGAACCAACATAGTCCAGGTAATACTACTACTACAGAATTTTGAGTACCTCCAAAACAGAACAAAGACCAGAATTGAGACTTGATAATAGTCCCAATGTCTCTGGATGCAGTCTCTGAGTATTTCTTTCCATCTCAATGAATAAAGGAATGGGATATATACTTTTTTGATCTGGTATTTTAAAAGTTTTTTCACTCCAACAAAACATAAAAAACTGACAACTGAACCGCAAGGATCTCATGATTCAGTCTACTCCATCCAGAATGTTTGAGCTCTACCTGTAGACAGAGTGAACTAAATCATTCAAAGTCTAGCCGATGAAACTACCATATGCCATGCATTAGAGTATCACTCAATTATTCCAAGTATGTAATTTTAAAATTAATGATATTAAAATCTTTTTTACCAATTCCATTGTTTCCAGTTTGTACACACCAAAACGATTTTCTGGTATAATTAAATTTTCTAATACACATAATCAAGTCCCTAGAACGTGTTAAGATCCCCCCTAAATAAATGCCAAACACTTTTAATTTCTTAGTAAAAATTCAATTTAAAGGCAAAGATTCCTGCCTAAAAATGGAAAAAAGTCAACTGAGAAATGAGACTTACATATAAGAGAAAAAAAGAGAGACATAATCAAAGTGACCTTTTCTATTAAATTAGAAATGAAAAAAAAAATCTACTGCTGACCAAGGTTCAGCCAAATTACTACATTATATTGATACAAAAATGTTCCATTACTGTGCAACTTATATAAAAATAATTTTTTAAAAAATCGTATCTGTCTGAAAAAGAAAAAAGAAAAAAACTTAAAAATCATATCTGCAAAACCTAAGGCATGAAACCTTAAGAATTCTAAATGAAGATGTTGGGAAGACCCTTTCAGACATCAGCCTAGGTAAGGAATTCTTGAAGAAGAACCCCAAAGCAATCGCCGCAACAACAAAAATAAATAAGTGGGATCTAATCAAATTAAAAAGCTTCTGCACTGCTAAGGAAACTATCATTAGAGTGAATAGACAGCCCACAGAATGGGAAAAAATATTTGCTCTCTACACATCTGATAAAGGGCTGATAACCAGAATCTATCTAGAACTCAAAAAAATCAACAAGAAAGTCAAACAACCCCATCAACAAATGGGCAAGCGAAATGAACAGAAACGTTTCAAAAGAAGACAGAATAATGGCCAGCAAACATATAAAAAAATGCTCAACATCTCTAATCATTAGAGAAATGCAAATCAAAACCACAATGAGGTATCACCTAACCCCGGTGAGATTGGCCTCTATCAAAAAAACACAGAACAACAAATGTTGGCGAGGATGTGGAGAGACAGGAACACTTCTACACTGCTGGTGGGACTGCAAATTAGTGCAACCTCTGTGGAAAAGAATTTGGAGATACCTCAGAGAGCTAAAAATAGAAATACCATTCGATCCAGCAATAGCACTATTAGGCATCTACCCAAAAGAGCACAAAACATTCTACGATAAAGACATCTGCACCCGAATGTTTATGGCAGCACAATTCACTATTGCAAGAATGTGGAAACAACCCAAGTGCCCATCAATCCATGAGTGGACTATCAAAATATGGTATATGTTTACAATGGAATATTACTCAATCATAAGAAACGACAGTGATCTAGCACCTCTTATACTTTCCTGGATTAAACTTGAGCCCATTATCCAAAGTGGGGCACCACAAGAGCAGAAGAACGGGATCCATTTGTACTCACCATCAAATTGGTATTAACTAATCAACACATAAATGCACATATAAGAATAACATCTATTGGATGTTGGGCAGGGGGGAGGGGAACGGGGGAGGGGACGGGTATTTGTATACACAAGGAGTGCAATGCGCACCACCTGAAGGATGGACATATTTGAAACACGGACTTGGGGGGGGGGGGGGGCCAAGGGCAACATACGCAACCTAAACATCTGTAACCCCATAATATGCTGAAATAAAAGAAAAAAAAATCATATCTGCCGAGTACAGTTCAGGTAAAAATAAATAAATAAATCATAACCGACATATATTCATTCATTTCCTGAGCACCTACAGCGTGCCAGGCAATATTTTGGGCACTGGAAACATAACTGTTAACAAAATAGACCTAATGGAGGTGATGAGAAATGGTTCATTGCATACGGCACATTATGATAAATTATTTAGCCATTAAAATATGAATTTAAGCTCTCTTTGCCCTTTCCTTGGCTCTCCCTTTGCTGAGACAATGGATTCAGTCGTCATCTGTGGCATATGCATTACACTCTGTACACCTATTATCTTGTTCTTGCCCTATAATCCTATCTTTCTTTCCTCAATAAACCTCATTTTTGCGTTTGCCTAACAAAAATAAAATAAAATAAAATATGAATTTCAGGACTAAAATTATGGAAAGAAAAGTGAAGTGAGCATTAAGTGAAGTGAGCAAAACAAAAAATTTTTCTAACAAAATAGACACGGGAAAAAGAATAGCAAGAAATAACAAAAAAAAGGTAATCTGCTTTTCTAGAATGATAAAATTATTTGGTACTTTATATTTCCTCTGACAAAATTATTACATATTCAAATAGATTGAGGAGAAATTAAAGATGTAAATTCCATTATTTTGCAGACTAACAATATTCACAAGTAGTGCGCCACATTTTCAAAGACTATTTGATGCTGAGGGAATTACTCAATATGTTTAACAGGAACTAAGAAGCAATACTTTTTAAATTGTTAAAATACAACAGTAAAAGCAAAAAGGTATAAGGAATAATTGCACGAACAGGTTTGTGTCTCAGAATCACCCATCAGGGAAGGAAACTGAGCATACATAGAATCTTTTAATAAACCTCATCAATTTCTCTTTTCAACCTCTCTTTTAATTCAACTAAATATCAAATTATTCCTTTAAACTTTGCCACCAATTATTAAGGCACTTGCTATTTGTTGTGAACACTAAACGTAAATGAATTCTCAGGGGAAGAAAAAAAAAATCATTGAAAGGTCATACCAAGATACTTCTGCTATTCAATTATGAACATTTTAAATAATATATTATATACACTCAAGAAAATACTCAAGAAACTTGCCTGCCTGTCTCACGGGTAAATCCAGTTGTTCTGACATAGTAATCTGGAGCAGCGTTGAAACAAAATTCAGAGACTTGTGTGCCTACAAACAAAAAAGTATATTTTAAATTTCTGCAAATAAATAATACTTTATAAATAACAGATCCAAGGAACTTCAATACTTTTCCATTGTTTGGCTTGCACAGAAGATTCTTCATAACTCGGTTCCAGCCTTACTTCCCATCACTCCCCTGTCCCCTATACTGAACTCAAATGAATTTGATTACTTAAATCCTAAAACATTTTGGATGTTTGTATTTGCCTGCATACCACTGCACTTCCCATTTATCCCAACTAGCATTCTTCTTCTTCTTTTTTTTTCTGACAGGGTCTTGCTCTGTCGCCCAGGCCAGAGTACAGTGGCATCACCATAGCTCACTGCAACCTCAAACTCCCGGGCTCAAGTGATCCTCCTATCTCAGCCTCCTGAGTCTACAAGGCACACACCACCATGCCCAGCTAATTTTTCTATTTTTTGTAGAGATGGGGTCTCTCTCTTGCTCAGGCTGGTCTCAAACTCCTGGCCTCAAGCAATCCTCCCGCCTGTCTCCCAAAGTGCTAGGATTATTACAGGTGTGAGCCACCTCACCCAGGCCCCCAACTAGTATTCTTAACCTACACTGGTGACAGCAGCTCAAAAACAATATCCTCTGTGATAACTGTTTCCCCTTTTCAGTAATAATTTCTCCATAGAGCCATTCTATTAAGTGGCCAGACATACCCTAAATCAATAAAAATGAATAGCTTGGGGGTGGTTTCCAAGGGACTAATAATGTTTTATTTCTTAATATGGCTGCTGTTTTATACAAGTGCACTCAGTTTGTGAAAATTAATTGACTGTATCCTTAAGATCACTTTTCTGTATACCTGTTAATATTTCAATAAAGTTAAAAACCAATAGCTTTGAACATACAATAAAAGTAGGATACAAACTATATGATCATAATTTAAGAAATGTATTTACATGAAAACACAATGTAGCATATACAGAGAAGATTTTAACTAATTTTTTTAAAGAACTGAAGATTCAAGTTAAATCCCTTCTTGTATGTTTTCTGTTTCATTCCCCTCTGTCCTGATATAACTACCACCTATAACATCATCTCCTATCAGCCTAAATTTTAGTATTTTTCTACACCTGTTCACATAAACAGTATTCTGATTTTCTCATTTTATGCTTATGTGAAAAAATTAAAAAATTAATTCTGATTTTCCTTTTCGTTCACTCTTTACAGACGTCTGTCCCCAAACATTCTGCAAACACTTTCTCACTGAGAATTTTCCCTTTGAATATAAAAAATTTCTTCCACATTAGAATCTAGATATTTTAGTCACTCCAAAAATTATTTATTCAGGTGTTCTTGGTACGAGACATTATGCCAGGAGCTGAGACTACAGAGTTGAACAAGATGACCAGGCTCCATGACTTCATGGAAACTTAATGTTATAAAGAAAAACAATATAATCAAACAGATAACTGCAATAAA
>NW_012150174.1:10129295-10140788 GCF_000956105.1 Propithecus coquereli
TATAACAATTATTTACATAGCGTTTACATTGTATTAGGTATTACAAGTAATCTAGAAATGATTTAAAGTCTACGGTCCGCAGGATCAAGGTATATAAAAAAAAGTCAACGGAAGGATGTTTGTAGTTTATATGCAAATACTTTATCATTTTATATAAGGGACTTGAGCGTCCATGGATTTTGGCATCCATGGGGGTCCTGGGACCAATCCCCCACAGATACCGAACTACAGGAGTATAATGGAAGAAGTAGAGGGCACTATGGAAAAATCAAAAGGACAATCTCCTAACCTCCTAACGTAGAAGTTAAGACCTAAACAGGAATTAGGTGGATAAAGGGGAATCACTGATCCTGTCCACTCCTCTAACCAGATCTGAACCCAGTAAACCACTATCACTTTTTTTAAACACTCTTCCATCTTTGCTACACAGCACACCACTTTTCTGGTCTCTCTCTTTCTCAGGCTCCTTTGCGGATTACTCATCATGTTTAATCCTTAAATGCCAGAACTCCCCAGGACTTGGTCATAGGCCATCTTTTCCACTCCCCAGCTGACCTCATCCAATCTCTGTCATTAAATACTATCTAATGTCAAATACATTATTTCCAATCCAGGGCACTGTAACTTCCCTACTTCATTACCTCACAGAATTCTCAGACTCACTACATTCAAAGCATCTTTTCCCCTCAAAGCTGTTACTCTATTTCCCTGTACCAGCTCTCCCAACCTCTCATCACTATCCTCACAGTAATCCTCACCACTTCAAGCCAATTTATCAAGTCCTGTCAATTCTATATCCAAAATGTTTGTTTTTTTAATGCATCCACTTTCTCCATGCCCATTAATACCACCTAGTCCAACTATCATCCCTCTTAATTTAACTATTTATGCCAACCATTCTCTACTTAGCAGCCCACAATCTTTTAAAATTGTAAATCAATCCCCTTTAAGCAAACCTTTTAACGACTTCCTTCTGCAACTTCCAAGGCCCTGCATGAAAGTATCTAGCCCCTGCCTATTTCTGCGCTTTATTTAAAGAAAATTTCTCACACATCCCCCAACTGCTCCACCTTACCAAGCCTTCTTTAGGTTCACTCAACAAGAAACATATTTAATAGATATAAAATAACAGCTAGATAGTAGAAATAAGTTCTAGTATTCTATAGCACTGTAAGGTGACTATAATTAACAATTTATTGTATATTTCCAAATAGCTAGAAGAGTGGATTTTGAATGTCCCCAAGAAGAAGTGACAAATGTTTGAAATGATGGACATGCTAATTATCCTGATTTAATCATTATACATTGTATGCATGTATCAAAGTATCAAGCTGTACCCCATAAACATGTACAATTATCCTGTGTCAATTAAAAATAATAAAAACAAAAGAAAAAACATATTACCCCATTTCAGAGTCTTTGTACTTGTGACTTTCTACCTACGACATTCTTCTCTCCCATGCTCCACCATAGTTATCTTGTTCACAGCTTCACATTCTTTGGGTCTCAACTTACTTCCTTAGAGAAGTCTTTCCTGCCTCATCACTCAAGCTAAAATAGGGCTTCCTACTACACTCATAGCCCCCATTCTTCTCCCTGATAATGCTTATCACGTATTTGTAATTACTATATTTGTAGACTCATTTTACGTGTGTTTCTTCCAGTAATCAGACTTTACACTCCACTGAGTAGGGACTATATTGCTTGTATGCTTCGTTCCTCATATAATGCTTGACATTTAAAATATTACAAAATTACTGAATGAATTAAAAAGAACCAACAAATAAATGCTTTGGAAGCAAATGTTACTTGCCTAGGGGCAGTGTAGAGTAAGAAAGGGCGTTTTATATTTAAGGGATAGACAGATGAGCCCACAAAGGACATTACTATCCATACTACTACTATGGTACTTTTGGGGCCATTTATATTGCACCACATATCTTCTGCATTAAATTGTGAATTCCTGGAATGGACTGCTGCAATCAGATAGTCTTGGTTGTAAATCTAGGTGGTGCCACTTCCTAGATAATTAAGTCTTGAGCAGCAAGTTGATTCAGTATATCTAAGTCTCAATTACAAAATGAGAATAAGTAAAATCTACTTCATGGGATGGCTGTAAGGAGTAAATAACATATGGAAAATATTTTAGCAAAATATCAAGACATAACAAATGTTATGTTCTTTGCATATACATACTCAGTAAAATTTCATCTTTCTCAACTCAGAGAGTATGTTCTAATATCAGTAAGGCATAAACTGAATACAGCCAAGTTATTCTTTCGTTCCTAAACTGACCATAAAACACACATACATGGTTTTGTGTATACAACTTCTCTTGAGTATGGGAAGAATAGGAATGAGTATCAGGGAACTTTCTAGGCCAATGAAAATGTCATATATATCTTGGTGTGTAGGTGGTGGTTACCCAGATGTAACTAGTAAAAACGGAGCACGGTAGCTCATGCCTATAATCCTAGCACTCTGGGAGGCCGAGGTGGGAGGATCCCTTGAGGCCAGGAGTTTGAGACCAGTCTGAGCAAAAGCAAGACCCTGTCTCTATCAAAAATAGAAAAAATTAACCGGGCATGGTGGCATGCACTTGTAGTCCTAGCTACTTGGGAGGTTGAGGCAGGAGGATTGCGTAAGCCCAGGACTTTGAGGTTGAAGTGAGCTATGATGACACCACTGCACTCTACCCAGTGTGAGTGAGAGAGATTCTGTCTCAAAAAAAAAAAAACCTGACTGAGCTGTACACTTATATGAGCTGTGTACTACATGCAAATTACTCAGTTCATTAAAAAAATCAACAAGACTTTTTATCCAAAAGTTCACAACAGCATTATTCATAATAGCCCCAAAGTGGAAACAATCTACATGTCTATCAACTGATGAATGAATAAAATGTGGCATATCCATACATATGATAGAATACTATTCAGCAATAAAAAGAATAAAGTACTTATACATGCTACAACATGTATGAACCTTGACAACATTATGCTATAGGAAAGAAGTCAGTCACAAAAGACTACATATTGTATGATTTCAATTACATGAAATGCCTGGACTAGGCAAATCTATGACAGAAAGTAGACTGATGGCTGCCTCAATGTGGGGTGTGGGTGGGGGGCAAAATGGGGAGTGACTGCTAAAGGGTATGGATTTTCTTTTTCGGGTGATGAAAATGTCCTAAAGATTGTAGTGATGGTTCCGTAACTCTGTGGATATATTAAAAACCACTGAATTGAATAATTTAAATGGGTGGATTCAACAGTTATTTTTAAAAACCTACAAAACGGAACTATGAAAATAAGCACATATCACTTTAACTTTATTTACTACCTTCGAAATCACACAATAAATTTTAAAAGTACAATGGATGAAAAAAGCATAACTTCCAGACAACTGAGCTAGACTAAGAGTAAGAAAGAAAGAATATTTCTGTCAGCAGGGACAGCACAAGCAAATTCAATGGGGGGGGGGGGGGCGGACACATCTATCTAGCTACCCCACGCAAATCTCCACCCAACCTGACATCCCTAAGGAAGGAAGCCTTGTATTCTCCCAAAGAAGATAACAAATGGACTTAGAGCAATACTGAATATCGGACATCAGAGTCTTAAGAAAATTGACAGAAAGTAGATTAGCCGGGGGTTGGAGGCTCAACCGGGGACGAACTATAAACTGGTATAAAGGATGCAACCATCCCTACTGTGGTGACGGTTGTACAACTAGATAAATGTACTAAAAATCATCAATTGTCACTGAAAACAGGTGAATTTTATGGTACGTAAATTATACTTCAATAAAGTTAAAAAATGGGAAGAAAAAAGGCCCCAGATCTATACAATTATAAAACACAGACCAAATAAAAGACATATGTTAACTCTTCAAATTAGGAAAAACCATTCTTTTAAGCACTGGTTAATCTCTAACAACTTTCTAGCATTCCTGGGTGTAGCAAACTATCACACATTAAAAAGAGCTCTCTTCATATTTTTATAATAATTTTAAAAATAAATAATAATATCACTAGTATCAATCTTTATCTCAAACACCCCAAAAAACCCTTAAACACTTTAAAATTTGGGTTAATTATGGTATTATTGTTCAACAGTTTAGCGAGCATCAATATAGGCCTCAGAAGATGCTACAACAGATCTTTTACATGGATCAAAGTATAAATGTAACTTCTGGATGCTGGCACTAATTAATCACAGGCCCAGTTCCCTCTTCAAGCTTCCTGATTCTAGCACTTAGAGAACCAGGAGAACTGAAGCAATAGAGTCATTATATATCATTAATTAGGGTTAAAACTCCCAATACTCAAGTTTAAAAGCTCCTAGCCATAACAATAAATCACCTTTCTAGACACCTTTGAATCTTCTCATTATCTGTCATCAGTTCAGATAATTTCAACATTCACCCTTAATGCACTTCATCAAAATCCTTCAATAATTCCAACGACATTCTCTACCTCCTTTAAGTTCACGCTCCTTACTGTGGTACTTACAATGTACCAGACACTACAGAGAAACAGGTAATATATAAAGCTATGTTGGAAGATTAATTCTAATTGGACTATTAATAGTAAAATTTCAAGTTAGACCCTAAAGAACATAAACCTAGAGATGAGAAGAAAAAATATTAAATAGGAAAAGTAGTACGAATACACTAAAGAGATTATTAGAAGAATGAAATGGAATGGTAAAAGAAAAATGAATAGGTAAACTGTGACATCAAGATCTAACACATTTAGCTTTGAGTCAGTTACCAGTAAGAAAAATAAAAGAGAAAAAAAAGGATATAACACGTTAACTTTTTTGAAAGTTTTTACATGATCAGATCTATGCTGTAGGAAGATGAGGTCTTGAAGCAGTATGAAGGATGAAATTCAAGGATTGACTATAAAACATGAATGAAAAACCATTATTACAACAGGTAGTAGTAATAGGCCTGAAAAACCTACTGCTCTTTTCTACTCCACAGGGAGCTTCCCCACTGCTTACTCTGCCCCCTCAGAATGTCTTTAACTTTACAAAAGAGGAAAAAGAAGAAAAGCAGACACATTTACATCAACAAATTTCCCAACACTATCACACTTTTAACTTACAGTCTTAATCTTAGCCTGACCCCTTACCAGCATTCCACTCAATAACCCTGTAATCAGAAATTGTTTTCCCCAAGGTTACCAATTCTTTAAAGGCTTTTTACACCCAGAAAGTCTTCAGTTTGCTTTAACCTCTCACATTTAGAAATGTCAATACCTCTTTCTTTTTCTAATAGCTTTTTACTTATTTACAAAAGTAATTCATGCTCACTGGTAGAAAATTTACAAAATCTATATAAGAAAAAGGAAACTAACCACAATCAACCTTCTTACTTGAAATTCTTTTTCTGGCTTCTTTCCTACTTTTATGCACAAAATCTCCAGCCTCCTTTTTCAGATGTCTCTCAAAGTCCCCAAAATGGGCATGGTCCAAAGTTTAGCTCTCTAATCCACCCCACACCTCTGGATCATACTCCCTTCTCTCTAATCACCTGCAGGAAAAAAAAAAATCACTTTTCCATTGCTGCTTTCTCTTCTAAACTTCAGTTCCACATTGCAATTGCCTGCTAGACTTTTTCTCCCTGATGTTTACCAGCACCTAAAATTACACTTAAACCTTAACTTGTTTCCCCCCAAATCAGTTTTCCCTCTGGATCCACATTTTCCAGTGCAATCACCTAATGTCAGTATCTTTTAAAAGCTTACTCTTCAAGACCGTAACTTTTTATTCTTTCTCTCCATTGAAATGCAATCAAAGAGACCTTCAATTAGCTGATGCACTTTAGACCATTCATAAGGAAGAAAGAGGAGGCTTAAGGACACTGTGATATCAGATTTTACATAAAATGAATACGACCAAGTAATTTCAAGAGCCAAACAATTTCTAACATTTCCTTTTTACTAAAGAATTTGACAGGCCAGGTGCGGTGGCTCACGCCTGTAATTCTAGCGATCTAGGAGACCAAGGCAGGAGGATCGCTCAAAGTCAGGAGTTCGAGACCAGCCTGAGCAAGAGCAAGACCCTGTCTCTACTAAAAATAGAAAGAAATTAATTGGACAACTAAAAATATATAGAAAAAATTAGCCGGGCATGGTGGTGCATGCCTGTAGTCCCAGCTACACAGGAGGCTGAGGCAGAAGGATTGCTTGAGCCCAGGAGTTTGAGGTTGCTGTGAGCTAGGCTAATGCCACGGCACTCTAACCCAGGCGCAACAGAGAGAGACTCTGTCTCCAAAAAAAATATAAGAATTTGACAAAGGCAAATTTTATTTTATCTAAGTGAAAAGGGCAAATTCACCTACTTTATCTAAGTGAAATATGAGGTACAGAGTAGTAGAGTCAGCACCAGGCTGAGGCTTTTCATTGTACTCTCCTGCCTTCATTAAATAACAGTAACATTTACATGCTTTTCAACTAAGGAATTTTTAAAAACTTCTTTATTTTAAATTATTTGAGGACCAAAAGAAAAAGCCCACTTTAAATCAGACTCATTAATGTGTCACTGACAGAAACAATAAATAAAATTACATATTTATCTACTATATCTGAAAAAGAAAATCATTGTTTTCTTACAATTTCTTTTTGAGACAGGGTCTAGCTCTGTGGATCAGGCTAGAGTACAGTGGCATTGTCATAGCTCATTGCAACCTCAAACTCCTGGGCTCAAGTGATCCTCTTGCCTCAACCTCAAACTCCTGGGCTCAAGCGATCCTCCTGCCTTACTCAGTCTCCTGAGTAGCTGGTAGTACAGGCATGTGCCATCGTGCCTAGCTAATTTTTCTATTTTTTGTAGGGACAGGGTCTTGCTACATTGCTCAGGCTGGTCTCAAAGTCCTGGCCTCAAGTGATCCTCCCACATTGGCCTCCCACAGGATTAAAGGCATGAGCCACCTCACCCAGCCTTCTTACAAATATTAATAAAGTGTTATCATCTGGGTCTAGTGGCTCACACCTATAGTCCTCCCTAGCACTCTGGGAGGCCAAGGCAGGAGGACTGCTTGAACTAGGAGTTCCAGACCAGCCTGAGCAAGAGCGAGACCCCATCTCTACTAAAAATAGAAAAATCAGCCAGGCATTGTGGTGCACACCTGTAGTCCCAGCTCCTCAGGAGGCTGAGGCAAGAAGGATCGCTTGAGCCCAGAAGTTTGAGGTTGTACTAAGCTATGATGACGCCACTGCACTGTAGCCCAGGTGACAAAGGGAGACTCTGTCTCAAAAACAAACAAACAAAATATATATAGTATTATCTTTCTTTCAGATCTGTTAACATGCTATGTCACTGAATAACTTCCTGTCTAACAGCCAAAGTATCTAGAGACTTTCCCTCTCCCAAATTCAGAACAGTATCTACTTCCCAACATTCCTAGTTAAGGAATGTCATCTACTCAAACTACTACTCTGGTCTTCTAAAAATATACACTAAATTCTCAAATATTCTGCTTAATTTCTAAACATGCCAAATTATCCTACAAATATGCCATTATTGTGCACTCTTACAGACCTAAAATTTTCATTATTTAAGCATTTTATAAGTCCTTTAATGAAATTAAATTAAATTAACCATTTATAAATAAGGTATATCACATACAGCAGTAATAATTAACTATCTGTGATGATCCTAAAAGTGAGTCAGGGTAGTGTGAGTTGAAAAGAAAAACACAAAATATCAAGAAACTTATCAAAACCAAATCCACTTACTTTTTCACATAAAGCATGTGAGCAAGCAGCATTTCTGCCCACATAATTTTATAGCACACTCAGCTTTGGAACTGAAGGTTTAAATGGCTACTAGGTAAGGCTTCTAATTTCACTTAGGGCATTTTTCTTGGCTACATGTATAACATGGGAGGGAATACTGATGCTGAGATCACATCTGCCTTAACCAAAGTCAGATTTAATGGTTTCCTCATCCAAAACTTATACATAGCTCTATGATAGTACTGACCACATGTATTCTGAGGGCCAGTGACATGGTGATTATGGAACTCCAGAATTCTAGGCAAGAATCATGAGTTTCTTTGCATCTACTTCTAAATACTTAGCTCCATGCCTAGCACACAGACATTTGCTGTTAAATGGACCAGACTGAGAACTGTTATTCACAATAAATATTTCAAAAAAAAATTCCTAGTATTACATTTAAAACTTCAGTTCAAACGTAAGCTTCACAAGAGCCAGGACTTTCTCTTGTGAACAGTGTTGGATCCTCAGCATCAAAGACAGTATCTGCTACATCATAGGAACTCATTTTTTTTTTAAATATGTTTTAAATATCAGAAACAATTATATGTTGAGTGTCAACTCTCAGCTAACCTCTGGGGGTTAAAAAAGAAATAGATCCTGATCTAAAGATTTTATTCTCACTGGAGCTAAACAAGTTCAAAATCAGTGAATTTTTAGAGCAGAAGGGACAGTTAGCTATCACCTAGTTCAAATAAAATTAAAGTAAAATAAAATGTAAGGGAAAATATAAGATTAGGTGTTAATAAGGAAAGTTGTAAGTTAACACAGTACCACAAAAGATTAGAGTAGGGAAAGGTCAACATAAGTTGGAATACAGGGAAAACTTTCCTGGAAAAAATGGCATTTAAGATGGGTTTGATGAGATTTAAGTATAGGAAAATTTTAGTTGTAGGTGAGAAGAGCTTTACAGAGGTTAAGTAGCACGAGTAAAATGTTGCATACAGAAAGATTTCCACAGAAGAACACTGGCAGCTAAAGCAGGAAGGCCAAGAGATTATCGTCTATTATAATAACCTGCCAAAAATCTTCAGATGTTTTATCCTTATCTTACAAATGAAGAAACAAGTATTTGTGTGTATGTGTGTGTGTGTGTGTGTGTGTGTACACGTGTAGGACAACTTTGTA
This sequence comes from Propithecus coquereli, assembly GCF_000956105.1. Classification (NCBI taxonomy): domain Eukaryota; kingdom Metazoa; phylum Chordata; class Mammalia; order Primates; family Indriidae; genus Propithecus; species Propithecus coquereli. The sequence goes on from NW_012150174.1 coordinate 10,138,213, forward strand.
TCCCCAAGACCAAATAGTCTCTGAAACATCATAAACCCTCAATTGTTTCTTGAGTGAATGAATACCAAATGTCACATATTTTAGATTACCTAAACAAAACAAAGTACTTTAAAAATTCCACTTCTAAACATATACAAGTCAATTAATCTCCAAAGTATAGCATTTAATTGAAGTAACAGATAGTCATAACACAAATCTTTTTAAAGATTCAAAGATGAGTATTCTTAACATCTCAATTATTCAAGTTCTTATTTCTTTCCTCATTCAACAAATATTTACTGAGAGCCCAGTATGAGCCAGGCACTGTGCTTATAATTGTGCCAACTTTCATGTTATGATAATTCTACCTACTAGTGATCCCAGTGTCCAAAGCGTCATTTTTCACTGAGATGTACAACTACTAAGATAGTAGACTGAAGTAGGAAACAAACTGTATAGCACCTTGAATTTGTTAATCAACTGGCACACATGCAGTAGTTCAAGATAATATGGAGGACTTGGTACGCGCCAAACACTTTCCTAAGTATTTTACATGCATCACCTCATTCAATCCACATAATACAATGACATAGATACCAGTAATATTTTCATTATATACATAAGAAAACTGGTGCTTAGATGTTAAATAACTGTCCCAAGATCCCTCAGCTAGTACAGAACCCTTCAGTAAAGTAAATAAATAAATTGGCTAAAAGGCTTTCAATTTTATTTCCAAGAACACTTGTACCTTTCAATTGCTTTCTCTAATCCTTCAAGGCAAAGTTTGCTATAGGAAGATATTTTGTATTGACAATGGGATCCAAAGTTATAACAATGGTCCAAAAAACAAAAAAGAAAGGCACCAAAATATGAACATACTACAGAGTAAGTCAGTGGGGAACACTAAGTGAAATGTATCTTGAAAATACCTAACAAAAATATAGTTCTCACTGTAGTCCCTAACGGTCTAATAACATTTTCTTAATTTTATGTATAAATAATGAAAATAAATATCCCAAAAATCCTCAAGGTGGGAGTGGTATAATAGTGCTAAAGCCCATACTATTCTCTATTATAATAGGAAGTCAGTAAATAAAGCCTAACATCAGCAAATCAAGGAATAATAGTAACAAAAGATAAAAACTCCTGATCTCATGAAACTTAAAATTATAGTGGGGAGAACAAAAATAAGGAATCACCACACCCAGCCTATAATCCCAGCTACTCAGCAGGCAGAGGCAGGACAATTGCTTGAAGCCTGTGAATAGCCACAACACTCCAGCCTGGGCAACACAGCAAGACACCCGTCTCTAAAATAAATTTTTTAAAAAATTGGTAAAATATGTACAATAAATCAGTGCAATAGAGAAAAATAAACAAGTGAAGGGAGGTGGGGAGTATGGCAGTCAGGGAACTCTTTAGTGATAATGAGACATTTGAACAGGGATGGAAGGAAGTGAGAGAATTAACTCAGGGAGATTACTGAGTTCCAAGCATATATAACAATTAAGCGCAAAGGCTCTGAGGCAGTAGCACTGTTCTGTTTTGAAGCTATCTACACTATAAATACTTTGATAACATTTACACAATTTTAACAGTTAGTGATTACCTCACTTATCAAAGAGATTCAGTCAAATGTCAATAATCTTTTTTCTTTTAACTAAATGAACCAAAATGCAGCTTCAGTGGAATAAGAGACATCACAGAATGATTCCTTCACCTATCTTCTACAAAGCAAGAGCCTCCCAGAAATAAACTGGTACTTCCTCATCCTTACTATATTTAAGACTTATCTGGGAGCTGTTTCCTCAACCAAAGTTCTGCCACAAAAAAGTCAAAACAAAAAGTATTTAAATGGAAGGAGGGTGGGGCAAAGCAGTGTATTAAAATGGAATAAAAATTAGAGATAAAAGTAAATATTCTATTAGAAAAGTTACCTTAGGAAAATTACTAAAAAATCTAGGTGTGTAATAATTGAAAGAAATGTGTAAAATGTAAATAGCTAATAATCACAGAAATACAGGACATAACAAATTTTGACAGAAAAGATAAGGAGTGTTGACTGTTCCATAGTATTCCAAAACAGCAGCTTAATGGTTAAGTTAAAAGGGCTTTGAATACTATTTTGATCATTTTTATTCCAAAAACTAGCTTGTGAAATACTTACTCCAGGTCTTTATTACAAGATGTTAATGCATATGACTTTAACAAGACACGTAATACCTGCTAGAGGAATAAATGAATTTCAAATTTTCAGAAAGTATCATTTATCCAATTTTCAAACAACTCTTTTCAAGTAGTAAAGAATTACATGCGACTATATTTAGTCAAAATAATGAGCTAGAGCAAAGTCATGGTAGAAATCACCATGACTAAACTTTTAAGTGTTCTCGACTTCCAACTACATTAATACCTCAAAAGCAAAATAATGTTCACCTTAACCTATGTCTATCACAAAATAAAAACAAAAAGCAATCCAGAACTCCCTCCATAGTTTAGTAACTGCTCAAAGTTGGAATTTGTTTCAATGTACTATTTTATATCCCAAAAGAAATCTAAGCTCCTCCCAAGGTGACTTTGAGTCTAAGAATTTGATC
>NW_012150174.1:10144773-10148930 GCF_000956105.1 Propithecus coquereli
GCGTCATCATAGCTGACTGCAACCTCAAACTCCTGAGCTCAAGCCCACTAATTTCTCTAATTTTAGTAGGGTTGGGGGTCTCACTCTTGCTCAAGCTGGTCTCAAACTCATGAGCTCAAGCAGTCCTCCCACCTAGCCTCCTGTAATCACAGAGTGTTAGAATTACAGGTGTGAGCCACCACCCCAGGCCTGTTTTTGTTTTTGTTTTTGAGACAGGATCTTGCTCTGTTGCCCTGGCTAGAGTGCAGGGATGTCATCATAGCTCACTGCAACCTCAAACTCCCGGGCTTAAGCAATTCTCTTGCCTCAGCCTCCTAAGTATCTGGGACTAGCCACCACACCCAGCTAATTTTTAAAAAATTTTTTTTGTAAAGACAGGGTCTCTCTGTAGCCCAAGCTAGCCTCAAGCGATCCTCCTGCCGTGGCCTCCCAAAGTTCTAGGATTACAGGCACGAGCCACTGCACAAGGCCCACTTAATTGTTTTTAGTTTATAGGGGGAAAAAAAGGGAAAGAAAGAAAAAGCAAGAAATAAAGGAAGGCACGCAAAAGCCTTTCCCTCAAATAGTGGGCTTTGCAAAATTAATACTTCTTATATGCCAGCCACTGTGCCTGGAAGTGAGCTATAATTATTCCTAATTTACAAATGAAGAACCCAAGGCTCAGATAGGCTATTTAAATTGTGAAAAATCATGAAGTTTTCATAATAATAACCTGTAGAAAGCTCCATCATTGTACTGATACAATTTGTTTAAGAATTTTCCTCTCCCTGCCCCATACCCCAAAGAGAGGGCCTTGAAAACATTATGTTTTATTCACCTTTGTATCCTCATCTACCACAGAGCTTGAATGACTAGTAGGAAGTTCAGTAAATACTTTAGTGAATAAATGAAGAAAAGAATGAACAAACTAGCAATGACTTATAGGTGGCTAAGCCAGAACTGAAACCTCATCCTACATGATTTCAAAACTAGTCCTTTTACAACATTATATACCTATTTTGGATTCCAGAATTGACTTGTATATCATGGAATTGCAAAGATTATAGCAAAGCACAATGTATACAAAAGAACCTGGCACATAGAAGGTGGTCCAAAAATGTTAATTCCCTCTCCCTGAAACTGAAAGGGAGAAGAAGTGGCAGTGAAAAATGTGGTTCTTAAGCTATAGTGCTGGGGACAAGGAGCCAGCAAAGCTTGCAGATTACACTGGGAGTGGAGCGTATGTCTCCTCCTTCATAGAGAACAGAGCATGCCGGTACAAGACCCTGTCAGGGAGGCAGAGTTCCTGTTTCCACAAAAGGAGATTGGCCCCAAGACCATTCAGAAGCTAGCTAGTAGAATGATTAGCACACAGACATTATTTGTAGATTTAATTTTATTTTGTTAAACTAGTGCCACAGAAAATGTGACATATGACTGGAAATTTCAATGTGAACTCCCCTACAGCAGGGACTGTGTCTATTTTTTTGTGGCAGACACAGAAACGAGTGGGTGCTCAATAAATAAATGAGAAGATTAAAGGAAAAAGGGTTTTGTTAGGCTGGTCTTAATTAAATAACATCACTGCACCTCCCAATCCCACTCCCCAGCACCTAGCCAACATAGTTACCTCCTTGGGGAAGGTTAAGCTCGAGGAGTTCAGAAAAGTATAAAACAGCTTCAGAGCTGGTTTCGAGCTAGGATGGAATTAGACAAAAATAAAGAAGAGATAAGAAAAAATGCTGGGGTGATTTGGTTAACTGATCTTATAAATAGCCATTCTGTTGTTCAAACAGAAAAAGCATCTATGGCTGCAGGTAAGAGAGTGCAAATGAGTGCTTGGGAAGGGACCATAATAGTTATAATATAAGGGAATGGAAAGAATTAGTCTTCCCTTTACAGCCCTCCATTGGAGGCTTTTGTAGTTGGATGCCAATGACAAGATCCTTGATGATAAGTACCTAGCACCCAACGGCATCTTAGAGCCCAGGCTGACCTGTATAAGGTGACTGGATTCTGTCAAGAAATCCTGCAATTACTGAAACTCCACATCCTATATTTCCTGTGTTATACCAACTTCAAATCTCAAAAACACTTTAGACAAAATTTTTCATAGAATTTAGTTTTTTTCAATAAAGGTAATCATTGTATTTGTAAATAAGTGATACATGGAAATCATTTTTACACCTTGGAAAGATTTTTACTCTAAACAATTCAAAAGGTATGGGTAAAAGACATAGAAGCAAAGAACAGAGTTACCAATTCTATCCTGAGGCATTTAAAAAACTGTGCTGTCCCGGCGCGGTGGCTCACGCCTGTAATCCTAGCTCTCTGGGAGGCCGAGGCGGGCGGATTGTTTGAGCTCAGGAGTTCGAAACCAGCCTGAGCAAGAGCGAGACCCCCGTCTCTACTAAAAATAGAAAGAAATTAATTGGACAACTAAAAATACATAGAAAAATTAGCCGGGTATGGTGACGCATGCCTGTAGTCCCAGCTACTCGGGAGGCTAAGGCAGGAGGATCGCTTGAGCCCAGGAGTTTGAGGTTGCTGTGAGCCAGGCTGACGCCACGGCACTCTAGCCCGGACAACACAGTGAGACTCTGTCTCAAAAAAATAAATAAATAAATAAATAAATAAATAAAAAACTGTGCTGCCTTGGTTAAAACTTTTTTTCACTGGCTCTCAGTTCTTTTTTCCTTCTGTAAAGTGAGTACATAGTCTTACTGCAAGCTACCAAAATTATTCTGAGGATCAAATAAGGTTTGAAAGTGCTTTGTAACTGTAAAGCTCAGTATAAACATAAATTGTTATTGGTGGTCAGGAAAGGGCTGAGGAGAAAGGAAGGTAAGAGGGCAAGGAAGAAGAGTTTTAAAAAAATGAAGAAATGGGGACTTTCTGCAGAGTGTTGTTCTCAGTAGCTGTGAGTCTGTGCGTTCAGCAGCTTGATACCATATGTGTATAAAACTTATTATATGCAAAGGAAACATAAAAGACAATCTTGTTCATCCCTGCAAGGTCAACAAAAAAAAAAGAATGAAAAAGAAAAAAAGACAATCTCATACTGAACATTGTCACTGAAGATCACTTTATTATTACATTTCTTTTAAGTACACTGATTTACACAAAATTGAAATTAACATCCTAAACGATATAAAAATTTTAAAGATCAACTTCCTCAAGATATAATTTGCATATGATAAAAGGCAGTCATTTTAAGCTTACAGTTCAATAAGTTTTCACAAAGGTATTATACCAATGTAACATCACCATAATCAACATATGGTGTATCTCCATCATCCCTTTTCCCAGTCAATCCACATATGCCCAGCCCCAGGCCACAGACAACCACTGATGTGCTTTTGATCCTTATTGATTAGATATGTCTTCCTTAGAGTTTCATATTAATGGAATCATTCAATAAGCACTTTTTCTGTCTGGCTTTTGCACGCATCATAGTGTTTCTAAGATTATTTTGAGATGTCGAGTGTATCAGTAGTTCCCTCCGTCTTGTTGCTAAATGGCAGTCCATTGACTTGATATACAACAACTACCCATTCATCTGTTGATGAACATTTGGGTCATTTCCAGTTTTTACCTACTTTGAATAAAGCTGACATGTATATTTGTGCATACAAGTCTTTGTGAAAATATGCATTGCTCTTGTAAATAGCTGGGAGTGGAATGGCTGGTTTGCAATATAGATATATATATAACTTTGTAAGAAACTGCCAAACTATTTCTCAAATTGGTTGTACAATTTTACATTCCACCAACAATTTACAGGCATTCTGTCGTTCCACATCTTCACTAACAGTTGGAATTCTCAATCTTTTTAAGTTTATCCAGGGGAGTGGATATGTATTGATATGTCATTATTCACAATACGTATTTCTCTGATGGCTAATGATGTTAAGCATCATTTCATGTGCTTTTGGCTATTTGTATCATCTTTTGTAAAGTGTCTGTTTCAATCTTTTGCTCATTTCTAAACCTGGATTATTGCCTTCCTGTTATTGAGTTGTAGGAAACTGGATATGATTCCTTTTGTCAGATTTCTGTATTGTGGCTATTTTCCTGAACTCTGTGTCTTGTTTTTTCATTTTCTTTTTTTTCTTTCTTTTTTTTTTAATTTATTTTTTTCTTTTTTGAGACAGAGTCTTGCTCTGTTGCCCAGGCTA
>NW_012150174.1:10149600-10153491 GCF_000956105.1 Propithecus coquereli
GTAGACACATAGATCAATGGAACAGAATAGAGAACTCAGAAATAAAGCCACATACTTACAGCCAACTGATCTTTGACAAAGTCAACAAGAACATACACTGGGGAAAGGATGCCCTTTTCAAAAAACAATTCTGGGAGAATTGGATTGCGATATGCAGAAGAATGAAACTGGAACCCCGTCTCTCACCATATACAAAAATCAACTCAAGATAGAATCAAGACTTGAAAATCAGACCCAAAACTATAAATATGCTAGAAGAAAACCTAGGGAGAAGTCTTCTGGACATTGGTCTAGGCAAAGAATTCATGACCAAGACCTCAAAAGCAAAGGCAAGAAAAATAAAAACAGACAAATGGGACTTAATTAAGCTACAAAGCTTCTGCATAACAAAAGAAATAATCAACAGAGTGAACAGACAACCTGCGGAATGGGAGAAATTATTTGCAAACCATACATCCAACAGGAGACTAAGATCCAGAATTTACAAGAAATCCAAACAACTCAACAAAAAAACCCCAAATAACCCCATTAAAAAGTGACCTAAGGACATGAGTAGATATTTTTCCAAAAGAAGACAAACAAATGGCCAAAAATCATATGAAAAAATATTCAACATCGCTAATCATCAGAGAAATGCAAACGAAAACCACAATGAGATATCATCTTACAGCAATCAGAATGGCTGTTACTAAAAATACAAAAAATAACATGTTGGTGAGGATGCAGAGGAAAGGGAACTCCTATACACTGTTAGTGGGACTGCAAATTAATGCAACTTCTATGGAAAACAGTATGGAGATTTCTCAAAAAGCTAAAAATAGAACTACCATATGATCCAGCAATTCCATTACTTGATATCTCCCCAAAGGAAGAGAAATCAATATAACAAAAATATATCTGTACTTGTATGTTTATTGCAGCACTATTCACAATAGCAAAGGCATGGAATCAACCTGTGTCCATTAGTAGAGGACTGGATAAAGAAAATGTGATATATACACACAATGGAATACTGTTCGGCCATAAAAAAGAATGAAATCATAACTTTTGCAGCCACATGAATGGAAATGGAGGCCATTATCATAAGTGAAACAACTCAGACACAGACAAACACCACATGTTCTCATTTATAAGTAGGAACTGAATAATGTGTACACATGGAAGCAGAGGTGGAATGACGGATAATGGAGACTAGGAGGGGTAAGGTGGAGAGGTGTTGGAATGATGGGAGATTACTTGGCAGGTACAATGTGCATTGTTCCAGTGATAGATGCACTGAAGGCCCTGACTTCACCACAGTGCAATATATCGATGTAGCAAAATTGCATTTGTACCTCATAATATATAGAAATAAAAAATAAATGGAAAAAAATTTGTTAAATGCCTATGTGTCCCTTAGTAATCCCTCCATTCTGACCTAGGCAAACATTGGTCAGATTTTTTTCACTGTGCATTTGATTGACTTCTACAGGTTTTCTGTAGATTTTCTTTATCAGGTTGAAAAGTTCACTTTCACTCCTGATTTCCTTAGAATTTTTAATATGAACAGGGTGTTAAATTTTGTCAAATATTTTTCTACAGCTATTGATACCATCATATGGATTTTTTCTTTATTCTGTTGATATTATGAGTTATATTACAGTCATGTGTAACAATGGGAATATGTTCTTAAAAATGTGTCCTTAGGTGATTTCATCATTTTGGGAACATCACAGAGTGTAGTTACACAAACCTAGATGATATAGCCTATTGCTCCTAGGCTATAAACCTGTATACCATGTTACTGTACTGAATACTGCAGGCAATTGTAACACAATGGTAAGTATTTGTATATCTAAACATAGAAAAGGTACAATAACAACATGGTATTATAATCTTATGGTACCACCATCGTTTATGTGGTCCATTGTTGACTGAAATGTCATTATTTGGTGTATGACTGTAACTGATTTTCACATGTTGCTTTCCTGGGATAAACCTCACTTGGTCATGGTGTATTATCATTTTTATATATTGCTGGATTTGATTTGTTAATTTTTTAAAGGATATTTGCATCTATCTTCATGAGGGATATTGGTCAGTAGTTTTTTTCCTAAATGGCTTTACCTGGTTTTAGTATCAGGGTAATGCTAGCATCATAAAATGTGCTCCTTACTCCTTTAGTTTTTTTGTGGGGGGGTTGTTTTTATTTTTACCTTATTTTTTTAAAGAGATAGAGTCTTCCTATGTTGCCAGGCTGGCCTCAAACTCCTTTACTCAAGCAATCTTCCCACTTCACCCTCCATCCTTTGTTTTTTGAAAGAATTTGTAGAGGACTGTATTATTTCCTCCTTAAATATTTGGTAGAATTCAACAGAAAAACCATCTGAGCCTTTGAGTTTTCTTTTTGGAAAAATTTTGAATTATTAATTTAATTTTTAATAGATATAGGACTATCAGATTTTCCAGTTTTTCTTAAGTCAGTTTTGATAGTGTGTGTCTGCAAGGAATTTGTCCATTTCATCTAAGTTGTCAAATTTATTGGCATAAAGTGGTTCATAATATTCATTTATTATTCTTTTAATGTCTGTAGCATCTGTAGTGATGTCCTCTCTTTCATTCCTGATGTTAGTAACTTGTGTCACATTTTGCTTCTTCTTGCTAGGTCCAGTAATTTTTTACTGAATGTTGGATATTATGAATTTTATGCTGTTGAGTGAGTGAGTTTTCTTATCTTTCTTTAATGAATGTTGGCATTTGTCCTGGTAGGCAGTTAAATTATTTAGAGTTTAGTCTGAGACTTTCAAATCTTGTTTAAAGGGTTTTCAGGGCAAGTCTGTTAGTATTTTCTATAGAGATATTTTACTGTACAACTAATGTGTGGTCTTTTGGGAGTTTCTAATGATGCCCCAAGTAATTAACAAGGTCTCTGTAGTCTAGTATCCCAGCTCTGTGAGAGCTCTAGCAACTAATTGTTGAGGTCACAAATTTCTTGGTTATTATTTACCCAAGATTTGAAGTTTTACCCTGTGGATAAACATCTAAATATTCAGCAAAGGTTGAGGGGGATCTCATGTAGAATTGAAGAGCTGTTTTTCTGTGTAGTCTCTCCTTTCAGAAATTCTACTTTGCTATCTCCATCCACATCAGCCTCCTAAACTTCAAACTCTTTCTCCTTGATTCAGTGAGACCACAGTGCTCTTTATGGAAAGCTCCTCCCTGCCATATGGTCCAGAATGAGAATTTGGACAGAAAACTGGGGAAATTTTAGGGCTTACCTCATTTGTTTTCCTTCTCTCATGGATCACAATCCGAATCTGCTTCTTATCTGATGTCTGAAAACAGTTGTTTCATGTATTTTGTCCAGTTTCTAGTTTACAACACGAGGTCTTCACTGTTACTCCACTTGATTGGAAGCAGAAGACTCTTTTTCACTTCTATGAGAAGGCAGATACTTTCATTATCATCTTAAGTATGTAGGGTAACCATGAGGATCAAAAGAGATATTACACAGCAGATTTACTCTTTTAACTCACAATGGAAAAGTTTTCTTTTATTTGCTCACTCCTAACACGGTAGAGATATGCTACTTACTTCGCATAGTCCTTTAATATGCAGAGCCAGTACAACAGGCAGATTCAAGGAAAAATAAAGTTAGAATGTATGAGGTAGCTTTGGTCCCAATATCCAGAAAGACCTGACCTGAGGTCAGAGTATCCCAGCTCCTAGGAAAGAGGTCTTACTTAGTAGTAACCCAAAGATATCTCTTCTTTTTTCATAGGGCACATTAAACAGTACTCTTAAAAGCAGAACCGGGCACTATGGCTCATGCCTGTAATTTCAGCTACTCAGGAAGCTGAGGCAGGAGGATTGCTTGAGCCCAGGAGTTTGAGGCTACAGTGAGCTATGATC
>NW_012150174.1:10154756-10157174 GCF_000956105.1 Propithecus coquereli
TGTACTGGCAGTTACATGAATCTACATATGTGATAAAAATAACATAGAACTATATACATCCATTGTACCAATGGCAATGTCCTGGCTTAATAGCGTACCACACTCACGTAAGATGTCATGGGGAAACTGGGAGAAGAGTGCATGGGGCTTGCCAGTACTCTTTGCAACCACCTGTGAATCTGTAATTATACCATAATTAAAAGTTTTTAAAAATAATAAATAGCTTTTCCTCAGCTGTCACTAAGTCACTCAGTCCTTCCAATGAAGCTAAGGCTATCTTGGGTGAAGCCATTGTTTCATCCAGTGACTACCACCACACCTGGCAATGCCAGCCCAGCACTCTCCTGCACCATGGCCTCAGTCTCCAAGCTTGCCTGCATCTGGTTGGCTCTCATCTTGCATAAGGCTGAGGTGACCGTCATGAGGATAAAATCAATGTCCTCATTAAAGTAGCTAGTGTAAATGTTGGCCCTTTCTAGCCTGTCATGTTTGCAAAGGCCCTGGCCAATGTCAATATCCAAACCAAAAGTTTGTCTACATGAAAATAAGGATTTCTGTTCAACAAAAGATACTGTAGATGAAGTTAATAGACAAATGGAAGACTTTGTAAAGATATTTAAAATATCTTTACATCTAAAATCCACAGAGGATTATTATCAAATATATATGCGAAATTCCTGTAAACTAATATAAATAAGACTCAAAGAAACTGGGAAAAAGTTATTATATTAATAGGCAATTCATAGAAGAGGAAGTTTGGATTCCTAAATGGGATGTAAAGAAATGCTTAAGATAACAAGTAACTGGTGAAACATAAAACAATGAAATACCATTTTTATTCCACTGGAAGGACAAAAAATATAAAGTTGTGTAATACCAGGTATTTATGAGTATATGGGAAGACTGGCACTCTTGTGCGGTGCTCATGAGAGTATGAACTGATTCAACTGTTTTGGAAAAGAACCTGTTAGCGCTCAGGAAAATGAAATAATGCTTACACACCATAAGGTAGCGTTCCCAATTCTAGGTTTATATTTCAGAGTATATTCTTTATGGCATTTTGTTGTTGCTGTTGTTGTAGGGGGAAGTAGGCAGCAACTCAAATATCAATCACTAGGTCGATGGAAAAGACAAAGGTAGTAAATTCACACCACAGAACACTATGCTGCAGTTAGAAGTAATAATCTCTGTGTACCTATAACAATGTGAACAGATCTTGAAAACAGTGTTGTGTGGAAAAGGAAGCAACTTAATGAAATTTACAGCATAATGACATTGATGTAAATTAGAAACCCATGTATATGCCACTTCCGACCACAATATAGCAACTGTGGGAAAAGCCCTCTCACTGTAAACACTAGAAAACGGGACAAAATATCTGTTTCAGGCAAAGGAAAAGAAAAAGGCAATGTAAGACTGTGATCCCCGAGAGAAAGGGAATTTATAAGGTGAACCCCATGACTGTCCATCTATCTGGCTGAGGATAATTCTTAACTACAGCTCAGAGTACTGGGTTCTGGCAGAATACAGGGATCCCAATAATCTGAGGAGACAGAGATCAGCAATCAGGATAGTGAAATTGATGTAATCTTTGGGGTGAGATTTTGTAGAGGAGGGAGCTGTGTGGAGGAGAGCTCTAGAAGCCTGTATAGTAGTCCCCCATAAGAACATGGATGAGGGATGTGCTGTACACACATAGAGTGAGACCACCCAAGGCTTGCCAGGTAGAAGCTTCCAGGAGCTTGAAAATGGAACAGAAATACTAGAGATCAAGCAATCTGGAGGTCACTGGAGTTCCAGCCCTGACAGAGCAAAGAGATATCATTAACAACTCTGGACTTCAATTGAGACACTAGAAATGATGTGCCTTAGGAAAAAGGACCATGCCCACACTAGATATGCCTTAACAAAATCTAAACATAAGCCCTCAAAGATTCACCGCAGAGAGTATTTAGTTGTTGAGGCCTGCCAAATTAGAGGGGATTGGAAACCTTTAGGCTTCTCACAAACCTGCAGTAACAAACCATTAGACCAAACCTAGACATGTTCAAGATGATTATTTGTAACAAGTATTTGAATTGCTTACTAAGAATCAACATTCTTCAAAGGAAGGTAACAAAATCCAGATTCTCACAATGTATTGTTCACAATGTCCACTATCAAATTCTAATTTGCTAGACATACAAAGAATGGAGAAAATAAGATCCATCCCCCAGGGTGGGGGTGGGCAGGAAGCAGGCAATAGAAATTGAACCCAAGATCATAAATAAGCTCAAAAAATTAAAGGAAAATATATTCAAGGAAAGAAAAAAAGCATACTCTTAATGAGTGAACAGAATTAGAAACCATAAAAAAGAACCAAATGGAAGTTCTAAAACTGAAAAGTAAAATAGATAAATTTAAAAATTCACCAGATGG
>NW_012150174.1:10168009-10169234 GCF_000956105.1 Propithecus coquereli
TGAGTCTAAGCAGGACCAGAAGACATGAGTAAATTACAATGGGTGACCCAAACTCCTATATCACTTACCTCAATTGTACTGAAGCCTCTCCTTCAATTCATTCCAATGATGGGCATAGGCAACTTAGGCCTGGATCACATAGGGTCAGATAATATATTGGTACTAATAAAAAATGGACCATGTTGCACCATAGCTCTACTCAGAGGTGACCCTAAAAGACAACGATGAAGGAAACTTAGTTGAGGACAGTACATGTGTTTATTCACTTTGTAGATATAGATAAATAGCCAGATATATGGATATACATGAACCCATACTGATGAATATTTTGTATGGTTAATCAGGGTCCTGGAAAAAAGAAAGATTAGAAGATGGGGACAAAGAGGTATGGGTAAGAGATAAATGGGTAGATTTAAAGAAATGGGTACAAAGTGTGTAGACCTCTATGTTTCATGGTAATGTCTGCCAGAGAGCAAACATCACAAAGGATGCACTCAGAATCCAGGTGGACAGGATGACTTGTCCTGTGGATGTCAGCCAGACTCTCTCCTTAGCCATCCCAGTCTCAAACCATGGGTCTCTTAATGGAGTGGCCATGGTGGCATGGGCTCAACATTATGGGTTCCTTCTAACCAAGGCTGATCTGGCTATTGCCACTGATGGATGCCCCACCTGCCAGCTGAAAAGACTGGTGCTAAGCCCTTAATATTACTCTGTCCCTTGAGGGGACCAGCCAGCCACTTGATGGTAGATTGATTATATTAGATCCCTTCCTTCCTGGAGCAGGCAGCTATTCCTTCTTACTAGGATTGACAACTACCCCAGAATAGTTTCTACCTACAATGCCTCTGCCAGTACCTCTATCTCAGGGCTTACCGAATTCCTCATATATACTATCAGAGGATTCCATACAACATTGCCTCAGAACAGGGACCGTTTTTATGACAGATAAAGTACAACAGTGAGAGCATGGCCACGAAATCCACTAGTCCTTCCATATTCTCCATCATCTAAAAGCTGCTGCAAACAGAACTGGATTGGCCTGTTAAAGGCTCATCCCACACATAAGCGTGGAGATAGCATCCTGTGGGTTTAGGGTACTGTCCTCTAGGATGTATTTATGTGCTGAACTAATGTTGATATATATTCCAAATAGTTCGAATACATGGATCTGGGAACAAATTGTGAAAGTAGGATTTGCTCTACTCACCTGGGACACAGAAAG
>NW_012150174.1:10169284-10178610 GCF_000956105.1 Propithecus coquereli
ATGGAAGTTCTAAAACTGAAAAGTAAAATAGATAAATTTAAAAATTCACCAGATGGGATTTACAGCAGATTAGATATGGCTAAATAGATCAATGTAAAGTTTTTACTCTGAAGAACAGAAGGTCGAAAGATTATTAAAAAATGAACAGAACTTCAGGGACCTTTGGCACAATATCAAATGATCTAACATATATATATAATTGAATTCCCAGAATAAAAACAGGCTGAAATTGGATCAAAAAAATAAAAATATATTTGAAGAAATAATGGCCAAAGTGTTCCATATGTGATAAAAACAAACGATGTTACAAGGACACAGGAACCAGCTTATAGGGAGTCTTACAGGGCAAATCTGAGGAAATCAGAGCAACAAAAATATAGTCTGATGTAAGAACAGATGTAAAATACTCAACAAATTCCATAAATGGTAAATAATATAAAAAGGCAAAACTAAAGAGAACTATGGCTAGCCACGTTGTAGTCAAACTGCTGAAAACCAAATATAAAGAAAATAAATCTTAGCCAGGTGTGGTGTGGTGGCTCACACCTGTAGTCCCAGCACTTTGGGAGGCCAAGGAAGGAGTATCACTTGAGGCCAGGGGTTCGAGACCAGCCTGGGCAACATAGTGAGATGCCATCTCTACAAAAAATTTTTTAAAAAATTACCTGGGTGTGGTGGTACGCACTATAGTCCTAGCTACTCAGGAGGCTGAAGTGAGAGGATCACTTGAGCCTAGGAGTTCCAGGTTGTGGTGAGCTATGATCACACCGCTACACTTCAGCCTGGGTGACAGAGTGAGACCCCATTTCTAAAAAAGAAAAAAAAAGCTGGGTGCAGTGGCTCACACCTCACACCTGTAATCCTAGCCCTTTGGAAGGCTGAGGCAGGATTGCTTGAGCTCAAGAGTTTGAGACTAGCCTGAGCAAGAGTGAGGCCCCGTCTCTACTAAAAATAGAAAAAATTAGCCGGGCATGGTGGCGCATGCCTGTGGTCCCAGCTACTCGGGAGGCTGACGCAGGAGGATCGCTTGAGCCCAGGAGTTTGAGGTTGCTGTGAGCTAGGCTGATGCCACGGCACTCTAGCCCAGCCAACAGAGGAAGACTCTGTCTCAAAAAAAAAAAAAGAGAGAGAGAGAAAGAAAAAAAGAAAAGAAATCTTGAAAGGAGCTAGAGAAAAAGACTTACTATGCACAGGAAAACAAGGATGATAATTACAACAGACTCTTCAACAAAAGCAATAGTGGACAGAAAACAATGGAAGTACATCTTTGAAATATTAACAGAAAAAAAAATGTCAACCCCAAACTCCACATCCCATGAAAATGTCCTTCAAAAATTATAGCAATCCAGGCACACAGGCATGTGTCCATAGTTCCAGTAACTCGGGAGGCTGGGGTAGGAGGATCACTTAAAGCCAGAAATTTGAGGCTGCAGGGTACTATGATTGCACCTGTGAACAGTGACCGCACTCCACATGGTGGCTCATGCCTGCTGTCTTAGCACTTTGGAGGCCAAGGCAGGAGGATCACTTGAGGCCAGGAGTTCAAGATCATGCTAAGCAAAATAGCGAGACCCTGTCTCTATAAAAAACAAACAAATAAAAAAATTGGCGGGGTGTGGTGGTGTGTACCTATGGTCCCACCTACTCAGGAGGCTGAGGAAAGAGGATCACTTGAGCCCAAGAGTTAGAGGCTTCAGTGAGCTATGATGATGCCACTGCAATCTAGCCCAGGCAGCAGAAAAATAAAGAAAGAAAGAAAGAAAAAGAAAAAGAAAAAAAGGGAAAAAAGAAAAAAAAATTTCAAGCAGTCTAGGAGGACTTTTCAAATGACTATATGTCATGATTTCTGAACCTAAAGAATGAGTAAGAGATACTACCCTAAATAGAGCTAGGGTGAAGAGCATTCCAGGAAGAAAGCATAGGAACATAGAGTGATGAGAGTGCCTGACACATTGGAGTGGAAAGGGAAGGACAATAGTGAGAGATAAATTTAGAAAGGTCAGTTAGTGCCAAAATGTAAAACTATCACATTAGACTTTTCACTATAGGCAAAAATACTTGTTAAGACAAGTTAAGACTGTCAAGACAGTATTTTGTAATGGTTAAAAAGATCAGACTCAAAATAAAAATCTCGGATTTGAATTTGAGCTTGACCACACTACAGATTTAGGACCTTGGGCATATTATTTAACTTCAGTCAGATTCAGTTTCTCATTACGAAAATTTAAATAATAATATTTAGCTCAGTGAATTGTGAGAAATGAGAAAATGCACATGAAGCTCTAAGCACAAAATTGGCATATAATAAATGTTCATGACACGTTATTATTTAATCATCATCATTTTCATCCTTATTATTTGAACCAGAGAACTACTTGTATTTTAGAAAGGTCACTCTGGTAGTAATATGAGGGTTGACGTGGAAGAAGAGATGCTGAGAGCAGATAAACAAAACAAAAGTGAGGGAGTAATCTAGGTGAGAGATAATAAGGGTCTGAGTGTTGCTAGAGAGCAAGAGAGGTGGAGAGCAATACTTCAGGGAGTAAAGTTCATGGGACTTTCATCTACCCCTAAAGTACCACTTCACGACCTCTTGGCTATAGCTATAGTGACCAGTTCTGTGCAGTCTTCAACCACCTTCCTGCAGGTGCAACATGACAGCACCTCATTTCAGATCTGCAATTTATTATACCTCTCACTTTCTGCCATAGGACTTCTGTGATACACATCTTGGGATTCCTGTGGGTACCTGCTTGGGTATTTGCACATGTGTAATCCATAAGTACCAAGGCAGGTTTAAGGTTTGTGAGTCAATCATTGACCAATGGAAACAAGAATGGACAGATAAATGTTTCCCTGTCTCGTCCCTTAGGTGGATAGTCCTGAAATAAATTTCAAATAACCCCTCAGATGGTCTCACAGGATCTAGCATCCAACTGTTCAGAACAGTGGCTAATTTCATAGCCTATATTTGTATTGACTTTTTCCTCTTTCCTTGTTTTATTCCCATATCTCTCACTTCTGTTCCCTCGAATCACACTCTACAATAAACACATAAGCCTTTGTCTCAGGTTCTGCTCTCAGGGAAATCCAGGATAAGAATGTTGTTACATAAAATGGTCTGAGAAAGCAGACGTTTAAGAAGGAATCGCATCACCTACCGTTTTTATGGCAATGAGAACTACATAGCTGTCTATAAATGGGGCAGTGAAAACCTTTGGCCTGCACTGGCATCACATTTGCTAAGCATCTCACCTGTGTTGATTGGGATGAGGTGCAGGTTAAAGGAAAGTGTTCAGCTATGCAGCAGTTGTGGCACTTGGAGAGTATGTGGCAATGATAATTTTAAGGACTGTAGAGTGTATTCACTTTTTATTAACATTGGAAGACTCCAAGAAAAAAAAAGGATAAGCTCCCATAAGCCAACTGACAACTCAAATTAAGCTATAAAAGCAAGACAGCCTCTACGAGAGTATTTCAGAAGACCCTCAACACCTGTAACAATAGAGTAGACTGAGCTGAAAATCAGGCCAAGGTTCTAGTCTTAAGGGTAGCATTGCTTTAAAGCTTCAACAAGACTCTTAGGTCACAGTCAGACCCTGATATCATAGAAAGAAAGTGGAACCCTGAGGGTAGCTCATGCCTATAATCCTAGTACTTTGGGAGGTCACAATGGGAGGATTTCTTGAGGCCAGGAGTTTGAGACCAGCCTGAGCAAGAGCGAGACCCCATCTCTACAAAAAATAGAAAAATTAGCCAGACGTGGTGGCATGTGCATGTATCCCCAGCTACTCAGGAGGCTGAAGCAGGAGGACTGCTTGAGCCCAGGAGTTTGAGGTTGCAGTGAGCTATGATAATGCCGCTGCACTCAAGCCTGGGTGACAGAGTGAGACCCTGTCTCAGAAAAGAAAAAAAGAAAAAAGAAAGCGGGATGCTGAGACCTAGGGTAAAGATATTTGGATGAACATGAGAATTTTGAACCCTGGATTCTCCTAAACCCCCAGGCTAGCAGAAGCAGTCTCTTCTAGATGAAGAAAAAACATTCCCTCCTCACTTGGGGACTCTGCAAAGACCTAACCTGAGGCAGATGCCTCACAAAATGATTTGTGTGATCTTAATCTATCCTTGCCATTCTGTACTGCTTCCAGGCTCATGCCGATAAGCAGGGTTAGGTCTCAGCACAGCCAGGAGGGGAAATATCTTCTCTGCTCCAAGGGAAAATAGATTATATACCAAAAGAATTACAGGATCTGGATAACATGTCCCAAAAGAAATCAAAGGAGTGTATCTTTTTTTTTTTTTTTTTTTTTCTGTCACCTGGGCTAGAGTGGGATGGCGTCAACCTAGCTCACAGCAACCTCAAACTCCTGGGCTCAAATGATCCTCCTGCCTCAGCCTCCCGAGTAGCTGGGACTACAGGCATGCACCATCATGCCCGGCTAATTTCTTTCTATTTTTAGTAGAGATGAGGTTCTTGCTCTTGCTCAGGCTGGTCTTGAACTCCTGAGCTCAAGTGATCCTTCCACCTCAGCCTCCCAGAGTGCTAGGATTACAGGTGTGAGCCACTGTGCCCAGCCAAAGGAGTGTATCTTAAAGGCATTAGACTAGAATAGTGAAGCATAAGGCTAAATAGGTGAGAATTTATTGATATGGAGGCACCTGTCGTTGACTCAGATTCAATCTTCTGGCAAGAACACGCTTGGAGCTGGTTCTAATAACATGCTGGAGATGGCTTTTTTAAAGCTTGAACACAAGGACCATATCAACACAGTTTCCAGCAATTAGTATGTGGCTATGGCTCTGTAGAAAATAAAGACCAAAAGCAATTTGTCTTTAGTGGGAAAGACATTACTTTCTACTATCTACTACCCCCATTTACTATCTTGCCCCAAGGTTTTTCTAACTCTTCTGTCCTCTGTCGTTACATAGCACACTGTGACCTTGATCTCTTAACATTCTACAGGTTATCACACTGGTCCAATATATTGAAAACACTATACTAATTGGACCTGATGAGTAGGAGTGATACATACCCCAAATGCCCTAGTAATACAAATGTAGACCAGAGGGTGAGAGAGAAAACTCATGAAGATTTAAGGGACTGCTACATTGGTGAAGTGTTTAGGGATCCAGTGGTCTGGACACTCTGGGGCATCCCTTAAAAGTTAAAGGACAAGTTGCTTTAACTTGTACTAAGAAAGAAATCGAAAGAAACAGTGCTTGGTGGAGCTCTTTCAATTACGGAGGCAGCATATACCATATTTGGGAATACTATTGTATCCAATTTTGGGGTAACTAGGAAGGCTCTCAATTTTGGGCAAGACCAATAGCAAGATAGAGTCTTGCCACAGAGCAGGTCCAAGCAATAGGGAAAGCTGTCCTGCCACTTGGGTCATATGATTCAGTAGATGTTGCTCCATAGATTAATATTACTCTATAGATTTGTTGCCCTATAGAGACAGAAATGATTTCACGAGTTTTTCAGGGCTTTGCCCTGAAGGAATATGTGAATGTGTTAGTTCACATATTAAAAGCTGCCTCGCCTCAGGAGGGCATCTCACAGGTCAGTGGCAACTGCTTCCCAAGGTGATGCTGCAGTCTCCAACGTGTGGCTTTCGCCTGTTTTGTACAACAAAGCAGGTTTGCATGGAGCCACAGGATGAGAGCTGATCAAAGAAATACCTGCCCGACAGACAGTCACCTGCAGCTAACAGCAATTAGCCTAAGGGACAGTTCCTGCTTCACTCTTGACTACCCATCTCAATCCACAATAACTAGATAAAGAAATATGGAACCACTATTTCTCTTTTTAGCCTTTCTGCTAAGTGATAGCTTTACTTTAGAACTTAGAAGTTTTTCTTAGAAAGATTTTGTAACCGTTTGCTCACGTAGATAGAGTTAATTAAGGGATCTCTAGAAGCTTTTTGGGAGACTTTTAACCTAAAATGAACAACCTGTCACTATGTAAATCTGTTACCCCTGGCAACCAATCACTGTACCAATAAATACCCATGTGAAACTTTACTGGGGCATAACAGCTCACAGGAATGCTGTGGGGTCTCCCGAGCCCCCATCTTTCATAAAATCTATACTTCGTAAAACTGAACTTTTGTCTCTGTGTATTCTTTTATTTCTATTTTCTATGTTCTATTATTTCCTTATCCTTTGTGACGATTCCTGCCTAAGGGACCCGATTTTTTACTGGGAATGTAGCTAACTCCCCGCAAATAGATGTAATAGTGCCAGCGGTATCCACGGTGGGTTAAACCACTGTACAGTATGTCTTGCAATGTCCAAAAGGAGAGCTGCAGCATGTTTCTAGGGTTCTAGACCAGGAGTCATCAAACTATGGTCCATGGGATAAATTCAGTTTGGTGGGATTTTTTTTGTTGTTTGTCTGTCTGTTTTTGAGATGGGGTCTCACTATGTTGTGTAGGCTGGTCTCAAACTCCAGGGCCTCAGTAATCCTTCTGCCTCAGCCTGCCCCCAATAAGCAGGAACTATAGGCATGTGCTACCACACCAGGTCAGCTTGGTTTTTATGTTGTTGTTGTTTTTTGTTTGGTTTGGGGTTTTGTTTAATTGGGGTTTTTGTTTGTTTTACAGCCCACAAATTAGAATAGTTTTTACTTTTTTTTTAAGGGATGTAAAAAAACGAACAAACCCAGAAAGAGAAACAGAACTATATGTGTTCCATAAGTATAAATATTTACTATCTGACCCTTTACATAACCGTTTCAGAAAGAGCTTCTAGTGTGTAGCTGGAACCCTGTAGAGCCTAAGTGCTGTACCATGGGACACCAGTAACAATGCAACTAGTGCTCCCAATCATGTTGAGCGTAATAAGTTCTGCCATTTAAAAAGGTCAAACATTCCATGGTACAACAGAAATGCTATCAATTCATTTGGGACTGAGTCTAAGCAGGACCAGAAGACATGAGTAAATTACAATGGGTGACCCAAACTCCTATATCACTTACCTCAATTGTACTGAAGCCTCTCCTTCAATTCATTCCAATGATGGGCATAGGCAACTTAGGCCTGGATCACATAGGGTCAGATAATATATTGGTACTAATAAAAAATGGACCATGTTGCACCATAGCTCTACTCAGAGGTGACCCTAAAAGACAACGATGAAGGAAACTTAGTTGAGGACAGTACATGTGTTTATTCACTTTGTAGATATAGATAAATAGCCAGATATATGGATATACATGAACCCATACTGATGAATATTTTGTATGGTTAATCAGGGTCCTGGAAAAAAGAAAGATTAGAAGATGGGGACAAAGAGGTATGGGTAAGAGATAAATGGGTAGATTTAAAGAAATGGGTACAAAGTGTGTAGACCTCTATGTTTCATGGTAATGTCTGCCAGAGAGCAAACATCACAAAGGATGCACTCAGAATCCAGGTGGACAGGATGACTTGTCCTGTGGATGTCAGCCAGACTCTCTCCTTAGCCATCCCAGTCTCAAACCATGGGTCTCTTAATGGAGTGGCCATGGTGGCATGGGCTCAACATTATGGGTTCCTTCTAACCAAGGCTGATCTGGCTATTGCCACTGATGGATGCCCCACCTGTCAGCTGAAAAGACTGGTGCTAAGCCCTTAATATTACTCTGTCCCTTGAGGGGACCAGCCAGCCACTTGATGGTAGATTGATTATATTAGATCCCTTCCTTCCTGGAGCAGGCAGCTATTCCTTCTTACTAGGATTGACAACTACCCCCAGAATAGTTTCTACCTACAATGCCTCTGCCAGTACCTCTATCTCAGGGCTTACCGAATTCCTCATATATACTATCAGAGGATTCCATACAACATTGCCTCAGAACAGGGACCGTTTTTATGACAGATAAAGTACAACAGTGAGAGCATGGCCACGAAATCCACTAGTCCTTCCATATTCTCCATCATCTAAAAGCTGCTGCAAACAGAACTGGATTGGCCTGTTAAAGGCTCATCCCACACATAAGCGTGGAGATAGCATCCTGTGGGTTTAGGGTACTGTCCTCTAGGATGTATTTATGTGCTGAACTAATGTTGATATATATTCCAAATAGTTCGAATACATGGATCTGGGAACAAATTGTGAAAGTAGGATTTGCTCTACTCACCTGGGACACAGAAAGCTTGAATTTTTTTTTTTTTTCTTGGCCCTAGGGCGAAGGTGGCTTTTATTTCCTCTCTTGGGGAAGGGGAGGGGAGCTTTCCCAGGCACATCAGCCTAGGGAAGGGGTGGGTGTGCCCCCAGAGGACGGGGCTGGGAGAGCCGGATGACCGATCAGAAGGGCTCGTCCTTGTCCACTTCCTGGCACTCGGCCGCAGGGTGTGCGCACGGGAGTCGCCCCCCTTGGGGTGGACGCAGGCATAAGGAGGTATCTGCTGGTGTTCACGGGAGGGAGGGAGGGCAGGTGCCCTGAGTGAGGGAGCAGAGGGCTGGGGCGTCCGGCCCCACGCTGGATGCCTGCCCGGTATGGTAACTTTCACAAGGCCTGGCTGGGCTGACTCTTCTCCTGAAAAGGGCCCAAGGGCCCACAGGCAATGCTCGGTCCGCTGGCTGGGCCTTTAAATGTCCATCTCAAACTGTGACTCTTCACCGCTCGCCCGCTTGTCTTCCGGGCTGTTTCGCAGGTGGTTGTGGCTGGCTTCCATGGGGGGTTCTTCACTGGTAGGGCTGGTGACCCCGGGAATGGTGGGCAGATCCCTCGGGGGTGTTTTGGTCACAGGTGAGTTCCGACACTCCATCAGGAATTTCCGGTCGTAGATGATCCTGGTACCTCCTGGCGTTGTGCTGAAGAGCGTGCCGCCGGGGGTGGTGCTGTAGTCCCCGGGCGGGAGCTGCACGCCGTCGCCGAGCACCACCCGGCGAGTGGCCGGGATGGCCCGGCTTGGGGTCTGGCTGCAGCTGCTGCCCCCGGACATGGTCTCCTGCGCTGCACCCGCAACCCTCTCCAGAAAGCTTGAATTTAAAGCTACAACTTTCACCTTGGTCACTTTGGACTTCTTATGCCAGTGAGCCAGCAGGCAAAAAAAGAGTTGTTATAAAGGTAGGGATACTCAACCCTTATTAACATGGTGCTTCTGTGTCCAGTGGTGATAGTGAAAAGCTAATTGCAGCAAGCACAGCCCAACCACGGTGAGGAAACTATGGGTTAAGACCTCTTCAGGATAAAGGTTTGGGTTGTGCCCTTAGGCAAGCAACCCAGATTAGCCAAAGTGTTGACTGAGGATAAGGGAACTCTCCTAAAAGTTGGATTTTTTAATTTAATTTTTTATTAAACTGATAAGAACAGATACTACACTTGATCTTAGCCAAAA
>NW_012150174.1:10181231-10185467 GCF_000956105.1 Propithecus coquereli
CTCTTGCTCAGGCTGGTCTTGAACTCCTGAGCTCAAACAATCCGCCCGTCTCGGCCTCCCAGAGTGCTAGGATTACAGGCGTGGGCCACCGCGCCCAACCCTTTAATTTTTTTTAATATTCATTTTTTCTGAAGATGAGTCTCACCATGTTGCCCAGGCTGGAGTGCAGTGGCTGTCCACAAGAGTGACCCCGCTACTGATGAGCACGGGAGTTTGACCTGCTGCATTTCCACCCTGGGCCAGCTTACGCCTCCTTAGGCAACCCAAGTGGTCCCCACTCCTGAACTGTCACCACAATGATACTGAACTTAGTTCAGACACCTGATCACAAATGCAGTTCTTAACATGCACACGTGGAACCTGTGTGACCAGACCTCAGCTCAGGTCTGTGCCACAGGCCTCTCACTTCCTACCCAGGGCTTCCCTGATGCCATATCATAGTATGCCCATAGAAGCATGCTTAGCTCTTATGCATGTATAACCTGGAAGTATGGAGAAATTAACACTCTATGAAGAAACCCTTGACCAATGGGTAATGACAGCCAATTCTTCGCTTTTTCTTCTCTTGGTCAGATGGTCCTGAGCTAGATTTCATATATCTGCTCACAATTCCACAGGACCAAGCACTCAGACTCCTTAGTAGTAGACAACTAAAAGTCTTTCTTTGTATTGGCTATTTTTCCTTTCTAGTTTCACTCCGTCTGCACCTCAATTCTGCCCTCTGAAATTACATTTCCAAATAAACTATGGACATCACGTCTCAAGTTCTACTTTTGGGGAAACAAAGACTGTGGCAACAGAACTTTAAATGTGGTATCAAGATGATTTAAAGTACAGTTTTAGGCCTATATGACTTGGAGGGTGGTGACGCTGTTAAAAGAAATCAGCAAGCCTGGGCAATAGCGAGATGCCATCTCTCCAAAAAAATAGAAAAATTAGCCACACGTGGTGGCACATGCCTGTAATCCCCACTACTCTGATGGCTGAGGCAGGAGAATCACTCGAGCCCAGGAGTGATGAGCTTATGATGATGCCACTGCTCTCCAGGCCAGGCAATAGAGCAAGACCCTATAAAGGAAGAAAAGAAGAAAAGAAAAGAGAGAAAAGAAGGAAGGAAGGAAGGAAGGAAAGAAAGAAAAAAGGAAGGAAAGAAAGAAAAAAGAAGGAAAGAAGGAAGGAAAGAAGGAAAGAAAAGAAAGAAAAGAAATCAGCAATACAACAGCAGAAACAAACATGTTTGCTGCTGAGAACATTTGAAAAATATTTATAATATATCCTTGTGATGCCCAATGTACAGAGCTTGATGCTGACCTAGATATCAAGAAAAAAAGCTGGATCTTCCATTCAGCAAACATAGATTGAAATTCTACTATATACAAACCAGTATTGGTTCAATGCCTTGTTCTTAAAGATAACTGGCACCTTGAAAGAGACTTGAGAAATGGGGAGAAGACAAGCACCTTATCAGTACAAGGAGCAGTAAATAATTAAGCCCCTATTCTGTGCATGTCTCTATGCTTATCTCTCTAATGAAGGAAATAGATAGTCATTGTCTTTACCTCACGGTACTCATAATCTACTAGCGATGATGTTTTTATATAACAGAGTTGAGAGTGAGAAATATTCTTAAAAGAAGTAGAATTGGAGCCGAGCGCAGTGGCTCACGCCTGTAATCCTAGCTCTCTGGGAGGCCTAGGCGGGCGGATTGTTTGAGCTCAGGAGTTCGAAACCAGCCTGAGCAAGAGCGAGACCCCCGTCTCTACTAAAAATAGAAAGAAATTAATTGGACAACTAAAAATACATAGGAAAAAAAAATTAGCCGGGCATGGTGGCGCATGCCTGTAGTCCCAGCTACTCGGGAGGCTGAGGCAGAAGGATCGCTTGAGCCCAGGAGTTTGCGGTTGCTGTGAACTAGGATGACACCACGGCACTCTAGCCCAGGCAACACAGTGAGACTCTGTCTCCAAAAAAAAAAAAAAAAAAGAAGTAGAATTGGGAGCTCTGAGGAGGGCGAGAGTCATCACTTACAGCTGAGATATGAGAGATGGCTGGATGGATGAGATGGCATCTGAGCTGGGCTCTGGGCATGGAAACATGCAGTGACAATACTGCGAGGGCACATCATTCCCAGCAGAGGAGATGATAAAGACACAGAGATGGAACAGCATAGTTTGGAGAATGTGGTAGTTAGGATCTTTGGTTACAAAGCTCATATTACTTTAAGTGATAAAGATTTATTCCAAGGCTATATGGGAAAATAAAGAAGACAGGAATCTCAATCATGTAGGATTGAGGCTCGCAGGGTATTCAATTCAGTCTGGGACCTGGGAGGCTATCCTGGATTCGAGGCAGCTCAAGGAATCAAGTACATTGTCTGGATCCCTTTCTATGGTCTGTCACTATATAGGGATGCTCTCTCTGCATCTATTGCTCCTGCTATTGCCACATAACTTATCTTTAGTCTTCTGAATACTCAAGACTTCTGTCTATTCCTGGCTTCTGCTATGTCATAGTTTCTACTTACAGTTTTTTCTCTGTGTGCCTTTTAGCTTCTGATCCTGCTATTAACTACTTTACTGTCTGGGTCTCAAATTCAATCTTTGCAGGAGAAAATTTGATTGATCTGGTTAATTATTATCATCCTATTGAATAACTTTCTTGGACAATTGGACAGATTATGAATGGACACCCTTAGGTCAATTAGATGTGTCAGAGGTGCCAGAGTCCTATAGTATAGAACAAGATGACCTTGGATGGGGCCATGGGAGTGGAAGACACTGCTCCAATACTGGGAATATTAAATAAAGCAACTTGGGCTGGTCTTAGGTATATCAAAGAAGAAAAAGCCTGATAAAAGACAATGATGGCCATAAATGACATGATCAGTCATTTAGATTTATTGGTGTAGCCAGTTATCCTTAACTCCATCAGACCCCTTTTTGTAATTTCCTCTCTACTATTTTTTTTTTTTTTTTTTGAGACAGAGTCTCACTCTGTTGCCCGGGCTAGAGTGCCGTGGCATCAGGTATAGAAGGGGCATGGAGCTTCCATGCCCTCCCCAGGCTCATTAGTTGGATTTAATGGAGATTATAAGTGGATCTGTGTGGTACAAGGAGTAGATTGTATCTTTCAACTCCTGTGTACCACTTCACAAGTGCTGATCCTATCAGGCTCATCTCAAATTTCAACTACAACTGTGGTGACAGTTCTTCTTAGGCTTCAACATCTATTCTGTTTAGAGACAATTATCTATGGGTCTATCAAGTTTCACCATGTCTTGTGTCAGCTTTTGATACCGACTATCTTTTTAAGAATATTTGTATAGCAAACAGCATTAGAAAATGGAGATAATATCTCTCTCTGGGAGTTAGACAGGTTTGCTAACATCCCCCTATAAAAGAGTGGGGTTTCCTAAATTCCAGATTCCTGAGCTGTGACATGAACCCACTATATGCACAGCATCTACCTGGGTCTGCCTCTACATTAGCCTTGTGGGATTTGTGAGGGCAAGAGAACTGGTGCAAAGATGAAGCTCATGCTGCCTGCTGTGTGGTGAGTAATAAAGTTCTTTGTCTCTGATCTAGGAGTCTTCTTTTTTTAAGTGCTCAATTTTATATGTTTTGACGTAGTTATACATCAGTGGGAACATGACCATAATCAAGCAGTGAATGATCCATCCCCCACCCCAAAAGCCTCCTTGTGCCCCTTTGGAATCCTCCCTCCATCCCTCCCCACAACAACCTCCCAGATAACCACTACCCACTCTTTGTGACTATTGGTTGGTTTCCATTTTCTAAGATTTATAAATGGAATTATTCAGTACATATCCCTTTTTGTCTGGTTTTCCCACTCTGCATTCTTCCTCGAGACTATTCCATGCTGTTGAATTGAACTGAATCTTATAGAGGACACATCATGACATCGTGTCCCTGCTCACTTCTACCTTCATGGGCCCTTCTCCCATAATATATGTGTAATAAAATTCTATGTTCCCACTCCATAAGTGTAGAGACAAATATAATCCAGGCTGGATTACATTCATTTTTCTTTTGATTCTAAAATAAATTAATATAATTTCTTATGCTTCTAAAAGTATTGAGCCCTCTACCATATAAATGGATATGCAGCCCAGCTTGCATCTTTTTTTTTTTTTTTTCCTTGAGAAAAAAAGAAAAGTATTACCCAGTACTTACCCAGGTAAGTATTCAGAGTCTCACTCTGTTGCCTGGGTTAGAG
>NW_012150174.1:10185517-10197548 GCF_000956105.1 Propithecus coquereli
GCCTCCCAGAGTGCTAGGATTACAGGCGTCATCGCGCCCGGCCTCCTCTCTACTATTCTTAAAAGAGACCCATACATATTATAGTCAACTAACTACACACATATTTTTTTAAAAAATCAATATAGTGCTCTAACTGTAGTATAAGTAAGAAATAAAAGGAAAGTGATTTATAACAAAATAATATATATTTCAATATGTAATTGCGCATGCACAGCTACACTGTAAGTCATAAAGCAGTAGTCAGATGCTTGCAACTATACACAGCAAAATCATAAATGTTACAGCTACAAATTCAGATTGATACAAGTATGTTGTGTAGGTGACTCAAATGCCACCAACACCATTGCCATCAATATGTAATTTTCTGAAACAGTATAACCAACCCCTAGCACAGTGTCTGGTACTCAGTTAAAATGTAGTGTTTTTTTAAGATGAAAAAAAATCTGAAAGCCAAAGAAATCCATTAAAGACTAAAAAGAGAAATAACTGAATCAGAACAGTCTTTAGAAAGATTTAAGACTCTCAAAAGATGATGAGCTTCAAGTTCTGGGTTGTTTTCATCTTTGGCTCATCTCCTACTCCTACCCCAGTGCTGATAGGTAGTAGACACTCAATGTATGATTTTGAATTTAATTGATTTGAATCAAAGAATTTCTCAGCAAAGAGTCCACAGGGCCCTTTAGGATAACATTATCTTAGGCCATAGATCCAGAAAAGCAGTATTAATGCAAGAGACTCCCTCACCACAGTGCCCAAAGTCAGTCCTATCTCTATTTTACATGTGCAGGAGCCTGGAGTCTGAAATGGAATATTTTAGGTCCAACTCTGTTGCAAATAAAGCCACATTATATTAGATCATCCCAAGATTCACTAGCAACAAGCACAAGGACCCACAAACATAGAAGTCTTTAACAAAAAGCCACTCTATGTAGCTGGCATACAATACACTCCAAATTTTGGCTGGCTGTTTGAAGAATGTCTTCAAGACCTAGCATAGCACCTCGCACATAATAGCCACTTAATAAATATGTGTTGAATGGCTGAATGAATAGCAGCAGTGTAAAACAGTGCCTAAGACAGAACAAAGAAATAGCAAAATTCTAGTGTGTGTTATACCAGAACCAAATCTGGGACTCTCAGGTTGGTTTTCAGTTTGAAGAAATGGAAAGCAGACTGACTCAAAAGCCAGTACTCAGGCCACACAGCCAAAACAAAACACACAAGAAAGAAATAGGTAGTATATGCACATGATTACAAAGTAGTGTAGAAGAGCTAAAAATGAAAAGGAATAGCTACTTTACCTTATTCTTCTCCCTTCCTCAGCCCCACTGTCCCAGACAGGTCCAAGTTTCTAAGTATTGTATAAAACTGTGTTCAAAAGATACTGTGGCGCTCGCTTCAGCAGCACATATACTAAAATTGGAACGATACAGAGAAGATTAGCATGGCCCCTGTGCAAGGATGACACGCAAATTTGTGAAGCGTTCCATATATTTAGGGCAACACACATAACCTAAACATCTGTACCCCCATAATATGCTGAAATAAAAAAAAAAGATATTGTGACATGGTATCTATTTTCAGCTTTATCTATTTTTCTCTAACTATTTAATCACTGATGTGATTAAGAAGGACTTACACTTTGAATTGATTTTCAAATGGTAGGGAGAGTTTGCAAGGAAACACTTCTACCATACCAGCCTTGGCAGCCACATGGTAGATGTGTCTGTCATTACTCAGTGCAGAGCCATTGTTCTCTTTAATAGCAAAAAGGCAATAATATTTACTTATAAGTTAACATTGAGCACTATGTGCAGGAATCATTCTAAGCACTCACAAACATGATCTCTTTTAATTCTCACAACAATTTATGAAGTATTGTTATCTCCATTTTCCAGGTGAGAAAATTGAGACTGAGAGGTTAAATAGCTTGCTCTAAGTTACACAGCTAGTAAACAGTAGCACTGAAATGGAATACCAAATTGCTTGATGAAAATCTGAAAATATCTCAGACACAACTCTGAATCCCACTTTTGTCAGACTTATGGAAAGGTCTACTCTTTTAAAGTGTGTACCACAGTCAGTTATAGCATTAAAGAGGGGTTGTGTTTATCCAATTGGGATAAAATATCAAAAGCATATTTAGGAAAGTGACGCCAACTCTTATAAAGAAAATAAGCTTTCCTGCAGTGCAATGGCTGGCAGCCACTATTCCTCACAGAGTTCCACCACTTTGTCCCGTGAGTTTTCCTGATGGAGGACAACCTCTGGCAATCAGAAAAAAGGAAGGAGCAGCTGCAATCCATAAAGAAGCTACAAGGGACATCAATAGGAAGCTAATTTAGTAGTTTATGTGGTGAGCATAATACAGTTGTTTAAAATAATGATCCTGAAGATCTGTGAGACATGGGCAAATGTTTATATAACATCACCTGAAAACAGTAAAATAGAAAATTATAGCTCTGACGCAGCTATATAAAAAACTCTTCTTGGCTGGTTGCATTGCCTCACACCTGTAATCTTAGCACTCTGGGAGGCCGAGGTGGGAGGATTGCTTGATGCCAGGAGTTCAAGACCAGCCTGAGCAAGAGCAAGACCCCCATCTCTACAAAAAATAGAAAAATTAGCTGGGCGTGGTGCCACGTCCCTGTAGTTCCAGGTGGTCAGGTAGCTGAGACAGTAGGATCCCTGGAGCCCACGAGTTGGAGGTTGCAATGAACTATGATGACGCCACCACACTCGCCTGGACAACAGAGCGAGACCTTGTCTCAAAACAACAACAACAAAAACACACCACTTCTTGTGAACAAAAATGTAGCCAGAGAAGCAAAAGTAGATGTGGCTCATGGTTTAGGCGCTGCAATTAGGTGTTATTTTTCCAGAAAACTCTCTAGTATAGTTTTTTGTCTAGAAAAGAAACTTGAACAAAAACAATAATGCATTATTATACAAAAATGAGTTCTAGCCTCAGTAGCATAGGAGCTGGGAGAAACTGGAGAAGAAGATAAACAATTTAGTCCTTGTACCTGTGGACCAAGTTTACCAGGCACCTAAGGAAAGTTCCCTCTGCAAAGGTTACATCTCCTGTTAGAACTTCCATCTTGAAAAGCAAGATTTATTTTCTTTTTGAATTCTAAAAGTTTTGCTTTTGCGTTTTTAAAAAGTGTGTGTTTTGTTTTAATTAGCATTTACTGCATTTTTACCTGAGTCAGACAAATCATTTTTGGCCCTAGGCAACCTTTGATCTTCAAAATCTATCCAGTCTTGGAGACATTGTTGTCTCTTCTCACAAGGTCCCTAACTTCCACGGAAATCTGCGTGTCGTATTTTATGCTTGGGGCCACTTCAAGTTTTCAAATTCCAGTCCTAGATTCCAATTCCCGGCTGGGATCAAGGAAACGCTGCGCCTTGTCCGGCCTCTGTGGGGCTGACTGAGAGTGGCTCGCCCAGGATCGCGGCGGCGCGCAGCGCTCGGCGCAGTCCAGTCGGCCGCGGCGCTCACCGGCCGGTCCGCCCCTCCCGCCGGCGGCGCTAGCGTCGCCTGCGCTGACTCAGCTCTTCCGGTCACCACCATCACTGGTGATTCCCGACTGCCCTGAAGTTGCGGACGCCGATCCTTACGGCTCAGCAACGCTGGAGCCGCCGGCGTCTGGGGCCCTCTCCAAACAGGCTGCGTTCCTGCCCACGCCGTGACTCAGCCACTTCCGCTCCAAGGTCCGCGGAACTCTGGCCGCCGCCTGCGACGCCCTCCCGCCTTCCCACTGCCCCAGGGCGGCCACCCCGCGCCTGCTTCTGCCCTTACGTGCCCTTCTCCTGGGCCCTGAGGGGGATTGGCAGCTTGATAAAGGGCCCGGAGCCTCCGTGCTTAGCCTCTGCAGGGTCCTTTTCAGTAAATTGAGGAGTTGAGGCCTCCGCACAGGAAAATATTCCGCACCCCGCAGTGCAGGGAGGTGATTAGTCTTGGACAGCCCCAGGTGTCTAGAGCCCCATGGACCTACGTTGGGAGCTCAGCATTAGGGCTCGAGGGTGTGTGACACCCACCCCACCCCAGTCACTTAATCTGGCCAAATATTTTGCAAATGGGCGAAATGGGAATGATTCTATGCCCACCTTGGTAGTGTTGGCATAGCCTAGCACATAGTAGGAGCTCAGCAAATCTCAGCTTTTGTTATTATTCCTTTTTTAGATGTAGGTCTTCCCCTCCATGGCCACTACAACCATCTTGGACTCAGTTGTGAACATCTCACTGCAGGATCACCTCAGCAGCTTCTGACTGGTTTTGCCACATTCCCATCCAACCCTCACACAATGACCAGGTACATTTTTACCGCACACTGTATTCTTCAAGCCATTCTCCGCACAAGAAAATTTAACATCCTGTTGTCTTTCGGTTTGAGTCAAAAATCCTTTTCCTGGTATTTAAAATACTCCAGCATAGTCTGACTCCCATTCTTCCCATAAATACTTTATGCCTACTCTGCACCCTACATTGTGGTATATAGATTCCTGCCTTCCAGTAGCTGGGGGTTGGGGAAGGGATAAACACATAATCACATGATTATAATACTGTGCAATAAATGCTCTGATCAAAGTATGGACAGGAGAGGGAGCAACTAAGTGACTAGAGGGGGAAAAGGAAAGGCTTCACGGGGAAGTAATATACGGAGTAGTGGGGTGGCTTGATGGATGTGAGGAGTTTACCGTGTTCTGATAGATACTGTGTATATCAGAGTGTTGCTCTAGGACCTGGTTGCTGTAGGACCTGGAGGTCATCATTGTGTTCTGCCCTGTTGCTGTTACAAAATTCTTGAAACATCTAGCCCCATCCTTTGATTTTCTTGGATCCAGAAGTACTATGAGAAATAAAATTTGGATTTAAAAATGAACATCATCTGATGAAATACAGATTGTAGGAAGAAATAATGGATTCCTTAAGAGAAAAATCCCGTACTAGGGAAGGAATTCAGCAACGGGAGTAGAATCTGCCATAGGGCCTGAGTACTAGAGAAGACAGTGCTTATAAAGATCCTGTAAAGCTGTACTTGAGCCTGCCCCAACTCAGCCCTCTGTGGCACTCTGTAGTCCTGGGAAGGAGAAAGTTGTACACTAAAATGGAAACAACTGAATCACCAGGGGCCCAGGTCCTCTTCTGGGTCGAATGCTGAAAAAACTGAATTATTAAGAACCCAGCACATACTGCTGTGGGATCCTCACCTTTAAAAAGAGCTGCATACAAGAAAGGGACAGGCATTTACTTCCACTGTGCACGTGGGCAGTGACAGATTACAGGTGGCAGTAGTAGAGAGAGCTGATGCTCCCAAGGGGCCCTGGGGTCAAGAACACCTCAGTGACACTGCAGATGGCCCAGGTAGCACTTCTTCCATGAAGCCTTTCGTGGTCAGCCCAAAGAGAATTACCTTCTACCTCTCAGTTACCAAGGCCTGTGCCAGTCACATGACAGCTTGCATGAACTACCTTTCTCTGTTTAACATTTTTGTTTCTTTTAATCTAGATTTTTTTTTTTTTTTTTGAGACAAAGTCTCACTCTGTCACCCGGGCTACAGTGCCGTGCCATCAGCCTAGCTCAGAGCAACCTCAAACTCCTGGGCTCAAATGATCCTCCTGTCTCAGCTTCCTGAGTAGCTGGGAGTACAAGCACGTTCCACCACACTCAGCTAATTTTTTCTATTTTTAGTAGAAACGGGATCTCGCTCTTGCTCAGGCTGGTCTTGAACTCCTGACCTCAAGCGATCCTCCTGCCTCGGCCTCTCAGAGTACTAGAATTACAGGCGTGAGCTACTGCGCCCAGCCTGACATTATTTTCAGCTTTATAATAGTACCCATATAACCATTCTGTTTTTCACTTTCAGTATAGTATTCAATAGATTACACAAGGCCGGGCGCAGCGGCTCACGCCTGTAATCCTAGCACTCTGAGAGGCCGAGGCAGGAGGATCGCTTGAGCTCTGTATATACTTTCCATTGTACTAAGCCCTGTAAATTCAGGTCTCAAGCAGGCAGCATTCTCCACTCGCTAACCCAGTAAAGCTAAGCCATAGCACCCTCTGACCTATGTGACATTCACTTTGAGGCTGCTTCTAGGTTAGAAATTCCAGGTGATACATTCAGCAGACATTGTATCACACAGATCAAAGAGCAGGAGGAGAGGTAGAGGGCAATGGAGCAAGAAAATCAGGTAGGTAGGGATTGGTTCATGTAGTATTTGTTACCGAAAGTTCAGTACTTGTCCTCAAGGCCACATCAGAAGAACGAGAACAAGTGTTTTGAGGAGAAGGAACGAAGAGTTTATTAATTTGCCAGCAAATGAGGAGGTTGGCAGACTCCTGCCTCCCAGTACCAATGTCCTGTTTCTGAGCAGAAATGCAGAGTTTTAAAGGTTCTGATCAATCCCATCTTTGGCTAAAACAATCTCATGACCTCCCTCTTCTCAGATTCATCCCATTTTCGGTTAAGACACTCTTATGACCTCTGCCCAGACAATGCCCTTGAGCTATCTCCTGTGGCACAAAGAACAAAAGACATCCCCTGCCCCTCCCAACACTGGCCTGAGTTAGGGATGCAGGTCATAGTTCTCCAAAAGGAGTGTGGGATGTTTTAAAGAGATATAAAACATTTTTGCCGTTTTTTTCAAGGCATTTCTTCTGTTACATCTTTGAAGCTCGCAGGGGAAGAAAAGCCTCAGATAATTTGCAAGAGGGATATGACATGCTCAGATCTATGTTTTAGAATGATCACTCTGGTAACAGCATTAGGAATTATTTGAATAGGGCAAGACTGGATGCAGAGACTAGAGGTAATTATAGTTGTTCAGTTTAAGACATCAAAATTTCTAGAAAAGCATAGGATTTCATCATTAGAGGGGGGAAATAAAAGGACAAAGTACACTAGAAGATAGGGGAAATCCTATCGCCTTGGAGAGCTCCATAGGTAAAATATCTTTTTCTGTGGGATTGCCTTTTATTTTTTGACATTGAACATTTTAAAGAAATAAATGTTTATGTATTTTTCTGATTACAGAAGTATACATACTCCTAAAAATTTAAAACAATTTGGAAATATTTAATTTAGGAAGTAAAAGTCCTGCACAATCCTACCCACAAGAGGTAAGAGCTATTACTAGTAAAATACCTTTCTCACAGTGGGAAATCCTGCTCTTACCAAACAAAGGACTTGAAATGCTTCACGCTAGTTCTCAAAAGGCAACACAATGCTCAGGTTCCCTGAATAAAAATGTTGAAAGATTTTTCAGAGGAGGAAAGATGTACAGAAATAGCTGGATGAAAAGGATCAAGTGTTAAAGGCACTGACTAATTCTCTATCATATTTTCTACTTGGGTTCATTTGCCTGAAGCTATCTAGGGGTCTTGACTAAGTGGGTAGCTGGTGTTTATTCTTGTGGAACAAATGAGCTCTAGAAATTTACTGTTGGTTAACTGTTCATATGTTCTAGTTTTCTTGTGAAAAGTAAAAGTGTTGTCCTGAGGCTGGGAAGGGTTTTCTATTCCTAGCAGACCTCTTAACACAGTGTATGACAACAGAAAATAATTCAGCATTTTTATGCCCATTCGTGCATATCAGATTAGGATAATAATACCTGTCTGCCTTCCCAGGGAAGTGATAAGGCAATTGAGTGATTTCTTCTTGGTTGTTTGCTTTTAAAATCATAGAAAAATATTCTAGCCATGAGGCCTTTTAAAGGAAATAAATGTCCTTTCTAGACAATTCTCATAGAGTTTCCTTAGAAAGAAAGCTTTTCTTGGAGCCCGTCTGGGGTTTAACAACTTTTATCATCTGCTGAAATCATATTGAAAAGACTTGAATTGGGCTGGGCATGGTGGCTCACCCTTGTAACCTTAGCACTTTGGGAGGCCGAGGTGGAGGATTGCTTGAGGCCAGGAGTTTGAGACCAGCCTGACCAAGAGCTAGACTCCTTCTCTATGGAAAAAGGTAGAAAAACTTAGCCGGGTGTGGTGGTGCTTGCCCGCCTGTAGTCCCAGCATCATGGCAGGCCCCTATTGTCCCAGCTAGCTACTGGGGAGGCTGAGGCAGGAGGCTGAGGTAGGAGGTTGAGGCAGTAGGATCACTTGAGCTCAGGAGTTGGAGGATGCAGTGAACTATGATGATGCCACTGCCCGCTAGCCCAGGCAACAGAGTGAAACTCTATCTCAAAAAAAAAAAAACAGAAAACAAGAGAGAGTGAGACTCAAATTGTTCAACCCGGGTCTTCTGCCTCTCCTTATTCCTAACACCCAGGACAGTGGCATAAAATATAGTATGATTGGCCAGTGGTCTGAGTCTGTTGCCAGAAGTAAAGGGATGTGCTTGCAAGACAAAGACATTGTAGAATAATCCAAGTCCATCATGTCGCTGCTGCTCAATAATGCCATTTTACTTTAGAAAATTCTTTGCTGTTTATTTCTATTTTTTTTTAAATAGTCTCACTCTGTCACCCAGGCTAGAGTGCCCTGGCGTCAGCCTAGCTCACAGCAACCTCAAACTCCTGGGCTCAAGTGGTCCTCCTGCCTCAGCCTCCCGAGTAGCTAGGATTATAGGCATAAGCCACCACGCCCTGCTAATTTTTCCTTTTTCTTTTTTTAGTAGAGAGGGGGTCTCACTCTTGCTCAGGGTGGTGTCTAACTCCTGAGCTCAAGCAATCCTCCCCCCGGGGCCTCCCAGAGTGCTAGGATTATAGGCGTGAGCCACCATGCCCAGCCTGTTTATTTCTAAATTACTTTAGCAGAACCCATAAAGGAACTGGCAATTTTTATTAAATCTCATTATTTATTATGTTCTCTTGCCAGAATTAACAAAATTAAATCCAAAAGAAGCCCTAGAGCATTGTATTACTGCATGTTGAAACATATATGGCCAAAGAAGTCTTAAATTAATAAATCTGATGATTAAACAGGACACATGTGAAACTAAAATACAAATATGTTCTCTTTTGACAGTGTCAGAACTCTAAAATTCAACATTATGGATATTTTCTTTATTTTTCAATATTATTTATATCCCTCATATTTCATCCCTTGTCCCCTCCCATTTTTTTCCTCTCTCTTTCTTTTTTTGAACTGATACGGGCACTTTTAAAAAAAATAACCACCTCACTGGTAGTATACCTAGAAGAATTAATAATAATTCCTAAATATTATTTAATATTTATGCTGCATTCAAATTTTCCTGATTGCCTCAAAGATGTTTTCTTACAATTGGTTGGTTCAAATAAGGATCCAAAAACGTTCACACATTGCATGTTTAGTCTCTTGGGCTTTTTTATTCTATAACTCTTCCTTCTCTCTTCCCCTCCCCCTCCCCCTCCCCCTTACTTTTTATTTATTTATTATTTTTTTTTTTAGAAATTGGATCGTTCATCCTATGCATAAACCTCATTCTAGATTTGACCGATTGCTTCCTCACGGTGGCATTTAACTTCTTCCTCTCTCCTTCATTTTTTCTGTAAATGGGTAGGTCTCGAGGCTTGATTAGATTCAGGATCTCTCTCTCTCTCTCTCTCTCTCTCTCTCCATATATATGAAATAACTGATGATGCTGGGTACATCTTATTTTATTTCATCAGAAGGTTCATAATGTCCTTTAGTGATACTAAAATTGGTCAGATGTCAACCTTTTTTTTTCATCTTGTATTTTTAAAGGGGAAAATGATGTCAACCTTGTCCCTGCCTATCAACCTTTAATAATTTTAATTTCCACTGATAATTACTTTTCTTCATCAGGGATTGCAAAATGGTGATTTTCTAATTCTGTCCTTCCTTTTGCACTTAATAGCTGGAGTATTGTCATTTGGGACAGAAACTAAGACATTTCTATCCAGTTTTTGGTGACCCGGCTTTCTTTGAGAACTTCTTCTTCCCATAGGGGTAGTTCTCTGGCAGTCATCTCTTAGGCCACACTTAAATGGAAGAGGTAGGACACCTGACATAAGTGGGGTTAATCAGATTCTCTCCATCAGGAACTATGGAACTATAACTGGGTTTGAGAAATTCTACTTCAATATCTGCATGCTGCTTTAGTGGACGAGGGGCATTCTCAGAAGTTGTGAAGTGGCCACGTTTGGCCATATGCATGTCACAGCATTGAAAGTTAGTCTTCAGAGACAGAGGATACCAAACAGCTGTGCCAAAAGAAATAGTGATGAGAGATGGTAAGAAGGACCAGGAAGATAGGAGTTCCTGATGGTTTTCCAGATGCTGTTCCCTTTCACTTTGTATCCTGCTACCTTGGGCTTTGCTGACAAACCATCGCTTTGCACTAGTTTGAAGTAAATTTCACTTGCTTGCAACCCAAGAATCATGACTAATACAACTACTAAGGAAAATTAGTGGTAGCCTTTGCTGTATTCTTTCTGCAAGATGTAGAGAAAATATCTCTCCTATACAGAAAGTTCCTCGTTAAAGATCACCAATCTCCAAGTGCCATACACAGCGACCTTTACATAATTTTCATTCTCCTTTGCCACACCTACTGCCTCAACTTCTTGCTTCTCTTCTCCCTTGGCCTCTGTGATTCCCCCTCTATGAGTTCTCCTTTTACTCCTCCCATAGCTCTTTCTCAGTATCGTTCACTGTTTTCTTTTCTCCACTGGCCCTCTACAGGTTATCTGTCTCTGAGATTCTGTTCTTGACCATCTTTGCACCTTGCTCCACTCTCATTGCTGAAGAACTTTACCTACTCCCACAGTTTTCTCTCTTATTCATAGGCCGATGACTTCTTCATGAGTTATTCATAGCCATAAAGTTAGCTGAGCTTTAGGCCCTAATTTGTACTTCTCTAGTGAATATCCCCACCTCGATAATCTACAACGATGTCCTGAATAGAATATCTCTTTTTCCTAATCTAGCCGCAAATTACGTACTTTTCTAGCCTCAACCACCTGTACCTCACCACTGAACCTCTCTTTCCAGCCACACTCTCTTCTAGTCTTCAGCCCAGACCTGCAGCCTTCCTTTCTCAATGCCTCTTCTCCTCTCCCCTAGGCTCCTTTTCCTGTTACCCTCTTCTCCCCAGCTCAGCCTTGCCCCTATTCTCACCTCCTTTCCTAAATCCTGCCCGGTTCCAATATTCATCCTCTGTCAGCCTGACTGAGTTCCTCTTTCCCAGGACATATTATGCCTTTTTATACCTTTATATAATAATTTGCTTATGGTGTCCTTCTCCCTGGCATGCTGCCCGTCTTTGTCCTATTGAAATTCTACTCATCTTTTTAAAATTCAATTTACATGCTAATTCCTCCATGAAACCCCCATGAAAGTCCAGACATACCTGGCAGGACTACACATTCATTTCTTTGGGCTCCCATAGCATCACTAGAACAGGTACTGCAATCCGACTTGAGTTATTGCTAGTTATATAGTTTTCTCTCTCTCCTGGTAGTGTGTTATTTTTCTTGAGGAAAGGAACTTTCCTAACAGTGCACTGCAACAATTCAAGTAGTCGATAATATTTGTGGGATTGAATCATAAAAGGAACTGAAAAAACTGAAGAGATCTTTGACAAGAGGCAATGTAGCTTAATAAAGACACTAATACATTGGGGTACTGCTTTCTGATGTAAATTCTTTGCTGTTAAAAATAGTGTTAGAGAGGTAGCAATAGCAGATAGAGCAGGTGCCCTCTTAACTCTCGATAGGTGATTGAATTTGGCCTTTACCTACAACCCACATGGACCTTACCTTTAAAATGTCTGCTTTGAATAAGCTAAGATTTCTTGGAACTCATGTACTGAGAGATTTTCTTCTTTGTGCAAGCAGAAGAGTGCTGAACTGAAACGTTATGTGGTCTTGACATGTAGTGGGCCCCAAACATATGGGTAAGTAGCTTTCTAAGAAATCTCACCCTATCAGGCTCTAAGAGGCAATAGAGTGTATGGGTCAGGAGCTTGGCTCTAGAGCAAGGACTACTGGGGTCTGAATTAGGCAAATTAATGTTTCTGTGCCTCAGTTTCCTCCTGTGTCCAGTAGAGATTTCAATGGACCTGCCTCACAGGGTTATTAT
>NW_012150174.1:10198363-10206085 GCF_000956105.1 Propithecus coquereli
GCCAGTTCTGTCTGATTTAAAACATCAGTCTCATGATTGGCTCAAAGCTCTCCGCCTCTCTGCTGCAAACTAGATATATGGCAAGAGGAGATGGGTGACTTTTTCAATCCTCCTCCTACTCTAGTGCCCTGGAGGGCAGATGGAATCCAGATCATGCCCTGGCACACATGTCTCCTTCCCTGTTCTGGGGAAGAGGGCAGGGAGAGACATGAAGCAGTCAGAGTTCTCACGTAGCTGGTTGCCTATTGTTGGGGCGTCATCCCTGGTATCTACCACTCTGGTTCAGTTTTGTTCTGCTACTGCTGGTGGCCTCTAGTAAAGCGGTAGCCTCCACCTGGATAGGTACACAGTCTCCTTGTGCACATGGTTCAGTGTTACCCCAGCCATCTCCTTAGTGTTAGGTTACTGTAGCACAACAGATGCTGATGATGAGGCTGGAAATGATGCTTGATTTTTGTTGCTGTTGTTGTTGTTATTGTTCCAAAGAGCAGTTTACAATCAAAACATTCATGTTTCCCAAACT
Source organism: Propithecus coquereli (assembly GCF_000956105.1). Lineage (NCBI taxonomy): Eukaryota > Metazoa > Chordata > Mammalia > Primates > Indriidae > Propithecus > Propithecus coquereli. The sequence goes on from NW_012150174.1 coordinate 10,198,887, forward strand.
GCCTGCTGAATAATCTCCCAGGGAGGATGTGTAACATAGTTCACTGTGGCTGAAGCAGGTTGGAGACCAAAGGCCAGATGCTACTCAAAGGGCACTTTTGGATTTCAAGTACTTTAAAGAGGGCAAAAATCCAAATAATATTGACTGAATATCTACTAAAGCTACATATTTAGTATACACTACCTACTCCATGTAATAAGGATGATTAGCTCCATTTTACACATGAGGAAATTGAAAGTAAGAGGAGTTAAATCAATTGCCAAGGTCAGAGGTCAATAAGAAGCCATACTAGATGTTTGAACCCAGGCTTTCTAAGTCCAGTGCTCTTTCCACCTTTCCCAAAAAGGATGGCAAGGATGTTTGTTTTTCTATTAATGTTTTTATTTTTATTTTTTAAGGCAACCCCACAGCCGCCCTGGCAGAGCCCTTCTATTGATTTTTTTAAACGATAGATTCCCAAAAGCCCCACCCACACACAAATCGTATTATATCTCATTGACTTGATCTGTGTCACCTGGCCACTTTAACTGCAAGGGACATTGGGAAATCAAGTTTTCCATTAATTTTTAATTGCTTTAGAGAAAAGACTAAAGTAACAAAACCACAGGACTAGTTTTATAGTAAAAAATAAATTAGTTTCATATCCTTAATGAAATTCTGGGAAAATAAAATATAAAAGTCTTTGGTTAGAAGTAACAGAAGCCCAGATCAAACTAGTGTAAGCCCCAGAGGGGGAATTTGTTGGTTCCTATAAACAAACCCTGGGAAGGGCAGAATCGAAGCTGACCCTAGGAATACTAGAACTTGGGACTTGAAGGTTGATGGAAACCTCTCTCTGTCTTTTATACCCAATTCTCTCTCTTATGCATTTGGGCTTAGAGGTAATAAAAGGAACTTCTCTATTTTGGGAACGATTTCAAAAATCCAGAGGAAGGACTTGAATTAGCTTATCCTATGTCACATGCCTACCTTTGGACCAATGCTTATATTCAACTAGCGTGCTCAGGTGCAACCATCTATCCAGTGTCTACTCTGACTGGTGAAAACCTTTGACCTGCAGATTGTTAAATACTTTGAGTTGTCACCATTGCCTTGGACTAGTCACTATGGACAGGGGAAAAGGTCTCAAGATTGGGAGGAGGCAATGGGATGGGTTTGTAATCATAGGAAGGAAGAAAGGGATACTAAGCAGACAGAAACTATAGGCCTTAAATAGTACGCAAACAGGTATGTGTGTATGTATGAATAATTTTCCAACTTTTTGTTTTGAAATTTTTCAGATGTGCAGGAAAGTTGCAAGAATGGTACAATAATCACCCATATGCCCTTGGTCTAGATGGCCTAACTGTTAACATTTTCCCATATTTGATTTCTCTCTCTCTCTCTCTCTCTCTCTTTCTCTCCACAAACACATACACACACACACACACACACACACACACACACACACATACATACACACACACTTTTTTGGCTGAACCAGTTGAAGGTAAGTCGCATTCATCATAAAACATTTTACCCCTGAATTCTTCAAGATGTATCTCTTTCAGAACATGGATTCTCATATAGAACCACAGTATAATTATCATGCTAAAGAAACTTAATATTTATATGATGCTATTATATAATATATAATCCATCCTAAAATTACCCACTTGTCCCAATAGCATCTTATAGATGATTAGTTTTGTTGTTCTTATTGTTTCTTTATTTCCAATCCAAATCCCAGACGGCAAATAGTTGTGGTATTTCTTTAGTCTGCTTGAATCTAGAAAAGTTTTCCAGCCCTTTTTGGTTTTTTTTCTTGTTTGTTTTTTGTCTTTGACAAAGCATTGTTAATATTTTTTTAAGAGTTCAGGCTAGTTTGCAAAGAGTCCCTTAATTTGGATTTATTTAATTTTTTTCTCATGATTAGATTCAGTTTGTGAATTTTGGGGCAGGAACACTACCTGAGTGGTGCAGTGTCCTCACTACAATGTATCATGTGATGTCAGTGATACAATTACCATTTTTGGTAATGTTAAATTTGATCACTTGGTTAAAGATGTTATCTACTAGTTTTCTCCATTATAAAGATATTTTCTCGTTTGGAACTAATAAGTAATATCTGGGGTGATACTTTCATACATGATAATTCTTTTATTTTATTTTTTATAATTTTTATTTCAAAATATTAAGGAGGGACAAGTGTTTTTTGTTACATGGATGAATTGTATAATGCTGAAGTCAGAGCTTTTAGTGTGTCCATCACCAGAATAGTGTACATTGTACCTGATAGGTGTGTTTTTATCCGTCACTCCCCTCTTGTCTTCCCCCCTTTTTAGTTTCCAATGTCCTTTGCACCTATGGTCCCCAACCACCCAATCCCCGGTCCGTGGCCTATTAGGGACTGAGCCTAATAGTTCCGCTGGCTGACCCCCAAACCCTGTCCATGGGAAAATTGTCTTCTATGAAACTTGGTGAAACCTGGCCAAGGGTGAGGCGGGGCACACAGCAGGAAGTGAGCTGCAGCTGAGCAAGGGAAGCTTCATCTGTATTTACAGCCACTCCCCCTCCCTGACTGCCCCCGCCCCCGTAAGTGGGAAATTGTCTTCCACGAAACTGGTCCCTGGTGCCAAAAAAGTTGGGGACTTCTGCTTTACACCACTTTATCACTGTATGTACTCATCATTTAGCTCTCACTTATTAGTGAGAACCTATGGTGTTTGTTTTTCCATTTCTGAGATACTTCACTGATAATTCTTTTTTTTTTTTTTTTGAGACAGAGTCTCACTCTGTTGCCCGGGCTAGAGTGCCATGGCATCATCCTAGCTCACAGCAACCTCAAACTCCTGGGCTCAAGCAATCCTTCTGCCTCAGCCTCCTGAGTAGCTGGGACTACAGGCATGCGCCACCATGCCCGGCTAATTTTTCTATATATTTTTAGTTGTCCGGTTAATTTCTTTCTATTTTTAGTAGAGATGGGGTCTTGCTCTTGCTCAGGCTGGTTTCGAACTCTGAGCTCAAACAATCCGCCCACCTCGGCCTCCCAGAGTGCTAGGATTACACGCGTGAGCCACCCTGCACCCGGCCTTCACTGATAATTCTTTAAACCACATTTTCTGAAATGAGCAAGGTAGCACTTAAAATGACAGTGCTAGAGAAGTTGACCTTTCTAGAAGAACTAGGATTAGAGTAAGGCAAGTGAGGTGCCTAGAGCACAAACCCTGGTATGTGCTTACTCTCAGAGTGGGCCTTCGGAGTCTCACTTTCCTCATCCTAGTCCTAGCCCTGATTTTTAGCTTGCTTTCTTCTCCAAATGCCTAAAGCACACATAAACTTTGCTTAGATCCCACTGTGAAATCATTCCCAATTTTCTCTGACTATATCCTTCTTAGAAATTAATTTTGTTGTGGCTTGTGAATCTGGGTAATATAAAATGTTTTTAACTGATTTTCTTAGATCCTTAAGTAAGCACTTTGTTTAAAAATGATTTAGAAAACTAATGAAATATGTTGGTAGATTTGATGAATTGTACATACACTTTTGAAGTATTATTTTAAAAAGTATTTTAAATGGGAGTTTCAATGTCATAATAAAAATTTTAGAATATAATCAGTTATTTTCATTTTTGAGGGCCCTGTTTCTTACACACTAATTTCCATACTGACCAGAAAATCTAGTTAGACTTCAGAGAGGCAATATTAATAAAGCTATGTTTCTTTACATTTAGGATATAGCTGTGCTTGCTAATGTTAAATTTTTTTCTAGTGCAAATATATATCTTTATGTCAATTCACAATATGTACAAGGGCCATGAAATGTATTAATTTTTACCATCCTTGCAGTCTTTTCACTACAGGGAACTAAGGAAAAGGATGACCTTATTGTTGCTAAATTGAACCCAGCACTCTTTTGGTGCCTTTAAAATTTATCTTCTTTGTACATGTGCAGTCTCCTTCGCTTTTATTGAGTAAACTTTTCTATTATTAAATCTGCACATTCCATTGAATAACAATGTGTTTATATTATACTTCCTGCTGGGTTCTCATGACTGAAGGTGGGAGGAATGGAGAGAGGGGAGAATAAAGGGGAAAAAAGGGTGACTCATCCAAGAGATTTTGAAGAAAACGTGTGTTATTGTTACTCTAAGATTTCCTTTGATCTCAGATATCAGGGATGAAACTAGCACAGTGTGTGTGTGGTACAGTTGTACCAGGCACAGAAACCCAGGCCCAAGGGCACAACTGGACATAACAATCCCAATTCGTTTTTCTTTTTCTTTTTGGCAAAGGGATAATTCACTGAAAATTAAAATCTTCCTTTTAAATCCTTAAACAAATTACTCCTCCAAAGCCCTTGCTCTTAATTACTACTGCCTGCCATTTATCACCCCCTACTCAATAATAAATAAATATGTATAAAAAGCTTTCTGTGTGCCAGGCATTGTGCAAGGTGCTGGGATACTGTGGTAACCAACACAGACAAGGTATTTGCTTTCATGGTGCTTGGGTCTTACTGAGAGGGACAGACAATAATCAAATAAATAACATAATTTCAAGCAGAGTGGAAGGCTGAGGCGGGAGGATCACTTGAGCCCAGGGGTTTGAGTGTAGCCTGGGCAACCTATAGACACCACATGTGTAAAAATAAATAAATATTTTTTTTGATGATATAATTTCAGATGGTGAGGTGTGAGGAAAATAAGACCAAGTGTCATGATACAGAATGACAAGAGGGGGCAATATAAAATAGAATAGTCAGGAAGGATGGACATTTGACCGAAACCTGAATGATGAGGAGGCACCACTCAAAGATTTGGGAAAAGAGCCTCTCACGCCAAGGGCAGAGCAAGTGCAAAGCCCCTGGGGAATTATTTGGCAACTTTTAATGTTTTGAGTACTGAGAATGGGGGCCATGAGCTAGTGCCACATGTTCCCCTTTATTCTTACCTCTCTCCATTCCTCCCACCTTCAGTCATGAGAACCCAGCAGGAAGTATAATGCAAGATGGGAAGATTTTGCTTAACTTCTGGAAGGTAGAAGACCTGGTATGGAAATAAGCAGAAGTCAAGAAGAAAATGAAGCTGAATTAGAGCTTAAAAGTGTACCAGGCCTGCTAAGAAGTTTTACTAGTGTGAAGGGGAATTCTAGGAAATTTGATTTAGTTTTGTTGATTCGATAAAGTTATTAAGTTATAAAGTTATTATCAAGGAATGCAACATAAATCACTCTTCTATGCTTAGCGCATCACTTTATTGATAACTAAATGTATCCCGAAGTAAAATACAGAACAACCACTTTGCTTTATATACTTAACGCTTCTCAATAGAGATGCGATAGTGGATGATTCTTACTATTTCTTATGCTTGTGATAAACTGCTTTTACCATGCTTCGAGGGAATGAAAATAGTTTTCATATGATTATGTCTTTAGAAGTCTGGTGCAAAATGTGATTTCACTTAGTGATTGTGGTGCGACAGCTGTAAATTGCCACATTCCTGCTTAGTGCTTCAATATCGTATTTTCAGCGTGATTGAGTCGCTCACTTCTGGCTTTGACTGCCTTTTCCACAGAGAAACTGGCACTCAGATAAGTTCCCTGAGACATCCTCACAAAGACATGTAGACAGTTCACTGTCTCTCAGAGGTACTAACTGGGCAGTATCCCATCCAGACGTGCTAGGCGTTAGCATGAGCATTTGTGTCTGTTGCTTGTGGTAGAGTCTCATGATCTGCTTATTTGGCCAGCAGCCAAGAGGCATAGAGAGCCTCTTGGGATGGGATTTCTGCCCTGAGGCCAGCATGCTTTGGTAGGAAGGTGTTGGGCCAATTTAATAGGGCAGGGAGTCTTACTCAAGAAATCCGAAGTAGTGTAGCAAGCTAGAGAATCAAATTCCTCTCCACAGTATGTGTTGAGTAATTGTGTAAGTGCTCAATAAATAAATGGTAGAGCATTCAGGCATGCTACTGGGTACTTGAAATGCATAGATGAATGCCTGACTCAAGGAACTCACCCTAACTTGTTTGGGGGAGATTCTCTATAGCTGCCAACCTAACCCAACCACAAGACTGCTTACAACTCATTGAACGTTTTCAAATAGTTTTTATCAAGTACTTCTATCTGTGCCAGCCATTGTGTTCTGCTTAGGATACACAGAAGGAAATAAGAGATTGTTCCAGGATTAATATTGTACATAAAAATGTTGTAAAGGATATTTTAGGGGAGTAGAATTTGATGGAGATATGGACAGGGACTCTTAATTTTTACTTTTGAACTTTACTATTTGATCTTTTTGTAACAATTTTTTGGCAAAAATATTTTTTTATACCTCAACAAAGATCTGAGCAATTGTTTGTGCCAGGTACTCTTCCGAGCTTTGAGAAGACAGCAGTGAATGTTGTAGAAAAGGTCCCCGTCCTTATGGAGCTTACATTCCAATTAGGGAGGCACCACAAACAAATAAGACCATTCAAATACGCCGTATAGTATAATGAAAAATAAAGGTGTTCATTTAAACAGGTTATCATATTCTGATTTGTTCATGTAATCTTGAATCTTTAGAGACTAGGCAAGGCAAAGATCAGATTCATTTACTGGCCTGGGCAAATAGCACAAAGAGAAATGGGCCAGAAGGCCAAGCCTCAAAGCCTGAACCATTTGGACTCTTGTCCAGTGCTCTCACCACCCAGTACAAATGAAAAGGCCATCTGAGCCACCTGCATTCTTTTGGCACATGAAGGATGTCAATCCAGAGAGTTTGGCCTGGCTGGTTGCCCTTGACTGAAGCCCAGGCCTTTCCCCACACAGTCTGGGGACAGAACTCAACTGTTGTGTCAGTATTTGAAGGTGCCAACCCTGCCTACCCTGCATCTATAGCCTGCTTCTTTCCAGCTTCACCAGCTGGTTTCCAGGGACCTGGTCCCACTGGCTTCTGGTTTGCCTTGTCAGACAGCTGCCTGAACACTGAGATTTACAAATTGGTTCAGAATGCCAGGTCTGGTGGGGCGAGGTGGCTCACATCTGTAATCCTAGCACTTTGGGAGCTTGAGGCACAGGATCACTTGAGGTCAGGAGTTTGAGACCAGCCTCACCAAGAGTGAGACCCCATCTCTACAAAAAATAGAAAAATTAGCCATGTGTGGTGGTGCACACCTGTAGTGCCAGCTACTCAGGAGGCTGAGGCACGAGGATCACTTGAGCCCAGGAGTTTGAGGTTGC
>NW_012150174.1:10207464-10233460 GCF_000956105.1 Propithecus coquereli
CTGCCTCAGCCTCCCGAGTAGCTGGGACTACAGGCATGCGCCACCATGCCCGGCTAATTTTTTCTATGTATTTTTGGTTGTCCAATTAATTTCTTTCTATTTTTAATAGAGACGGGGTCTTGCTCTTGCTCAGGCTGGTTTTGAACTCTTGAGCTCAAACAATCCGCCCGCCTCGGCCTCCCAGAGAGCTAGGATTATAGGCGTGAGCCACCGCGCCCGGCCTCTCATTTGGTTTTGATTTGTACTTTCCTTATGACTAATGGTATTGAGCATTTTTCATGTGCTTAATATCATTCATATTTTTTCCTTGGAGAAATATCTATTTAAATCCTTTGCTCATTTTCATCAATATCACTGTCTTCCACCACCACATCTTGTCCCACTGGAAGGTTGTCAGGGGCAATAATAGGCATGGAACATCATCTCCTATGGTAACAATGCCTTCTTCTGGAATACTTCCTGAAGGACCTGCCTGAGGCTATTTAATTTACAACTAACTTTCTCTTTTATAAGTAGAAGGAATATACTCTAAAATAATGATAAAAAGTATACTGTGGAATATAGTAAATATATAAACCAGTAACACGGCTGTTTATTATCATTATCAAGTATTATGTACTGTACATAACTGCACGTACTACACTTTTATATAACTGGCAGTTTGGTAGGTTTATAGACACCAGCATCACCACAAATACATGAATAATGTACTGCACTACAATGTTAAGACAGCTATCAGGTTACTAGACAGTAGGAATTTTTTAGCTCGATTACAATTTTATGGGACCACCATTGTATATGTGGTTCATTGTTTACCAAAACATTATGTGTGTCTGTGGCTATACCACCCTGAATGTACCCAATCTCATCTGATCTTAGAAGTTAAACAGGGTGGGGCCTGGTTAGTGCTTGGATAGGAGACAAAAGCATTATATGGTGCGTGACTGTATCTCCAATACAATCTTTATTATTCCCTTCCTTCTGCTAGCTTTGGGTTTAGTTTGCTCTTCTTTTTCTAGTTTCTGAAGGTGTAAAGTTAGGTTATTGACTTGCTTTACCATCCTCTCTCATGAATACATATACATAATATTTTATTGTTTATTTATTTTATTTTATTTTTTTTGAGACAGAGTCTCACTCTGTTGCCTGGGCTAGAGTGCCATGGCGTCAGCCTAGCTCACAGCAACCTCAAACTCCTGGGCTCAAGCGATCCTCCTGCCTCAGCCTCCCAAGTAGCTGGGACTACAGGCATGTGCCACCATGCCCGGCTAATTTTTTCTATGTATTTTTGGTTGTCCAATTAATTTCTTTCTATTTTTAGTAGAGACGGGGGTCTCGCTCTTGCTCAGGCTGGTTTCGAACTCCTGAGCTCAAACAATCCGCCCGCCTCGGCCTCCCAGAGTGCTAGGATTACAGGCGTGAGCCACCGTGCCCGGCCTATTTTTTAAATTATTATACAGTATATGACTTTTTACAGTAGTGTTCTATGAATTTTAACAAGTATATAGATTTACATAACCAACATAATGATCAGGATACAGAACCACTACTTGTTCTTTTAATTACTGAGAAAGAAATGGTAAAATCTCCAACTAGAATTGTGATTTATGTATTCCTTTCAGAACCGTTGCCAGCGGTGCAAAGAATTTTTTCTTGAATCATTTGAGAGTGAGTTGCTGATATACTATGTAAAGTTACTCTTTTTTTAATATATTAATCGATCTTTTAATGACAGATACTTTAAAACTGTGTAAATATCCCATTTTCATCAAACTTTCAATTCATTGACTTTTAAAAAATCAATATGAGGCCTGGCACTGTGGCTTACACCTGTAATCTCAGCACTTTGGGAAGCTGAGGAGGGAGGATCGCTTGAGGCCAAGAGTTCGAGGCTGCAGTGAGCTATGATCATGCCATTGCATTTCAGCCTGGGCAGCAGAACGAGGCCCCATCTCTAAAAATCAGTATGGACCCTTGATTTCATATTTAATTCAATGGATTATAATCTGTTAATATCACTACTTATTTTGTGGCTCAAATTATACCCTAATTGCCTGTTGGAGCCCCTTCAGGCTGATTCTTGAATGCTTTTGATAAGTCATTCTTTGAGCACATTACTGTTTCTTGCACAAGGTGTTCCAGGTTCATCTTGTATTTTTCCATGCCCAGCTCTGTAATCAGCCATTTCTCCATGAAATCCTCTTTCTTTCAGTGGAAAATATTATTTAGAAACCAAGATCTTGTCATTATGTATGCTCATTGGTCTTGGGTTGTTACTGCCCCCAGGCTCTTTTGGTCAATACACTCATTTACATTTATATTTATTCCTATATCCATCCATCTATCCATATATCTATCATCAATCAGTTGAGAACCATCATTTCACACTGATACCTCCAATTTCAATACAACATCACAAGTTTCATTCTATTTTTCTCCAATTCTGTGTTTCTAGTTCTGTGATGGTTAGAAAATCCCATTGTGCCTGATATTGTTGTTGTTGTTGTTGTTTTTTAATCAATCTGCCAGTTTGTACCCAATCCCTTCCTGCTTCACCCTTCTCTCTCCTGCACAGATTTCCACCTTCTCCCACTTGCACTCCAACACCCTGTACCACGTTACCCTACATGGATGTGCTTTTCATCTAGTTTTGATCCTGACTCCTTGTACTGAGTGCCATCACTACCCCCTATATAGACACTCTCTTCATCCGCCTTTGCCTTTGAAAACCTGCTTTGAACTCCCTCTCCTCAGGGATACCCTTGTCACCTAGTGTGCAGAGAATTAATTTAGCAGGCCTGAGACTGCTATCCATAGAAAGATCTGCTTTCAAGGTTGGCCCGTGATTGGCATCTGGGAACTTGGATTTCAGATGGGTTCTGACCATTCCCAAATTGATGAGTGGCTGACTGTGCCCAATCTGTTTGTATAAATAATGTGGTTAATGCTCAACAACTGCTTTCCTTGTTGGAGTCTGAAATTGGGGACATGCTAGGCAGAGAGTGCCTATGTGACCAGCTCCTGATAAAAACCTTGGGCACTGAGTCTCTAATGAACTTCTCTGGTAGACAACACTTCACGTATGTTGCCACAATTTGTTGCTGGAAGAGTTAAGCATGTCCTGTGTGATTCTACTGGGAAAGAACTCTTAGAAATTCATGCCTGGTTTCCTCTGAACTTTGCCCTATGTATCTTTCCCTTTGCTGATTTTGGTTTATTTCATTTTGTTGTAATAAATCATGACCATGAGCATGACTATATTTGCTGAGGCCTGTGAGTCCTGCTATTTAATCTTCAAACCTAGGGTTGGACTTGGGAACCCCCGACACACCTGACTTGGGCTCTGAAACCACACACTGGGCTGCCTTTTTGTGAGAACATTCTTTTCCCTCTGCTTGGGTTTCAACCCCCTATGCTGAGCCACTTCCTTCATTCTGTCAGGCACTGACATGCTACACCAGGCCACCCCACTTGAGGGATGCTCACCTCATCCACTTGTTTCCAGTTTTCAGCTATTGTGACTAAAGCTGCTATGAACATTTGTATATGTCTTTTTGTGAACATGTATTTGCAGTTCTCATGGGTAAATATCTAACGTGGCACTGTTGGTTCTTAAGGTACTTGCTTGTTTAGTTTTATAAGAAACTGCCAAACCTTTTTCCAAAGTGCTTGGACCATTTAACACTCCCATCAGTAATGTATGAGTACCAATTATCCTTTAAGAAATTATGTAAGGCCAGGCACAGTGGCTCATGCCTGTAATCCCAGCACTCTGGGAGGCCAAGGCGGGAGGATTGCTTGAGCTCAGGAGTTCGACACCAGCCTGAGCAAGAGCGAGACCCCGTCTCTACTATAAATAGAAAGAAATTAGCCCAAAACAACTAAAAATAGAAAAAATTAGCTGGACATGGTGGCGCATGTCTGTAGTCCCAGCTACTCAGGAGGCTGAGGCAGGAGGATTGCTTGAGTCCAGGAGTTTGAGGTTGCTGTGAGCTAGGCTGACTCCACAGCACTCTAGCCCAGGCATCAGAGTGAGACTCTGCCTCAAAAAAAAAAAAAAGAAATTATGTAATGAAGAAAAAAGGAATTTCTACTCTCCTATGTTTACCATTGTTTGCACTCTGCATTCCTCTGTAGGGCTGCGTTTCCTTCTGCCATCATTTTCCTTCAACATTTCTTGTATTCCAAACTTGATGACAAATCTGTCAACTTTTGTTTGTCTAAAGTGTCCTTATTTCACCTTTATATTTGAAAGTATTTCTGCAGGATTTAAAATTCTTGGTTCACATTTTTGTTTTTATTTTCTTTAAACACTTTAAGGAAGTTGTTCCATTTTCTTCTTGTTTCCATTTTTTTTAAAGGAGAAGTCAGCATTTGTTTTTATTGTTATTCCTTGAATGAAATATATCTTTTTCTCCCAAACTTCTTCTGGCTGTTCTAAAATTTTCTGTTAATTTTGTCTCTCAGTATCATTATAATTTGCCTAAGCTTATTTTTCTTTATGTTTATCCTGCTTGGGGTTCACTGAACTTTTTTGATCTTTAGGCTTATTATTTTCAGCAAAATGGTAAAAAAATATTGGCCATGATTTCTTCAAGTACTTCAAATACTCCAATTTTTCCCTTCTTTCCTTTGGAAATCCTGATTAGACATATGTTGGATTCTGCCTGAAAGACAGGAATTGATAGTAGGAGAATGTACTTTGTTTTGTGTGGAACAAATTGTCTGAGATTAGAAAAATGTGTTCTTGTTGATTCTAACTGATGCCATTTGTTTCTGTAACCATGCTCGCTTTTAGTTGTTTGTTAAATATAGGAGTAAGAGCAGGAGTGACTCCATGACAAGCTGAATTTCCTGGAATAGGCCTAAGTTTCAGTTTCCCCAAAACCAAAACGCGGACCACAACTGGCGCCAGCGTGAAAATTGAAAATCCCGGGGCTTGGAGCCAACCAATCAGGAGTCAAAACAATCAGCCACTTTCAAAAGAACCAATGGACTAAGGGGGGAGGGGGGATGGTGTGCCCAGTGTGTCGTGTGGAACCTGCGTGTGGTGTGCCACCGGTGTGTCGTGCGCAACAGAAAGTATAAAAGCTTCAATTTTAGCCGGGGGCGGAGTCCTGGTTCATAGGGAGGCCACTGCGCTGGTGCTCTGGGACTTGGACCCTAGCTCGAGCTAGCAAATAAACTCCTTTGCCATTTGCAGCCTCGGTGACTCTGCCTCTCTGTTCCTGGGGCCGAGGGGAACCGGTTCTAACATGCCTTTTTTCTCTGTGTGCTACAGTTTGAAGAGATTCTTTTGACCTATCTTTAAGCTCACTGGTCTTTTCTTCTATAGTGTCTAATCTGCTTTTAAGCTCATCCAGTTAATTTTTCCTTTCAGAGACTGCATTTTTCAGTTCTAGAATTTCTATTTTGTTATACTTTATAGGTTACACTTCTTTATTAATATCCTCATTTATCCCCTTATTATGTTCATGATTTCCTTTGAATCCTTGAATATATTCATAACAGCTTTCTTTAAAAAGTCATTTCTGGGTCTCTCTATTGATTTTTTTCTAATTATGGGTCACATTTCCCAGGATCTTTGAATGTCTAGTAATTTTAGATTGCATGCTGAATATTACAGATTCCATGCTAGAGAACATCCTGATTTTATTTTTCTTTTTAAAAAGGCATTGAGCTTTATTCTGGTAGGTAGTTAATTTGTGCATCAAATTAATCCTTTGAATCTTATCTTTACCCTTTATTAGTGTTTGTCTAAAGCAGCCTTTTCTCTAGGGCTGGATTAGTCCTAATACTAAATCTTTGCCTTTCTAGGATCTTTTCTGAATGTCCTTGGTGGTCAACAAGTTTTCCCCATTGTTGCTGTTTGAAATTTGAATGTCTTCCATCTTCCATGCAAGCTCTAGAATCTCCATTCAGCTCACAGCTTTCCAGTACTTGTTATTTCCCCAGCATTTATTTGTCTTTTGCTCTACCTCATGTAGTCTTACCCAGGCGTGTGCAGATTTTCAACCAAAGATCCAATGAGTCCTGTATGCGGCTTTATAAAGCCCTTTCTAAGTTCCCATCTGTTATCCAGGCTTGCAAATTCTAGCCGTATTGGTAGCTTTGAACTCCAATCTCTTTCTCCTTGGCTCATTAACACCATTGTGCTCTCTTTGGGCTACCCCTCCTTGTTCTGTGGTCTACAAAGTGCCTCCAGGCAGAAAGTTATGATGATCAAGAGGCTCACCTTATTTGTTTCCTTTCTCTCAAGGATCATAGCTCTTGACTGGATATTTTAATTTAATATCTAAAAAGAATTGTTTCAGATATTTTTCTAGTTGTTTGCAGTGGGGGGGCTGGTTTGGTACCAATTACTTTGTCATGGCTGGAAGTGGAAATCTCAAATTGGCTTTTATATTATGTTTTTGTTTTGTTTTTTTTTTTGAGACAGAGTCTGGCTTTGTTGCCCGGGCTAGAGTGAGTGCCGTGGCGTCAGCCTAGCTCACAGCAACCTCAAACTCCTGGGCTCAAGCAATCCTTCTGCCTCAGCCTCCCAAGTAGCTGGGACTACAGGCATGCGTCACCATGCCTGGCTAATTTTTTCTATATATTTTTAGTTGTCCGATTAATTTCTTTCTATTTTTAGAAGAGACGGGGTCTCACTCTTGCTCAGGCTGGTCTCGAACTCCTGAGCTTAAACAATCCGCCCTCCTCGGCCTCCCAGAGTGCTAGGATTACAGGCGTGAGCCACCATGCCTGGCCTATATTATATTTTAAAAGGCTTTTCCAGTGGTTTATTTTGGGGAGGGTAAATAGTGACTTGGAAGTTTGGAGGGCTTCTGAAAAGATGTGTGAACTAAAATAAAATTTAAGGCTCACCCCCCCCCCCACCAGCTGACTAAATGGACTCCCTCATGGCCAAAGGAATATCCTAAAACCAAATTGCCTGCCAGGAGGAAGGAGGTCAGACATGCCTTACCATGCCCCCCTCCCTTCTTGGTGACATCCTTTGTAACCCATTAACAGGCCTAAGGGTATGCAAGACAGACCTGCAGGTCCTCAATTTACACAACAAATCTATGTCCAGTGGCTTATCTCTGATAAAGAGCTCCTTATGTTAAAACATTCCAAGCCTTTAGACAAAGTTTCATGTCTTTAACCAATTACAGGCCAAAGAATCTTTTAACCCACCTATAACCTGTAAGCCCCCGCTTCGAGATGGCCCACCTTTTTGGGCCAAACCAATGTATGCCTCCCACGTATTGATTTATGACTTCACCTGCAACCCCTGTCTCCCTAAAATGTATAAAACCAAACTGTAACCCAACCTCTGCGAATCCACTGCTCAAGACCTCTTGGGCGTGGCTCCGGGTCATGGTCCTCAGATTTGGCTCAGAGTAAATCTCTTTAAAATTACTTTACAGAGTTTGGTCTTTTTTTTCGTTGACAGATGATAATGTTCTATTTCTTGATTTCTCAATTCCTATGTTGATCTGTGACTATTCAGCAAGCTGTAAATTTGAATTATGCCCAATTTTTTAAATGTGTAGTATACTTTAATAAATACTCTCCCTATTCCAATATTAATTTCAGATTCTCAAAAAAGCTTTTCAACTTTTATTAGATAAATATTTTTATATGCTTTCCCAAAGTCCAGGACTCCAGGGCCTGTGGGCCAAGATCAAAAACAGAAAAGGACCGTGTTTGCTCTAGAGATTAGGAGAGAGAAGAAAGAGGGAGGAACTGACAAGCAGGAAGAACAGAAATGTCTAAAGGAATTTATTAACTGTCTCTCTGTCTCATCAAACAATTCAGTAAATGCTAATTGTTCATTATTATTTTGTGGAGTGGATTTTCTTTTGGGGGTGTGTTAAGGTGATAAATTCTGTTTTAAGTTTGCACATGGAGTAAAATCAGAGGCTTCCCTATAGATTACACTAATGAAAGGGGTGGCCTTGCAAAAATAACAGGAAAATACCTAATCCCATAATTTCTGCAGTAACAGTTAAAGATCAAGCCTATGAGTTGTCTCACTGACAGGTACCCTGCAGGAGTTCTGTTTTGCACAACTTCTGAAGAAAGCCGAATGGATGGAAAAGAGATGTAAATCTCTCTCTTTCAAAATTGTATTTTGAGAATCTGCTTTTACAGAGTTCCTGAGTAAATAGCAGGAGAACAAACTCCAAGCCTCAACCATATCTAGTGGACAGAATCACATCTCCTATGATAATCCTTTATCCAAGGAAAGGTAGGAAACCAAGTCTTGGACTTTGACATCCTTGCAGTTTTCGTTATCTACCTGCTGCCGCTTCTGTTATCAGCTGACAGCCATCACTATTTTTTTCTGTTCATCCCCCTTAAAAGCAGCAAGCCACTTGGCCTCACTGCTGGCACCCCTACTCCCTTTCTCTACCCTTCTTTCTTTCTCTCTTACTCTCTCTCTCTCCCCTCCTCTAAAAGGACAAAATAAACTTTTTTTACTTTTATATCTTAGTTTCTGCATGAGAAATCTTTCTCCACCTGTGAGTACCTACTAGCCTTTCCACCCTAACACTAAGAAAGGTCTTTTTACTCTAAGATAATAAAAACAGTTTTCTATTTTATCTTCTAGGCCTTTCATAGTTTTACTGTTAAACTTAAGGCTTTAATACCACGTGATAATTATTTTTATATATAGCATATGATAGGTGTCTGACTTTTAAAAAATTGGTTAGACAATTATCCCAGCACCATTTATTAAATAATCTTCTTTCCTGCTCCAATACCCCTGTTTTAATTATTATAGATTTATAATACTTTTCATATCTGGTGGTATAGGTCTACCATCCTTAGTCTTCTTTTTTCAAAAAGTATTATTTTCAATATCAGACTTTGTTTCAATCTCTGCTGAGCGACAACCTTGTATATTTAATGATGTAGTGATCATATGTATTTGGAGAGTTTTCATGAATTTCAAAGGCATTCATTGTATAAAAACATGCTAAGAAAGCACTATGCTGAGGGTGCTTACAGTCTGGTGGCAGATAATAAGTAATTAAAATATAATTATAATAGATAATTACTAAAATAGTGGTAATCCAGGGAAGGAAGTACCTATCAGACTGTTACCCTTAAGCCAATTCTTCAAAGATAAGCAGTAGTTGATCATAGGGAAACAACAGGGAGAAGACATTTAAGGCAGAGGGTTAACTATTATTTCAGGGATACAGAAGCATAAATGAGTATGGCATGTTCAGGGTACTACATGTGGTGCAGAATTATTTATGTGTTTGTTTGTTTTATTCATGTCAGATTTAGAGTCAGCTAGATCATAGAGCATATGTCAGATTATAAAGGGCTTCAAGATTATCTCTTAGAGACCACTCTAGTCGTAGTATGCAGAACTGATTAGAGGTGAGTGAGAAGAGAAATCATGAGATCTAATTGAAGAGTAAGAAGATGAAGACCTGCCTGGACCTGGTATTTGACTGGATGTGGGTGTGATGGTATCAAACTAAAAGGAAGAGGCTGAGGCAGAAAATATAATTTAAAGAGTTTACTGGAGTCAAAGTGAGGACAGCAACCTGGAAGACTCAGACCCAAGTAACCTTGGATATGAGCTCTGTTAGCCTTAGTTAAAAGCAGGTTTTTCTTTTTCTTTTTATTTATTTTTATCTTTTTTTTCCTGATGTTATCTCCAGGTATTTTTCTTTTTGTGTCTTTTTTTTGAAAGCAGATTTTTAAAGTCAAAAAAGGTGGACAGAGAGTGGGCTCATACAGAGTCATTTGTTAGGAATTCTCATTGGTTTACAGAAATAACATTGATTAGTTATCAGCTATACCTCGTTAAGCTATAGAGTGTGGGTTATAGTGCCTGATGCCTGGTGTGGCATTACTAGGTTAATTGGTTAATTTATAGCTACTTGGGGCAAAAGCATGCAGTTTAAAGAGATGAATACATAGCTCAAAAGGGAGGAGTAGGACATGATGCCGTCTCATTTTAATGTCTCTCTGGACTGATAAGTTTTTTTAGAGACTGGGTCTCACTCTGTGGCCTAGGCTGGAGTGCAGTGGTATAATCATAGCTCACGGCAGCCTCGAACATTTGGGCTCAAGTGATCCTGCTGCCTCAGCCTCCTGACTCGCGGACTACAGGCATGCACCACCACACCTGGCTTGGGACTGATCATTTAAAAGGACTCACATTCCTCACAAAAAGTTATTTTCTTTTCTCAAAGGACAAGAATGAATGAATTCATTCAAACATGTTGAATTTAATGAATGTTAAACCAGACTTCTTATGATTCTGGCCTGAGCAAAAGGAGAGCTGGTGATGCCATCTTCGAAGACTGAATGCAAAGTTTGAGAGGTAAGATACTGATTTCACATTTGGATGAGTCTGAGGTGCTTCTGGTACACCCTTGTGGAAATGTCTAATAAGCTTACATGTATCATAATGGCATTTGAAATAAACATTTACTTGTTATCTGTGTATGTGTAAGTGGTTCTTGAAGTCATGGCAAGAATTGCCTAGAAAAAGTTGTAGACTGAGAAGCGAGTGGATACCTTGGGGGTAATACCAGCATTTAGTGAGGAAGAGAAGAGTTTCCTTCAAAAGAATTTACTAAGTATCAGAGAATTACCACGGAAACCATGAAGGATGGAACAGTTACTGTATTAAGCAATGCAGAGAGGTGGTAAATGACTAGAAACTAACCACTGAATCCAACAAAAATAAGCTTATTGGTGACCATAATTATTAAGAGCAGTTTCAGCTGAGAAAAGATGATAGCAGTCAGGAAATAAGAAAGTATGACTAGAGAGTATCCAAAACGAAATTCAACATCTTTCCCTCCAATTCAACTCCTCTTCCTGTAGTCTCTTAGCACAAATATTCCCTTCAGCCTCCTAAACCAGAAATTCTCTAAACACCTAATCCTTCCCTCTCACTAATATCCTTGTCTAAGGATATTGTCACTAAGTCCTTTAGATTCTACTTCTTTAACATTTCTAATATTTCAGAAGGATAAATCCCAATGTTATAATAACCTATTGTTAACGAAAGCTCAGCCACTTGTCCTCAAGGCCGTATCAGAAGAACAAGTCTTTTCAGGAGAAGGAAAGAGAATGTTATCACTTTGCCAGCAAAGAAGGAGGATGGACACTCCTGTCTGAAATGCCATGGTCCTAGTAATATGCAGAAATACAGAGCTTTTAAGGGATGGGTTCTCAGCCTTAGGCAATTACTGTCCAATTACAGTTGATGATTCTGATCGTCCCATCTCCACTGAAGATAATCTCATGACCTTTACCCAGGGTCTCCCTTTACCAGATCCTGGCCGGGCCATCTCTTGTTGCACAAGTAACAAAAAACTTACCCGTTACCCTGCCCCTCCCAGCCACTGGCCTGAGGGAGGGATGCAGGCTTTACTTCCCAAAAAGGAGTGCAGGATGTGTTGAAGAGACAGAAAATATTTTTGCAGTTTTTCTTTCCAGGCCATTCCCTGTTACACTATGGATGGTAGGATTAGAGATAATTTTAATATATTTGTCCATTTGTTTTTTCAGTATTTTTTCTGGAATGACTATGTATTCTATTTATTCGTGTAATTAAAATAATAAAAATTTAAAAATAATTTCTCATATATCATCTTATATATGATATCTTCTCTTTGTTTCCAGTTCACTACCCTAAGTCAAGCCAGGATTATTATAGTAGTCTCCTAACTTCTTTCTGCTGCTGGTATGGCACTCTTCCAATTCTGCCACAGGGAAGTCAGAATAAGCTCTGAAAATACGAATCTTAATAAGTCCCTCTCCAGTTAAAATCTTCAATGGCTTCAGATATCTTTGAGGATTAAGTTCAAACTTTTACCACTTTGTAATAAGACTCCTTGCCTTCTCTCTCTCATCTCATTTCTTTCCATTCTTCTACCCTTTGCTTGAAGCTCTTTTTCAAAGATAAGCAGTAGCTTCTAGGCTTTGCAAAAGCCATTTTCTCCCCCTTTCCTTTGTTAATTCCTATTCATCCCCTAAAAATCAGTTTAAATCTTGCTTCCTAGGAGACCTTCACTACTGTAATTTAGATACTCTTCTCTTCTGCTATTGCAATCTGTGGACCTCTCAATCAATGTTATTGTAACCCTGGGTAACTGTGGGACCAGGTGACTCACAGCGAAAATTGCCCAGGCATGTGCAATGGAAATGGCTTCAACCTCTTAATTGTTAACACCGCCAGCCTGGCAGACTGGCTGCATTGGCATCAACTGGGACTAGTTAGAAATGCCATAAAAGCTTGACCCCACCCCTATCCCCCGCAACCCCCTCAGATCCGGGAGATAGACTTGAGCATTGCCTCCTGTCTCCTTGCCAGTTGACTCACAATAAACTTTTTCTTTTATCAAAAGTTAATGCCATAAGCTTGGCTCTAGGCATGTCTGGAAGTGAGCCCATTGCTCAGTAACATTATCACACTGTATTCAGGTTGTTCATCTTTTCCTTAATTTGTTGGAATTTTTTTCTTCTTCCCCCGCCCCCCACACTTTGCTCTCCAAGGTTGGCTTTCCCAGTGCACACTCAGGAGTCTTCAGCATATTTAATTTTTTCTTCTATGAATCGACATATTCTTTGTCCATTTTTCCGTTGAGTTATGCTTTTCCTACTGATTTGTAGTAATTCTTATTTACGTGACAAGTATTTTTTCAGTCTTTTGTTTGTAGAGTTTATTTTTGATGTTATTGTTGTAATTTTTTATGTAGTAAAATCAATCTTTTCTAAATAGTTTTGGGTCTTGCTCAAGAAGATCTACCCTACACTAAAGATATTTATTTGCTTAGGTATTTCCTCTAATATTTGTTTTGTATAATTGTGTCTTGAAATGTTTTTGTATAAGCATTGTCCACATTATTAGTCTTTTCATAAATATAATTTTCTATGGTTGAAAATTTATTCAACAAGTTTATTGAATGGCCACTTAGGTGTTGGCACTCTGTCATCTGCTGGGGATAAAATGATGAAGAAAAAGACAAGGCTCAGCTAGTCACGGTGGCATGCTCATAAATTCAAGTCCAGTCTGGACAACAGAGGGGGACCCCATCTCTTTGACAATAAAAAAAGACAAGGCTTGTGCCTTAAAGCTTACATTTTAGAGGTGGAGGCAGAAAATAAACAAGTAAACAAACAATCTACATAATGATTGCTTTTAATGACTGGGCTGGACACGGTGGATCATGCCTGTAGTCCTAGGTACTTGGAAAGCTGAGGTGGGAGGATCCCCTCAGCCCAGGCCTTAGAGGTTGCAGTGAGCTATGATTGCACCACTGCACTGCAGCCTGGGCAACAGATGAAGATGCTGTTTTTAAAAGAAAAAAAAATGACTATGAAGGAAATAAAATGGGGAGCCACCTCTTAGAGTGGTTATTGAAAGCTTTAAACAGGAGGCAAAGAATGCATACATAAGACAGTTCCATTGAATGGGTCTCCCATAATTTACCTAACCATTTTTCTTTAATGTTAGGTTTTTAGATTGCTTCCATGTTTTCACCATTATACTATTGTCAATGGAAAAGAAGCCAAACTCTATATAGTAAAGAGTTTTATTCTGAACCAAACTTGAGGACCATGGCCCAGAGCCATACCCAAGAAGCCTTGAGCAAGTGGACCTGCTGTGGTTGGGTTACCGTTTGGTTTCATACATTTCAGGTAGACAGGAATTACATGCAAAGTCATAAATCAGTACATGGAAGGCATACATTGGTTTGGCCCGAAAAGGTGGGACAGCTCAAATGTGAGGGGATGGGGGCTCACAGGTTATAGGTGGGTTTTAAGACTCTTTTATTTATAACTGATTAAAGAAATGAAGCTTTGTCTAAAGGCTTGGAATGTTTTAAGTTAAGATAAGGAAGTCTGTTAATCAGAGACAAGCCACTGGCCACATACCCAGACTCAAATGGTTTTTTATTTAAATTGAGGGCCTGCAAGTTTGTCTGGCATAGCCTTAGGCCTATTAATGAGTTACAAAGGATATCTGCAAGAGGGGAGGAGGACATGATGAGGCATGTCTGATCTCTCTTCTCAGGGCCAGTAACTCACTTCCAAGAGGGGGTCGATTCAGTAAGCTGGGGGAGGGGGGCTTAAGATTTTATTTTAGTTCACACTAGTAAATAAGGTTAGCGACTCTATGTTTATTTTTATGGAATAGTTTCCTAGAAATGTAATTACTGGACAAGATCAATTTTTTTTTTTTTTTTTTTGAGACAGAGTCTCATTCTTTTGCCCTGGCTAGAGTGAGTGCCGTGGCGTCAGCCTAGCTCACAGCAACCTCAAACTCCTGGGCTCAAGCAATCCTTCTGCCTCAGCCTCCCGAGTAGCTGGGACTACAGGCATGCGCCACCATGCTCGGCTAAGTTTTTCTATATATTTTTAGTTGGCCGATTAATTTCTTTCTATTTTTACTAGAGATGGGGTCTCGCTCTTGCTCAGGCTGGTTTCGAACTCCTGAGCTCAAACAATCCACCCGTCTCTGCCTCCCAGAGTGCTAGGATTACAGGCGTGAGCCACCGTGCCCGGCCAAGATCAATATTTTTATACATACTGCCAAGTTGCTTTCAAGAGGGAATTCCAATACACTTACTAATGAGTGTAAGGTGAATGCTGCTTTGGGGGTAGGAGCAGAAAAAGTAACTGAGCTCAGGAGTTTGATGTTGCAGTGAGCCACTGCACTCTAGCCCGGGCAATAGAGCAAGACCCTGTCTCAATTTAAAACAAAAAAACAAAACCCAAAACAAGGTAGGTTCAGGTGTGGACTCTGCAAAAAGAAAAGCGAAGTGTAACTAGTTGACCTGGGTTTACTAGTGAGGGGCAGTAGGGTGATGAGAAGGAAAAGCATTTGCTTGGGAACAAGAAAACGCGGATCTAAACCCATTTCTGCCACGCTGTGACCTTCACAGGTTATATATAGCCCCTCCCTGGGCCCTGGTTTCCTGAAATTCAGGTAGGTTTGGCTCAGGCTTTATGTATTCCACCATCTCCAGACCAAGCACTTTCTAACCCCTCCAGATTCCAAACAGCAACTGTGGAATTAGTGCAGTACCGAGCAACTGAGTCAGCGTCAGTCCCAAAACGCCAACTGATCACTTGCAGGCACTTCCGGCGGCCGGGACAAAGGGTTTGAAGTCTCCAGGACCGCACTTCCGGATAATTAAGGATGCGCATTAGGCATCTGAGCGCCCCAGCCGCAGCCAGGATACTTGGGTGCCGCGACTGCGCATGCTTCCCGCGGGCGCGGGGCGGGGCGGGGCACTGGATGGGGCGGGTCGGCATCCTGACTTGTCTCGCGGTTACTGGGCCGGAGCGAGCGCGCGAGGCTCTGGGGTGGCGCGGGGAGGAGCTTAGTTCAAGTGGACGCTGCGGGTTTCTGCTGCGCGTCACCGTGCGCGCGGGATTGAGGTCGTCTTAGGTGAGGAGGTCGCGCCGGAAGTGGCACTGGCCGTGGTGTTTCAGTGTTGTAAGGAGACTGTGGCGGAGTTTTGTTGTTAAGGGGGCGCGGCACGGCACCGCTCCTTCCACCTTCGCTGCAGTAGCCATGGCAAAAGGCAGAGTCGCGGAGCGATCGCAGACAGGGGCACTCCACACGACCCCCGTGGGAGACAGGGCAGCAGGGACGCGAGGTCCCGTGGCGCCTGGCGGCGGAGACCACCTGAAGGGTGAGTGGACCCGGAGACCAGAGCTGGGGCTGGCCAGGAGTCACCACTTTGCTGGGAGGGGTTCCGGAGGCGAAAGGACCCCAGCAGGTCTCGGGGTTGCGGGGAAAGAGGCGGCCTGCTGGCGCCTGAGAGCCGGAGCGGAGAGAGTCGGGGAGTTGGGCTCGGGCCCTCGCGTAGCACAGGCCAGACGCCTAGTAGGTGCGTTATAAATGATTGTTTAGTTGAATTCGGTTAAAAGAAGGAATGACACTGGCGTGTTGCGCAGGGAAATTATAAGGTTGATAATAAGGAAGCTAGGCAGAGCTGGAAGGAAATTTAGCATTCGTTGCGTTGCTTTTACAGATGAAGAAACTGACGCCCAGGGTGTGCATATGACTTGTACAGTCATAAAGCCAGATTAATAAAATAGTAATTAAAAGCAAGGACTTAATACTTCCAGGTATACCTGAGTTAGAGTCTCTGCTCTACTAGTATTTACTTGTGACCTTGAACTTGGTAACGTTAAAAAACTGAACTGTAAAATGGGGATGATGATAATAGGTTGGTGCGTGGGATAAATGGAATAATTCATATAAAAGATTAAATGTAATGCTTGGCGTATTTAAAGTGGGCGCTAAATAAATGTTAGCAATTATTATAGCTAAGATCACTCATTCTAAAGCTTTTTTCTCATTACACCAGTCTGGTATTTCTCGGGGCTTTAAATATTGTTTTAGGGGAAAAAGTGTACCTAGAAACTAAGTAATTCTGCCTTGGCATGGAATTGTTCCTTGCGTTTTAGCTGTTGAAATGATTAAGCTCTTTAAATGCTTTTAAAGCTCGTAAACTTGAAGTGATCCTAACAAATGGCCATTGAGTTGTGTGCAGGTCACACAGGTGTGTTCCACCACCATTGATGGCTAAGGAGGTCTTTTAAGAGCATAAAGCACTTCAATGTCCAAAGACAGAAGAAGAAAAAAGTGTATAGCAGAAATGTTAATGTACTTTTAAATAATTTAATATGTCTTCAACAGCCTAATTTGGCTCTTTAAGTTTTATGTATTTGGGCATTTTTCCAACTTGTAGTCAGTGGAACCAAATAATTTTATATAACTTGAAAAACTCAAGTGAATTGTTAAAATATAAATCTGTTCTAGATGGAATTTTTTTTGTTTTTGTTTTTTTTCAGACAGTCTCGCTCTGTTGCCCAACCTAGAGTGCCGTGGCGTCAGGCTAGCTCACAGCAACCTCAAACTCCTGGGCTCAAGCGATCCTCCTGCCTCAGCCTCCCAAGTAGCTGGGACTACAGGCATGCGCCACCATGCCCGGCTAATTTTTTCTATATATTTTTAATTGTCCAGCTAATTTATTTCTATTTTTAGTAGAGATGGGGGTCTCGCTCTTGATCAGGCTGGTCTTGAACTCCTGATGTTGAGCTACCCTCCTGCCTGGGCCTCCCAGAGTGCTAGGATTACAGGTGTGAGCCACCACGCCCGGCCAATGGAACGTTTTTTGAGACTATCCTACGGAGAATGACAATAATTCAAGGTCTAGTTTTCTTGAAAAAGTGTTTTCCAGTTAAGGCATTCATAAAGATTGTCATTTGGTTTGAGTTAGCAGTTGTATTATTAATGTTTTTTTCTTTCTGACAAGGGGGTCTCTGTAGCCCAGGTTGGAGTGCAGTGGCATGATCATAGCTCACTGCAATTTTGAATTCCTGAGCTTAAGCAAGCCTCCTGCCTCAGCCTCCCGAGTAGCTAGGAATACAGGTGCCCACCACCACACCTGGCTAGTTTTTAAATTTTTTGTAGAAACGGGGGTCTTGCATGTTGCCCAGGCTGGTTTTGAACTCTTGGTCTCAAGTGATCCTCCTGCCTCAGCCTCCCAAAGCCCTGAGATTACAGGCATGAACCACTGCACCTGGCCTATTAATCTTTTTTTTTTTTTTTTTTTTAAACCTAAAGCTGTTCAGGAAATAGAACCTTGAAACTTCCAAAGTGCTTTTATAATTGTTTCTTATTTTATCATTAGAACAAGACATTCAACAGTTTTTCTTCTTATGATGCTGCCAAATGACTTCTGCAGATTACAAATCTGTAGAAAGACAGAGGGAAGAGATGTGAAGGCATGCCTTCGTGGAGAAGTGAGGTTTGGATAGGTAGAGAGGAAGGAAGGGGATTCCAAGCTAAGGGAAACAGTAGTAGGCTTGAAGGCTAATGTGAACCTTTATACTAGGCAAAGGAAGTTTTTTGAATCATGCTGTTTATAATTCCCAGTTTTTTCTTTTTCTTCTTTCCCCCTTGTCTCTGTTTCTTTCTCTCTCTTTAATTAATGTTAGGAATTCTCTTTATAGGGAAAAGATTTTGTGGACCTCTTACATGATAGGGTTTGATTTACTTGGTGGTAATCAGCTGTTGATGTGATGGCATTAGTAACTACTTAACAACTAATTTTCCAGTATTTGAAAAACAATTTTTATTAATTGCAGGTGGTAACTTGGCATTCAAAAAAGGGAAAGATTTTAGAGAAGAGGTAAAAATTTTAGTAACCCTTGATTGAGAAATACATGGTAATAGAATTTTGTGACACTTTAAATGAATTTGTATTTTATTGACACATTCAAATAACTTTGACAAATAGAGTTATCATCTTGTGTATGTTTGAAATATTTTACACTCTAACTGCAATGTTTGGTACATTTAGTGGGTTTCTTGCCATGTTTCTGGTGTCTAGTCTAGGATCTGAGCCTAGTAGACTATGGACCACTTCAAAGACTTGAGAAAGGCAATAACAGTGAAGGTCTAATTGTTGTATGATGAGGAAGGGTGAGAGAAAGACAAGATGGAACCAGTTAAGAGGCTTCTTAACCTTATCTGTTTGAGGGTGCCTGGGCATACATTCTTTTTTGGGTTGTTTGCCCTGGCTGGTCTTTTTACTAGCAAGTTCCCCATTTTACTGGTTTTTTTTTTTTTTTGAAGACAGAATCTTGTTCTGTCGCCCAGGCTAGAGTGCAGTGGCATCATCATAGGTCACTGCAACTTCAAACTCCTGGGCTCTAGCGGTCCTCCTTCCTCAGCCTCCTGAGTAGCTGGGACTACAGGTGCATGCCAGCATGCCCAATTAATTTTTCTATTTTTTTTGTAGAGATAGTGTCTTCCTGTATTGTCCAGTGTGTTCTCAAGCTCCTGGTCTCAAGAGATCCTCCCACCTCGGCTAGCACTCCCAGAGTGCTAGGATTACAGGCGTACCACCATGCCCAGCCTCCCCATTTATTTTTGTTTGTTTGTTTATTTATTTTAAGCCAGTCAAATTTAGCAGTGGGGGGTTGGTATACTAACTTTAGTGACACTAATGTTAATAAGTTCTAACAATGCACTACCATCAGACCAGCCCCCATTTTAATTTAAAAGAACTCCTAGGACTGTTTTTCTCAGTATATAGGTCATTACCCATGTGAAGGATATGAAATCAATTTGATGAGTAATCGAATGATGAGCATTTAAAACAAATGGAACAGAAGAGAAACTGTCAGAGTGCTTTCCATGTGGTAGGGGGCAGGTATTGTATTTTGAAATCTTTTTTTTTCAGTTATGTAGATTTGGTATGTACCAGATATGGAATACATTGCTTACTGTGGAACCCAGTCAAAAAAGTTTGAGAAACACTATCTCCAAGTTGGTTTTACAGCTGTTAGAAGACAATCTTGTTTGAATTTCGGCAATAAATCCCTCTCAGATTCCTATTCTGGATTTTGCCTTGCTAATTTGCTTCAACAAATACTCCTCCTCAAACATCTGCTGTGATCAAGGTAGAGGAAGAAGGAAGCTTTGATTACTGATAAAAGAGATCTAAAAACAGATTTGGCAACTGAACATCAACTAAGATATTAGTATGATTTGTTGATGTCAGTCTCAACCCAAATATTATGTATCAGGATCCTTTTTTTTTTTTGGCCTACAATCAGTAGAAAACCCAATTGGAACCCTTGCTGAAAGGGAGTTTATTGGCATGTAAGTTAAAAAAATCAAGAGATGGAGTAAGATTTAGTGAATTCAGGCTGGAGCCAGTGGCTCAGTATCTTCAGGATCAGATTTCTTTCCTGTGTGGGTGTGCTTACTTGATACCAGCTTTACCCTAAATTTAGTTCCCTCTTGAAGCTCCAAGTAAGCTAAATGATTCTTTGTTAATTTTGAGACTCTTTGTCCTAGCATTACCAATAAAAGTCTTAATATTCACTGATTAGATTGCCTCAGAGCAAATGCTCATCTGGGA
Source organism: Propithecus coquereli (assembly GCF_000956105.1). Classification (NCBI taxonomy): domain Eukaryota; kingdom Metazoa; phylum Chordata; class Mammalia; order Primates; family Indriidae; genus Propithecus; species Propithecus coquereli. Next base: position 10,227,387 of record NW_012150174.1, read on the forward strand.
ACCTGTCAGTGTTGTCAGAGGGTAAGAATAACCTGATTGGCTCAGACTGATTCATGTTCCATACTCAGAAAAGGGAATGGGGTTCAATCATTTTTCCCAGTGATGTATGATGGGTCACTTGTGACTTTTTTCCTGTTTGTGCTCAACCATCTTGGTGTAGGAATGACGAAAGTGAACTTGTAGCACTGATTTTTGGCTTAGATAGCCGTAAGGAAAGGCTAAGAATTTTAATCAAAGGTGCTGGTTCAGATGATACATCTCGAAATCTAGGCTGGCATGGAAGGAAGAGAAGGAGTCCAACAGAAGGGAGAATATGGAGAAAGTAAGCTAGTGGAAGAAAAAAGGTGATGAAGGAATGGAATATTGGAATTTGAAATGTCCAAGGTAGAGCAGTTCCAGGTGATGTGAGAATTCAGTGTATAGCCTTGGAAGTAGGTGGCTAAAATTGAACAGAAATGAAAGTCTAAGAATTTTGAGATTGGGTAGATCATCCAATTGAATGATGAAATCTTTTAGGATTATGGATACTTTTACTACAAGTTTGGTCTTGGTCTTCAGTGAATTGGAGGATCTATCTGAAAGGGGGTAGGTGATAGGATATGTGGGTTGGATAGTAGCAGGGTTGCAGGGCACAAGCCTTAGAGAATGAGCGTTATACAAGATTGGGAGTGCTGCTGCTTCTACCTATAAACATGCTTTCTCTATGTGTGGTTTTTAAAATTTTTATTTCATATATATATTTTTTTGAGACTCGAATACAGTGCTCTCATCATAGCTCGGTGCAACCTCAAACTCCTGGGCTCAAGAAATCTTCTGAGATCCTCCTACCACAGCTTCCGGAATAGCTGGGACTACAGGCACACACCACCTACTTTATTAAATAAAAAGTTGCTGTACTGGAAAAGGAATAAGGGTAATATAAAAATACTGGGTTTGGGAGCATGGTTTTCTATGGGCTGACATCAAAGCAAAGACATACTATACATGTAAGTAGTCTGTATATTTTTTCAGGATGCCGATTGTTTTTTAAAGTTATGCTATTAATACTTTTAAGTCTATCTGGAATGAACTTGCCCCAGCCCAGTTTTAACTTACTTTCCTGCTGGAATCAAGTCCAGCATACAAAAAGGACTAATGCAAATAATTTAATGTTATGAGCATCTTTTAATCCCTTAAAACCATTAATAATTCTTATTTTTTTCATTCTGAAGGTATTTGTGGACACAAGAATGACTTCTAAAAACAAATGGTCGATGTTTCCCCCTTTCTTAGAACTTCTTTTTTTATTATTATTATTATTTTTTTTTTTTTTTTGAGACAGAGTCTCACTGTGTTGCCCTGGCTAGAGTGCTGTGGCGTCATCCTAGCTCACAGCAACCTCAAACTCGTGGGCTCAAGCAATCCTTCTGCCTCTGCCTCCCGAGTAGCTGGGACTACAGGCATGTGCCACCATGCCCGGCTAGTTTTTTCTATATATTTTTAGTTGTCCAATTAATTTCTTTCTATTTTTAGTAGAGACAGGGTCTCTCTCTTGCTCAGGCTGGTTTCGAACTCCTGAGCTCAAACAATCCGCCCACCTCTGCCTCCCAGAGAGCTAGGATTATAGGCGTGAGCCACCGTGCCCGGCCCGAGAGTCTGCATTTCTAACAAGCTCCTTGGTGATACTTATTCATGTAGTCCACAGAACACACTTTGAGTAGCAAGGGGTGAGGTGGTTTCTGTTGCTCTATGTTCAACATAGAATTTAGCAAAATCTACAAAATCTAGCAAAATCAATTATATATAAAACTGCCATAATGAGACAGGGGATATAATGAAGTTTATATTTTATTTAGTCATGACTTTGGTTGAAAGGAATAGAAATCAGTTTAAACGAGCACAAATAAAAAAGCAAGGTTCTTGTAAGAATATAAGAGACAATCTTACTGGCATCCATGAGCAAGAAATATAGCCAGACTTTAAGGGAAGTGGAAAGTTAGGAATCAACAAGTAGGTTAGCTGTATCTCTCATTTCTGCTCCTCTGGGTTTCTGTTCCAACCTCTCCTCCCATATTTTCTGGTACGTGTCTTTGGCTTAACATGTTATTGACTGACTGTGGCCTCCCCTCTGTGACCTTTTAGCCCCAAGACCCACCATCCCTTGATAAACAGTATCTTTTTCTTAGTTCAAGATCTTAAGAGAAAAATCTGGTCAGCCAATAATGAATTGTTTTACTTGGGTCCAGTATCCAACCATGGACCAGTGTAAGAATAGGGCCACTGAGATTGGCCCCTTTTGGGGACAGGGGAAGGTTCTCAGGGAATGGAGATGGAGGTAGAGCAGGCAATGACACCTGTCTCATACATCTTTATACACTTATGAAAAAGGATGTTCTAAGGTAGTAGAGTATAGAGAGTCCAATACTTTAGGATACTTCATTAAAAGCATGTATGAAAGCCACATGGACAGTAGTTGAAGGAGGATTATAGGGTGGATCCATTCCCAGGGAACTAAGAATAATATTAATAAATCCTAATTATACAGATTTTTAAATCCTCTGAATATTCTCAGTGTATACATAGGCTAATGGTAAATGCAGGCAGTAAAAATTGAGTCACCATTCCTACCTTTTCCCTGGTGAGCACTGTGTTAAGCTGACTTGCCCTCCCCACTGTTGACTGCTTCCTGGCAAAACAGCCCTGCTCGCTCTTCGGCTTGCTGATCTCTGGATCTCATTCCATACTTTTATCTTTCATATAATTTTTAAGATAACATTGAGATTACTTTGTGAGGAAATGCAAATGTTCTCCCACTCTTGGAGTCACAGACAGAGCTGCTCTACACATTTGAGGTTCAACTTTATATTCCAAAGCCTTTGGTGTAAAGAGAAAGTATAACATTCTCTGGTTGCATTTGTGAGTATTTGTGTTCTTAAGACAGTTGAAGTAATTGCCAAATTACCTCATTTTTTCAGAGAGGCAATTCTGTCTATGCTGTCAGCTCCCAGTGTAGAGGTACAAAATTGAGAGCCAGTGATAGCATTTAGAACAGTGTTTTCTCCCACTCCCCTCCCCCGACTCTTTGGCTTATCAACAAATCAGTGCTACAAATTCTGGTCTTCTGTTTTTTCATGCTTCTAAAATGGATATATTCCCCAAAAGTAATATGTCCAGTAGGTAAACTTTAAATACTATATAATACTTAAAATTTAATATCACAGTGTTTGGGCAAAAGTATGAACAGTTTTTGGGAGGAAAGCATTTAGGGAAATTATTTGCTGGCTTGGAATATTGTCTTCCTTTATATTTATCTTAATTACACCTTTTTTTCCTTTCAGAAAAAGCCTGGGCAGAAGGTGGATCAGCAAGAATGTCACTCCTTATATTGGTGTCCATTTTCTTATCTGCAGCTTTTGTTATGTTTTTGGTGTATAAAAATTTTCCTCAGCTTAGTGAGTAAGTATGATGAGAGAGAAACTGAAAATGCTAGAAATTTATAAGATGAAAGTGAATTAAAAGTTAAAACTTTAAGTGATAGAGCTATCATGCTCTAGGGCTTGTAGCAAGTCTATAGCAACACTGTTATTTAAATACTTCTTTCCAAATATACCTCTTGATTTTCTACTCAAGGTTTTCCTAGCACTGCTTCTCTAATTATGGCCTCATCTTTCTAATTGCTTTCAAAAATTTTTAAAAATATAACTAAAATAAATACATTTTTATATTATGATGCTGCTCACATGTGCTTTCTGTCTCTCATTATTGCAATCATATACATATTAAATCAAGTTAAAGTTTCAAGAAACAGATGCTATTTTCTATATGTTTTGTTTTTTAATGCTAGTAGGGACCAAGTAAATTTATTTTACAGTCCATAATAGATAATGACCTACAGTTGGAATAAGACATGGAATTCTCTGCTTTTCCACTTTTTCTGTCCCTATTTTCCCCCTTCCTCCTTTTCCTTGTGATCAGTTTTTTACCTGCTTCTATTCATCCATTTCTTTACATACCACATCTGTTTCCTGGCTTTTTCTCTTCCCAGTTTTATGGAAATTACATGATCTGAATAGGTACTTTTACAGTGAAATTGACCTTGTAAAAGACTGTATATCAAGTACACATCCACAACTCCTTAGCTAAAACTTCAGTGTAAAATGTGTTTCAGAATTTAGAATTTTCCCATTTTGGAAAGATATCATAGAGTGTGTACAATATGTTATGTGATACCTCCAGCAGGCAGCATCCCATAATCAAATACATTAATATTTTTGGAGAGAAACCTGCATAGAAACACTAAACATGATAAAAAACTATAACCTTATACAAATGTGGGTCAATTTTTCCTGACAAATTACTTTTGGTTTTCAGAATTTTTTATTTATTTTTTGACACAGTGTCTTGCTCTGTCTCCTGGGCTAGAGTGCAGTCGTGTCATCATAGCTCACTGCAACCTCAAACTCCTGGGCTCAAGCAATCCTCTTGCCTCAGCCTCCTGAGTAGCTTGGGCTACAGGCACACACCACTATGCCTAGCTAATTTTTCTATTTTTTTGTAGAGATGGGGTCTTGCTGTTGCTTGGGTTGGTCTCAAACTCCTGGCATCAAGCGATCTTGATCCTCCTGCCTTGGCCTCCCGAATTGTAGGCGTGAGCCACCATGCCCTGCCAGAATTTTTTTAATTTTAGGCAAGAGATTGTGAAACATATTTTAGGAAGGCAGAATATCCCAGGGCTATTTAACCTTAGTAATACCGCCCTGGTATAATCGTAGATTACGTAAAGGACTACTAAAATGTAGTTAGACTTTCAACCAGGGCTTGCCTGGTGTGATAATGGATAACTGAAATGATTTCACAGTATGAGAAAATTCATATTTCCTCCAGTTTCCTTTCATTCTCATTCTCAGTTCTTTATGCTTGAAATTTCATAGTTAAACTTAATTATTTTTATTTTAATATTTTGATTTCTTATATCCATGTAAATGCCTTTGAGAGGGTGGCATGTTATATTGTTAAGTTAATATTAGTATGATTGAATTTAGATTCTTTCTGATTTTGATCAAGGAGCAGGGAATAAACAGCTGACTGAAAGAGGGAAAGAATAGACTGTAAGGTTGTCTTCGCTCCCAGTCTGCTCTAAGAATAACATATCACTTGTATAAAATAATGTTCTATTTACAAACCTTTTGTGTTCTTCTCTCTCTGTCTCTCTCTCTCTGCATGTGTGCATGCCCATGCATTCATGGACCTATAGAGACTTTTTAGTTTTTAAATTTTATAAATGGGTAGCCATTTTAGTTTACCAGATATTTTTATAAGACTTAAGAAAGCAGCACCCTGTCATTGTTCTGCAGGGTGAATTAAATTTTAACATGTAATCAAATGAGCATACTATACAAAGGTGATTGCTTGAGGTTTTCATAAGCAAGAACTCAGTTCCAAAGTGCCAAATAAAGGTAAAAGTTAATAGAAAGGGAAAAGTGTTGAAGTTTTTTTCTGAACTTTGAGCTGAGATATTTTAGATAGGTGTGAACTATGACTTCATTAGTTTTTACATAATTCCATTGTAAATGGTTATTGACTTGGGTTACCCAAAATGATGTTACATGTGTTTTTAATATTCTAAAATCAGAGGTTTCATTTCTTATATTTAAAGTTTATACCAATGTTGAAATAAATGCTTTTAACCTTTAGTTTGGGTCATCCTGAACTTTCATATATGAATTTTTATATCTTGTGAAATTATCTTAAAGCATTAAAAAACAAATAATTTGTTTTTGAACTTAAAAATTACTAATTTGGACTTGATGTATTAGATTGGGACATCAAATCATTTTGGATAAAACTTCATGATTTGAACTTGACTTAAATATTAATTTTCTTGGCAAAATTCTGTTTTAAAATTTTCCACTTTATTTCTTTAGAGAAGAAAGAGTGAATATGAAGGTTCCCAGAGATATGGATGATGCCAAGGCTCTAGGAAAAGTTTTATCCAAATATAAAGACACCTTTTATGTTCAAGTACTTGTAGCTTACTTTGCTACATATATTTTGTATCCTTTTAAGTGAAAAATATTTTCTAATTTTTTTCAAGA
>NW_012150174.1:10233865-10235471 GCF_000956105.1 Propithecus coquereli
TTAATTTAAAGAATTATTTTGAATTAGTAGTCACCATATCACTATTTTTATAAGTATTCCCTTAGGCTTGGAGGTATAATTTGTTTTTAATTTTTTGCTTTTATAGATGTTGTGTTACAGATCTCCTTTGTTCATCGTTTTTTTTCTTCCATTTAATTGTTTCCTTTGTAAAAATTCTTTAGAGGATAATTAGTCGTTCAAAGGAATGAATTTTTTTTGTATAGTTCTTGGTATCTATTTCTTTGTTTGGTAGAAATAAGTGTTCTATTTTAACTAGTCAGGAAAATAGCTCTGTTCTGTTCTTTTTTTCTTTTTTTTTTGTCCTCACTAAAGGGAATTATCTGTCTTTTATTCTTATTCTTATCCAACCTGTTTTCCACATCTTCCTGGTTAATAAAAGACATTCCCTCTTGATGTTATGGAAGTAATCATTATCCTTTTAAAAACAGCTTTCTTATTTATTTATTTATTGACAGTGACTTGCTCTGTCACCCAGGCTGGAGTGCAGTGGAGCAATCATAGCTTGAATGCCTCAACTGGGGCGATCCTCCCTCCTCAGCCTCCCCGAGTAGCTGGGACCATATGCATGTCCCATCACCAGCTTTATTTTAAAAAGGCAAATTAGTTCCTTTGTTAATACTCTCAAGATATTTGTATTCATGCTTCCTTTATTTCCTGAATTTATTTTGGTTGGTTGGGTTTTTCACCTAAAATCTTTTTCTCCTGTAAAACTTAATAGCATTTTCTTTTCTTAAATTTGTATTGGATTAGATATTATATATGTCTCTATAGTTAACCTTCTTACGCAAATGTTTTGAGTATATGCATAAACGCATTGGAGAAATTATTCCTAGCATAAGCAGGTTAGTGACAGGTATGTTTACAGGAGCTGCTGCTGCTAATACAAACATGACCTTTTTACCCACATGGTGAAGATGCATTTGTATATTTAGGTGGTGTGCTTTCTATAGGTACTTTATTGTTACCCTCCCTATTTATTAGAAAAAATTCAAATTTGGGGAACATTTGGAGAACAATTATTGTGCACCTATCTTTTTGACAGGCCATTTTGGGTAGCTGTTTGTAAAGTAATTGTTCATACACTGTTTTAAGAAATCCATACTGCCTCCTTTACCCATTAACTCCATTTTGTCACCTATCTTTGAAAACCATAGTGTTAGGCTTACCGGTTATTTTGCCTTTATATACTTTAATCATAAATTGAAATATTTTCCCCAAATAAGAAACAAACCTGGTTCATCCCTTTCATTTATCTTTTATAAAATTTTTGTGAACATCTTGTAATTGAGGCATATAATTTCTGTCTACTTTAGAAAGTCATCTTTTTTGCCCCGGTTTGTGTTCCAGCTTTGGGAGGGATACATGGCAAAGGATAAAGGGGTGCCTGCCCATTTGGCCAATTAACCAGCTAGCATAAGTGAATCTTGGCAATCTAAGGGGTAATAAGTTTGTGGCCTCATTGTCTTACTAATATTCATGTGAAATTTAATACATCATCATGAAAAAAAAAATTTAATACAACAGAAACTGCCCTGCAGAAGGTGAATTGAAAGTACAGGAATGGGTTTATTATTATAAAATAAGT
>NW_012150174.1:10235771-10242206 GCF_000956105.1 Propithecus coquereli
TGCTTGAGCCCAGGAGTTTGAGGTTGCTGTGAGCTAGGCTGACGCCACAGCACTCTAGCCCGGGCAACAGAGTGAGACTCTGTCTCAAAAAAAAAACAAAAAAACATGTAATCAATATAAGAATGATTAATGTTTTACTTTTTTTGACTAAATTTTGAAATCCAATGTGTATTTTACACTCACCCCAGATTTCAAAATGTCGGACTCACCACATTTCAGCGTCTCAATAGCCATACGTGGCTAGTGGTCACTGTGTTCAACAGTGCAGTGCTAGTACCTTCTTAAATAATACCTAATGTCAAACTCTTATGTATAGATTACTTTTTATATTCCTTATTTTAACCCTAGCGTTTATTCAACCTTTTTTTAAAAGCTAATTATATGCTAAGTTCAAATCTAATGCTTTGAGTAATCAAAAGCAGACCTGTTTTAGCTGGAGTAACAGGAATTATGGATAGAGATATATTAAGGTCATTTTAGACAGCAAATCTAGAGCAGAACTTAGAGCACAGCTTCACTAAAGCTGAGTTTCATGCAAGATAGGGTCTAATCCCACACAGGGATCACTAAAAGATGATTATTAAGAAAAAGTCATTAATTTTAGCCATGAGGAAATTTTAGTAGAGTGATAAATGGATTAATGAGGTTGTAGGAAACAAGGAGAGAATCTCCTGTGAGACAGTGAAAATGAGGGGGTGTAACCAGTACCCCTGGTTGAGGAAAGCTTAGATTTATTTATTTATTTTTTTTTTGAGACAGAGTCTCACTCTGTTGCCCTGGCTAGAGTGAGTGCCAGTGCCGTGGTGTCATCCTCGCTCACAGCAACCTCACACTCCTGGGCTCAAGCGATCCTTCTGTCTCAGCCTCCCGAGTAGCTGGGACTACAGGCATGCGCCACCACGCCCTGCTAATTTTTTCTATATATTTTTAGTTGTCCAGATAATTTCTTTCTAATTTTAGTAGAGATGGGGTCTCGCTCTTGCTCAGGCTGGTCTAGAACTCCTGAGCTCAAACGATCCGCCCACCTCGGCCTCCCAGAGTGCTAGGATTACAGGCATGAGCCACCACGCCCAGCCTAGATTTATTTTTAATTTATAGGCATCTGAGTAGTTTTGTGTAGGAGGGATCCCGTGAAAGAACAGGAAGTTAAAGATGAAAGAATACAGGAGGAAGAAGGAAAAGATTGAAATGAAAACATGAGTAAAATGGAAATTAGAGAAAAAAGGAGAGGAATTACATATTAAACTTTTAGATATAATTTTACTTTATTTTTAATACTGATATATGGATATAATCTCTTGTGATAATTTTTATGTTCATACTTTTTCTGAAATGTTAGATTTGTTTTTCTTGAATTCCATTTAATTATGTTTTAATCCTTAACTTAGAAGTTACCAGCTTGCAAACATTTGCTATTCCAGGCTCTATATTTCTCAGTATACTCTCAGGATTTCTTTATCCCTTTCCACTAGCCTTATTTCTTGTTTGCTTGGTAAGTATATAAAATTAAATTGGGAGACTGGAAAAAGTTTTAAATAGGATGAGGAGGATAATGATGGTATCTTAATCCCATTAGTCTATATAAGCATGAACTTATTAGTTGAAGAGGAGTTAAAGTGATTATGTGTTAAGTCCCTTCATAAGGAGGTATTATAGTTTGTTTTTTTCTAGAATAGTGGTATTATAGAGTTAGTTGCATTTATAAGCTCTGTTTTAGTTTTTCTTTCCTATTGTTTTTAACTGGGGTAGTCCGAGAGTGTTGGTGGGCCCAGTTGTTTTTAAGCATAGCAATTGAAAAGAAAAAAAATGGCTCCTGAAATTTTATTCTTAGGCTAAAGGCTAACATTAATTATTTGGGTATAGTCACTAACTTTAATCACAAGTGCTAATTTGTTTTAGCTGGTCTCATTTGAGCTACGGTTTGGTCTTAGACTATATTAAATGGATTCTTGTTCTCTGCATGAGAGATGTCATGCAGAGTAGCCTCCCCACCCCCAAAAGAAGTAAACTAGTTGAGCTTTTCCTTAGGTGACTATCCATGTGAATAAGACGGAAAAACACAAAATGCTTATGGCTTCTTGTTGCTTTCTAGTGTTCTGGACTCGGTGCCTCTTTCTGCTATATGCTCTCCTATTTAGTTGGGAGACCAGTTGTGTATAAATACCTAACAGAGAAAGCAGTAAAATGGTCACAGCAGGTAAACACATATTTTTAAATTATTTAATGTAACTCTTTGGTTAATTCAGTCGTAGATCAGTGTATAGTCCCTATATAAATTAACTCAGGTAAAAAAAAAAAATATTTTGACCAAAATAACATCAAGTGGGGCCGGGTGCGGTGGCTCACGCCTGTAATCCTAGCTCTCTGGGAGGCCGAGGTGGGTGGATCGCTCAAGGTCAGGAGTTCGAGACCAGCCTGAGCAAGAGAGAGACCCCATCTCTACTAAAAATAGAAAGAAATTAATTGGACAACTAAAAATATACAGAAAAAAGTAGCCAGGCATGGTGGTGCATGCCTGTAGTCCCAGCTACTCGGGAGGCTGAGGCAGGAGGATTGCTTGAGCCCAGGAGTTTGAGGTTGCTGTGAGCTAAGATGACACCACGGCACTCTAGCCCAGGCAACACAGACTCTGTCTCAAAAAAAAGAAAAAAAAAAAACAAGTGGTAGGCAAATATGAATGTTAATAATTTCAAATACAAATTTCTCATACCTGCGATTGTAATTTTAATTCTTTATCCTAATAAGTTCACTCAGCAGAAAAGAAAGGTCAGTATAAAGGCCTCCACATAATTGATCACCTCATCCATTTTGTGTTGCTGCATCATGCTGTCAATGGGTCACTGAAAAACTTATCAGCCAACTCCCAATGCATTTCATCAGTGAGAACAACTGTTATCATCAGGATCTCTGCAAAGAATAGCAATGATAAATATAAGCACTACTACACAGAAAGGACTGACATAGTATTGCTAAAGGAATCCTATTTTTATAAAGAATCAGAATAAACAAACTGGTAAATCTCACAGGAATTTTAGAGATCATCCTGCCTTACCCCTTTGTTTTACAGATTAGGAAATTAAATTAAGTATTTTGCCCTAAATCTTGAGCATTTACTGTAGAGCAAGGTCTAGAATGTCAGATCTCTAGTCTAGCGTTCTTCTCATCATACCACATATGTACTGAATATTAGAATAGTTCTACATGTGTTTCTTTGGCATAGCCGTTTTCTGTAAGCTTATTCAAAGGAAGTATAAACTGTCATAAGTGCTTATATTTAATCAGCTAAATATTTCCATATACTTGTTCAAATTCATTTATCAATGATGAATTCAATCGTGATATACATTGCAATAGCATAAAGTAAAGATTATTTTAAATTGAGGGCTAGATTTGTTGTGATATAATAGTCCATTACATTGTAGGAAGTTAAAGGCATTAAAAAGTTGGCCAAGAGCTGGTTGCAGTGGCGTGTTCCTGTAGTCCCAGCTACTCCAGAGGCTGAGCCAGGAGGATCACTTGAACCCAGGAGTTCGAGGCTATAGTATACAATGATGATACCTGTGAATAGCCACAGCACTCCAACCTGGGCAACATAGTGAGACCCCATCTCTAAAATAAAAAAAATAAAAGTTGGCCACTGAAACTATATCTTGTATCTAGTTATCTATATAAGTTTAATTTTGGCATTTTAGGTTTAATATTTCATCCCTGAGCCATCATTAGGCTAATGTAGAGAACCATCTTTAGTAGTACAACATTAAGCTATAAAAAACTCACATCAGGCCAGGCGAGATGCCTCAAGCCTGTAATCCTAGCACTCTGGGAGGCCAAGGCAGGAGGATTGCTTGCGCTCAGGAGTTTGAGACAAGCCTGAGCAAGAGTGAGACCCTGTCTTTACTAAAATAAAATAGAAAAATTAGCCAGGCATGGTGGTATGTGCCTGTAGTCCCAGGTATTCAGGAGGCTGAGGCAGGAGGATCACTTGAGCCCAGGAGTTTGAAGTTGCAGTGAGCTACAATGATGCCACTGTACACTACCTGGGGCGATAGAGTGAGACTGTTTCGAAATAAACCAAAAAAAAAAAAAAAAAGCCTCATTTAGCTTTGCTAATGAGCATTTGATAAACAGTTCATTGTCATTTTCAAACTCCTTTTTTGATCATTTCTATTGGATAAATTCTGACAATCAGGTATGAGAATTTGAAATAAGGTATTTCATATTAAGCAACTTATTTTAAAGATTGGCCTTATCTGATGCTAATTCTTTTCTTTTTTATAACAGGTTGAACGTCATAGAGAACATCTCATTAACTACATTATATTTTTGAGAATAACACCATTTCTGCCTAATTGGTTTATTAATATCACATCTCCTGTGATAAATGTGCCATTGAAAGTTTTTTTTATTGGCACCTTTCTAGGTAAGACCTCTGGTTCCTGCTGTATTAGAGCTCACTGTGTACATATCTAACAGTGTCAGGATTCGATTGCATGCTCTCTGCAGACATGCCAGCATCACCTAGAACTCTTGGTCACAAAGCCTGGCCTGTATAAAATAGATGCTGAGAAATGTTTGTTAGATTGTGTTGATGTAGGTTACTTTTGTGTTACCTTTTTAAAGAAGAGCACTTTCTCCTGGATATTGTTTTAATTATACAGGGTTAAACAAGACTTTAGCTCCAGTCTCCTCAGTGGAGAGAAAAAAAATCAAGTCGCCTTTTTTGAATAATTTTCTCTTTTGTCTTCTAATCAAGTATTGAAATATTAAAATTTAATTTCAACAAATATTCTTGCTTTCAAGGAACCGACTTTATTTATATTTTTGAGACAGTCTTACTCTGTTGCCTGGGCTAGAGTGCCGTGGTGTCAGCCCAGCTCACGGCAACCTCAACCTCCTGGCCTCATGTGATCTTCCTGCCTCAGCCTCCTGAGCAGCTGGATTCACAGGCACGCACCACCACACCTGGCTAATTTTTTCTATTTTTAGTAGAGAAGGGGGTCTCTTTCTTGCTCAGGCTGGTCTCGAACTCCTTGAGGTCAAGCAATCCTCCCGCCTTGGCCTCCCAGAGTGCTAGGATTAGAGGCATGAGCCACCACACCTGGCCAAGGAACTGACTCTTAATTTTGAAATTTAATCAGTGGATGTGAAGATTAACTTATATTTTCTGTGAATTTTCATGGTTCTTAGAGTGTTCTGTACTTCTTTCCAATTTAAATTGAATTTTTCAGATACCAACAACATGAGCAGATTTCTGATGTATTGAATATCTATTAAAGCTTAAGTTAATACTTGTGAGAATAGATCTTTTTGAAAAGAATAATCAAAATCAATTGTTTATTGCTACTGCAAATAATTTTTGTTGACAATTTCATCAGCATGGGTAATTTTGAATTTTGTAAAATATTAATGGAATCAAAAGAGATTTTTGTGCCTATCCCTTTTTTTTTTTAAGGTGAAGTAGAGATTTAGTTAACTTCAGCTTTGGCTAAAGTAATTTTTTCAAACTTTTTTTTTAATGAAATATCATTCTGTGTGTGCCCTTGTATAAACTGTTCTTCTTACTAATATTTTGAATATCTTTCCATGTTAGTGTATCTCCTACCACTTCACTTTTATTTTAAATGTATTCTTTTTTTTTCCCCCTCTAGGGGCTCAGTGTCTGTAGATATTTTAAGTATATTCTATCAAGGATAAGTGATAACCTACTTAACCTTACTTACAGTTGGGCATTTAGGTTATTCCTAGATTTTCATTATAAAGCTTTGATAAACATCCTTGAAACTAGATATTTGCTCATATACGTTATTATTTTCCAAAGTTGAGATTGCTGGATCAGAGCACATTCTTTTTTTTCTTCAAGGTTGTTGATAAATGTTATAAAATTATTCTCTGGATACTTTTCTTGGGTTTTTTAATTCATTATGAAAGATTGAATTCTTTATTTGGAAATAAACTTGATGAGCTTTAAATTCTTAATTTTTTTTTCCAAAATGAAAGTCTGTATTCTTTTACATAATTTTATATGCACAAAAAGTTTTAATTTTTAAAAATAATCGGTGGTTTTTACTGTTTTTGTTTGTTTTTTAGGTGTCGCACCTCCCTCTTTTGTGGCAATTAAGGCAGGAACAACACTGTACCAGCTTACAACAGCAGGGGAAGCTGTTTCCTGGAACTCAGTATTTATTCTCATGATTTTGGCTGTTCTTTCTATTCTGCCAGCTATCTTCCAAAAGAAACTAAAGCAGAAATTTGAGTAAAAAAAAAAAAAATCTGATTTTTAGTTTTGATATCATCATCATCTCAGGATTAGCAGGTGCATCCATTTATGTTTTAAAATCACCTCTTCAATAATCGAAACAAGGAATTTGTGAAATAAAATTTCCTATCAGATAATAAAATAATACATTTAAATGGCAAGGGGGAGGAGTAAAAATG
>NW_012150174.1:10244626-10252228 GCF_000956105.1 Propithecus coquereli
ACTACAGGCATGCGCCACCATGCCCGGCTAATTTTTTCTATATATTTTTAGTTGTCCAATCAATTTCTTTCTAATTTTAGTAGAGACGGGGTCTCGCCCTTGCTCAGGCTGGTATCCAACTCCTGAGCTCAAACAATCTGCCCGCCTCGGCCTCCCAGAGAGCTAGGATTACAGGCGTGAGCCACCGCGCCCCGGCCCTCTAGGACAAACTTGGTAGTCTAGGTGTTAGGGTGGGAACTCATAGCTTGAGCTGAGAAAGAGCTGTCGACGCAAAGAATAGTTTTAAAGAAAGTTTATTTTACTTCCCAAATGGAGGGAAGGGCTTGGCACTAGAGAAAGAAGTGCCAGCCTGGGGGTATGGGGTTCAGGGATTTTGTGGGAATAAAGAGAAAAGTGATTGCTACCGGCTGATGGCAGAAAATGGTTGTGTCTTGTTTTTCCTTTTTTTTTTTTTCCCCTCTGTGAGGCTGGCTTATCAGGGTCCTTGGAATGTGGTCTGGCCAGAGGTGGGGCTGGAAGTTCACACCCCTGCTGTCTGCTCAGGGCTCTTAAAGGCTGTTAAAACAAACAAAGAGGACAAGTTAAGCCACTCAGGTGGTTAATCTTAAAGGCAATGAGTTGTGCCACAAGTGGTTAATTAAAGGCAGTTGTGCTGTGATCTTTTCTTCAAAGGGGCAATTAAGTACTGTGAGTTTACTCTTTTCTTCCTGTTTGTTTTTCTGTTAGATTATTAGCAGGGCCATCCTTTCAGTAGGTGAGTTGGGGGCTCAGGGAAGATACTGCTTAAGCTCTCTGGGCCTCAAGTTTTCTCATCTGGAGCAAGGAGCTGTAAGGTCCAGGGTCCTTACAGCTCAAACATAGTATTCTCTAAAATTAGTGAAAAAGATTGAGCCCCTCTAATTCAAAGTAATAGGCATGCCGTTGTTTGATAGCTTACAATGTGCTTTTACATAAATTATCTCATTTAAGCAAATTAACCATTTTATTTGTAATGAAATGAGCAAAAAAACGAGCTGTTTGGTGTTTTATTGCCATTTACTACATTGATTTCCATTCGATTACTTTCTAGTGATACTGGTGGTATGGACCACTGTCCACGATGGTGGATGGTTTCTTGCCATCTGTGCAGGAAGGAATTCAAGCACAGGGGCACGAGTGAGAGAAAAGAATTCAGACACAAAGTATAAGCAAAAGAGAGCTTTATTGAAAGCAAAGTATCCTTTTAAGAGGGAGGCAAAGAGCAGACTGACCCAAAGAGGAAACAGTGCTACCCCAGAATTAGGGACTCTTACTCTAAATCTTAGTGCTGCGCTAAACTAGGGGCAGGATATTCATGGGTTTTCCGAGAAAGGGGTGGAGAGTTCTTGGAACCGAGGGTCCTTCCCCTTTTGAGTTCATATAGGGTAATTTCTGGGGGTTGCCATGGTATTTGTCAACTGTCAGGACACTGGTCAGTGTGATTTCTACTATGTTAATGAGGGTAGGTCATTTAGAGACACTGTTGCCTCAAATGTGTGCATACCTCAAAGGAATTCCCCTTTTACCTTAAAGATACTATGGCTAAAGTGAAATAACTAAAGGGTCCCTATTGGTTACCTTTACCTTAGCTAAGCATGTTCACATTCTTGTGACTTACCTGTTGGCCTTCAGGCCCCTGCCCTAACTGCCTGCAGGGTATCTGACTCCTTTCTCACTAGTAATACAAAGTATAATAGGATGCAAACTATACAAGAATGGACATTCCATAGGCAGGTAAAACTGAAGAGTCCTTTCATCCGTGAAATAGTAGTTGGTATGAAAAACAAATTGTAACATCAAGTCTTATGACTATTGTGTGTTTGCAGGGACTGGACTTTGAGAATAGAAGGTGGGAAAACCTCGCTGAACTGCTAGATTACATTGGCGGGGGTGGGGGGGAATCCATCTGTACTCTAACGTGCCAAGTATCCAGCTTCAAGAGCCTGAAGTGAGCACACTCTTCATGGTAACCAGACTACTAAATAAACAGTGCTGGGAAGTAGAATTGATCCAGTGTTAGCCATTATGGTTCTAGAGTACTACTTAAGTCTGAGGGGAGTTTTGAAAACTACTCTGAGATCTGCATTAGAATATTGTATTACGGAAACCGAGTGTGGGAACACATTGTTCCAAGTTTGCATATTTTAGATGGAAAACTAGTCATAGTTTAACATTGTCTCTAACCTAGAGTAAATCTATAAGAATCCGTCTTGAAAGCATAGCCCGGAAAATGGTGTTTCGCCCATTATCAATTGACATCCTTAAGAAAATGGATTCTTTCCTGGAAAACTAACATACCCTAGAGAGACATAAGTGTGTTGATACAAGACCCGAATCTTTCTTTCACCTGTGAGGATTTCGTGGTGACTCCAGGGTGGACTTTGAATTGGTGTTAAAACAGTCAAGGTTATAGGCTACTGTTAACTATATGGAAAGAAATAGTGACGGGTATTGCAGAGGAAAATTGGATTTTTTTTTTTTTTTTTGGTTAGAACATGTTGAATGTTATAGAAGTGGAGACTCTGGAAGTGATGATGGTATAGTGATTAATAAAAAGAAAATAGAGTTTGTCATCAAGAATTATATGTGGTGATCTCACTTAAATGTGGAATCCAAAAAAGAGAAGTAGAGAGTGGAATGATGGTTACCAGAGGCTGGAGGAGGGTGATGGGGAATGGGGAGATGTTGACCAAAGGGTACAAGGTTTCATTTAGACGGGAGGAATAAGTTTCTAAGATTATTGCACAGTGTGGTGACTACAGTTAATATATTTCAAACTTGTGGGAAGAATAGATTTTGGGTTTTAAATTTTTTATTTCAAAATATTAAGGAGGTACAAATATTTTTGTTACATTGATAACCTTGTATAATGCTTAAGTCAGGGCTTTTAGTGTGCCCATCACCAGAATAGTGTTCATTGTACCCAACAGGTAAGTTTTTACCTCTCCCCCTTCCCCCTTCTTGATTTCCAGTGACCTTTACATCTCTTTGTGCCTGTGTGTGCCCATCACTTAGCTCCCAATTATTAGGGCATACATGTGTTTGTTTTTCCATTCCTGAGATACTTCACTTAGGATAATGGTCTGCAGTTCCATCCAAGGTGCTACAAAAGACATTATTTCATTCTTTTTTATGGCATTTTCTTAATCCACTCATGAATTGATGGGCACTTAGGTTGATTCCTCATTTTTGCAATTGTGAATTGTGCTGTGATGAACATTCAAGTGCAGGTGTCTTTTTGATAAAAATGACTTCCTTTGGGTAGATACCCAGTAGTAGGATTGCTGGGTCGAATGGTATGTCTACATTTATTTCTTTGAGGAATCTCCATACTGTTTTCCATAGAGGTTGTACAAATTTGCAGTCCCACCAATAGTGTATAAGCATTCCTTTCTGTCTGCATCCACACCAGCATCTGTTGTTTTTTGACTTTTTAATATAGCCATTCTGATAGGGATAAGGTGGTATCTCATTGTGGGATTTTTTGTTTTTTTGTTTTTTTGGGGGGGACAGAGTCTCACTCTGTTGCCTGGGCTAGAATGCTGTGGTGTCAGCCTAGCTCACAGCAACCGCAAACTCCTGGGCTCAAGCAATCCTCCTGCCTCAGCCTCCCAGGCAGCTGGGACTACAGGCACACACCACCATGCCTGACTAATTTTTTCTGTTTTTAGTTGTTTGGCCAATTTCTTTCTATTTTTAGTAGAGACGGCGTCTCACTCTTGCTCAGGCTGGTCTCCAACTCCTGAGCTCAAACGATCCACCCGCCTTGGCCTCCCAGAGTGCTAGGATTACAGGCATGAGCCACCATGCCCGGCCTCTCATTGTGGTTTTAATTTGCATTTCCCCAATGATTAGTGATGTTGAGCATTTTTCATATGTTTTTTGGCCATTTGTCTTTTTATTTTATTTATTTATTTATTTATTTTTTTGCCATTTGTCTTTTTAAAAGAATAGCTTTTGAATGTTCACGTTACAAGAAATTGATATGTGAGGTGTAGTTTGATATAATCATTCCACAATGTATATGTATATCAAAACATTACACTGTACCCCATTAAGTATATACAATTATTTGTCAATTAAAGAATCATATGCAGTCTCCAAAATGCAAATACCCATGTCACTGTAGTGGAATATGTGATTCATCATATAAGTTATTTGGTAGTGTGGATAATTGACAGAATTTATTTGTACAGCTTCTGGCTACACAAAAACAGAAAGGAAAAATAATCTCTACCTATAGGTAAGGCCTAGGAGATTTTGCATCAGGTCACATGGTAAGGGTACTGTGGAGTGCACTTTGGAACATCAGGCCTACCTGGATTCAAACACTACAAGAAGCAATTTTGAGTCAAGTCAAGAGTAGAAACAGACTGCAACAAAGACCTGAGGGATATTGAATCATCCTTATGAATCTAACTTGGGTGAATGATGAGCAGGATGAGACACTAGTTATCTTCAGATAAAAATTCTAAAGAGCCTTATTGGGAAGAGAGGCATCAGTTTAGATTTGGGGAGCAAGAATTGAGTTCAGAGGCCCAGGAAGGTTTTGGGAGATGGGAATAAATACATTCCCTATCTTTGGTCAAAGTTCTGCATAAAGCAAGCCTTGGACATCAGTTAGCTTCAGCTGTGAATGTGTGGGAAGGTATGGTTACAAACAAGACAGCAGACTTTAAAATATTTAGGGAAGATTCTGGGAAAACAAAGGGGTGCCTGAGTCGGGTGTGGGGCAGAAACATGCATTTGTTACGGTTGTGAAGCTGGACATTTTGGGAGCAGGTTGCACTCGTGTCCTGGTACTCATAAAGTGTGGATATTGTCAGTCGGGATTTATTGATTGCAAGCTACAAAAACTGGCTCAAGCAAAAGAGTATTCATTGGTACCTCTGGAGGCTGGGACCCAGAAATACTGGCCTCGTGGCAGGATGGAGGTCAAGCTACTGACAATAGACTGAAAAAGTACGACTGTCTTCATCTTGTCATCACTTTGTCAGCATTCACATGCCAGGGTGACATGCCAGCCACTTGGCCAGGGGAGAGCAGGACACATAATTACAATCCCACTAGATTAATGCAAAAAGAGATTGGAATGCTGATAGGAAGGGCAAATGGATTCAGGGTAACAAAAAGGCAACAAACAGGAAATCAGAAACAAAAAGAGAGGAAGAGCCAAGATGGCGGACGAGAAAAGCCACCAGTCAGAGTGTCTCTGCAAAAAAGACAAATTTTAGAAGAAAGAGAAAAAAATAAACTAGCAGAGAAACATAGATCGGGTGAGGGTTGGAATGAAGGGTGCCTGAAACTACAGGAGACTCCACAGGAAGACATTGCGGAGGAGAACTGGAAGGAGAAAGGTCCCGAGAGCCTTGGAGACCAGTGACAAGGGTAGATGGAGCAGATAACTTTCCCCTCCCTTGCATCTTGGACTGTTGGTGGGCTCCTGAGTGGTTGGAGAGATGGCTGTTGCCAGTGAGCAGTGGCCTCTTGCGGACATGGCGCCGGGCTCCCAGCCCCTTCGGGGCACCTCCCCGGGCGCAGACCCGAGCCTATCGGCAGACACCATAGTGCTCCATTCTCTCCTTCCCCCTCCCTACCCGTGAGTGCCCAGAGAGACAATTTAGCCATCACACGAAGGCATCTCCAAGGAACAGGACCTTTCCTTTTGGGGCCCTACAGCAGAATGAGGGATACTCAGACTGCGAGTTCCCTACCCGCCAGCCCTCCCAGGTGCTACTTGCCTGGACACTCCAGGAGAGTGGGGCAAATCCCGAGGTGGAGTGAAATCGATCCAGCTTGGACACCCTGTAGGTGATTCAAGACCAGCACCCCTCCCCCTGGCAGGGTCAGGGATTGATCTCCAGGGCCCAGGGGACAGGCCTGCAGACCAGACCCCGTGCACCCAGGTCATGATCGCACTGCCCCGGGGCACAGAAGAGAGATCTGTGAAAGACCCTACTGAGGAGTGTGTGCCTTCAGGGACAGATCAGCATGCCTGACCGGCAACCCTCCTCCCAAAAGAGGGCTGTGCACCCAGCTCAGACTGTGATCCTGGGTGGGGAACCTCCCGGCCCACGTCACAGCCAGGGGAGATCCATCGGCCTGAGGTCCTGCTAGCTGGCAGAGGCCTGGGAGAGGCCACGGAGAGGGGGAGGGTGGAGGGGAGTGAGACCTGCTCCAGAGTGCAGGTCTTGGACAACCCCACCCCCCAAGCCCAGACTTTTGGCTGAGTGCAGCCATTTCAGCCCCTCCTTCTGGCAGCTTTGCACAGAAGCAAAGAACAGACCTTTGACCCCTGCTAACAGCAGTTGGGGAGCCTGAGGGCAGGCTTACCCAACCCAGCCCCACCCAGACTCACTCCCGGTCCTGCCCCCACTGAGGTGGAGAATAAGGACACACCTAGAAGTCCCAGGGCCCCACCCACCACCTGAGGCACAAGAGGGCCTCTCTAGAGGAACAAGAGCTAGCTACAGGACCCAAAAACAGCACTGCAGCTCGCTCCTCCCTGCAAGTGCCACCTACTGACAGGGAGGTCATCCTGCACACCCTTTTACTGCATCTACTGATTCATCATAAAGGGTGTGGTCGAATCTCACCCACAAACACCACCTACTGGCTGAGAGACTAAACAGGGCGTGTCATTATCCAAACGAAAATCTAAAGGCAAGAAGGAACAACTGATCCAAATGGGAAAGAACCAGCAAAAGAACTCTGGAAGTATGAAGACTCAAACGGAAAGCACACCCCCAAAGAGGAGCAACAGCTCCCCAGCAATGGACATTAACCAAACTCAGAACACTAAAATGACAGAAGAAGAATTTCAAACATGGATTGTAAGAAAACTGAATGATATGCAAGAAAAAATAGATAACCAGCACAAAGAAACCACAAAAAAAATTGAGGACTTGGAAGAAAAATTCACTAAAGAAATTGAAATATTAAAGAAAAATCAAACCGATCTCCTGGAAATGAAGGGTTTATTCAGAGAACTACAAAACAGCATGGAAAGCCTCAAGAACAGGGTAGATCAAACAGAAGAAAGAATCTCAGAGATTGAAGACAACTCCTTCTAATTAAATAAGTCAGTCACAGAGATCGAGCAGAAAATTAAGAGAAAAGAAATAAACCTACAAGAAATGTGGGATTATGTGAAAAAAACAAACCTGACGATGATAGGGGTTCCGGAAGGTGAAGAAGAAAACACTCAAGGGCTGGATAAGCTATTTGAAGAATTAATAGAGGAGAATTTCCCAGGGCTTACTAAAAATCTAGAGATATACAGGTACAAGAAGCTCAACGGACCCCAGGGAGATTCAATGCAAATAGGAAGACACCACGTCATGCAGTCATCGGATTGACCAAAATACCCACTAAAGAGGCCCTTCTATGGGCTGTAAGGTGAAAGAAACAAATAACATACAAAGAAAAGCCCATCAGAATAACTCCAACTTCTCAACTGAAACCCTACAAGTGAGAAGAGACTCTGGCTCCATTCTCACTCTTCTGAAACAGAATAATGCCCAGCCTAGAATCTTGTACCCTGCAAAACTAAGTTGCATATATGAAGGAGAAATAAAGACATTC
>NW_012150174.1:10252278-10256097 GCF_000956105.1 Propithecus coquereli
TATAGGCATCTTATAAATTATTATATCAAGGGTAGCTATAGATAATAGCATGGTAGGAAATTCTTGATCCAACTGATTCATTCAATTTAATAATTTTCTCTCTTACTAATAACTAAAATAGATACTTAAAAATTCTAGATTTTTAAAAATAGCATTGAAGTTTTTGCTAATGTTAGCCTTTTTTGAGAGCATAAACTGGAAAACTAAAGCTTAAAAAGAGATACACATTTTCTTCTTTTTACCTTTGAGGTAATGGATTTATTTAAAGCTTGCATCTTAGTAAACCACTATATGTGGGAAGGATATCAAGTTATCTATTTTGTGAATTTTATTTTTGTTTTTCTGTTCTAGATTTTTATCATGAATTATTCTGAAATTTAAAATTCTGGCCAGTCTGTTTTCATCCTTTTTTCTAGTTTTTACAGTATTTCCACCTTGCATTTACAAAGGGGGGATTATATAACTATCATATTTGGTGTTAATAATTTATATTCAGATCAGATAATATTTTGTTACAGTGCCCCTTGAATGTCTCCCAAGGGGATCTGAAAAGCAAACACTCAAAAGTATGCAGTTTTTAGACATTAGGTGAATTATTTTATGTTTTGGAACAAACAGTATCAATATAACACTTAAGAGAATAAATATAGTTCCAATGATTGTAAAATTTACCTCATTTATTTATTCTGGTCATTAAGGAATGTATTATGTAATTCTTTTTATGCATGATACACTTCTAAGAATGCCGTTTTTTTTGTTTTTATTGATGGCTTTTTTGGGGCTGCTTTTGATTAATGCAGTTTCCCAATTTATTGTTTTTACTTTTCCTAATTCACAAAGTAAACGTCTCACATGGTAACTACTATATTTAAGTAGTTCTGGAAAAACTAAACTGCTTTTTGCAGCTTGGTTAAATGGTAATGCCCTGATTCCTTGATTCTAGGACATAGCCAGTCTAAAGTACTCTTGTCAGTTTTACCTTCACCCAAGACTGTCATTATGTTGAAAAGTACTTTAGCTGTGAAAAATCCGTGTATGTTTTTATTGTAAGAGATATAATCATTCTCAGAGCCTATTTCTACTACATAATGTGGACTGATTCATTATTTTTTCTATCACAGTATTAAATGAACTTATTGTAAATACAAAGAAAATATATTGATTATTATAGTATTCTTGTGACACCTGGCCTTTTGTGTGAAGTTATTTATTATTTTTAGCAAGGTTTTCTTCCTTTCTTCTTGACCAGAGACTGAGTGATAAAGCTTTTGTTATTTTTACAAAAGAACTTAAAACATGGCCTTTTTGGACAAATTCACTAAATATTACTGTATAAAATGAATAAATTTTTTATCAGAATTTTAAAAATAAAAGTAAGAACTCGGACTCAGGAGAAGCGTCACTATTTACTCCGGTGTGTATATATTGTTATATTGTACTTACTCTATTCTCAGAGTATTTTTCCTGTCCTTACCATTGATTCTTTTCCTTGCTGATTTTTTTTTCTGTTAGAAATCTGTAGCTACAACTTTAGGTGGGATATATTCTCTTTTCCCAAGAGAATAGCCAATCTTCCAGACTCATCATCATTGACTCTCAAGAAAGAAGCCTTCAGCAGGCTGTACCCTAAATGCAGTTGATGGCCTGTATTCACGGATTCACAGACTTGGACTGATGCCAAATGTAAATTCAAGCTTCAGCCATGTCTTGAAGACATTTATATAGTGATAACCATAAGGGATCAAGCATCTGTGGTGGGGAGAAAGTGAGACTGTTCCCTTCTTAGTTAATGGTCTCTTTGGAGCTCTGTTTGAGTATATTTCTAAGACACTTAATAAATGCAGACTAAAATGTAATAAGAATAAATTGTACTGGAGAAACTCAAATGTCGTGCTTGGGATTTATTTCATGAAGTGTACTTACATTAAAAATGCCTTTCATTGAATAAAAGTATATTCTCTTGTAAATCTGATGTACCATTTTCACCACTAAAAACAAATTTTTAAAACCTTTAATTTTAATAGTTGGCTTTGGAGGATCCTAAAGCAAATTTTTAAATTGTAAATGTAAGTAAATACAGGTAAATATTTCTGGTACATACAAAGATTTATTTATAAAGGAATCTTTTTAAAGTTCTCTGGCTTTTTGAAAATGGGTAGAATAAATCAAAAGGGCTTGGTGGGAAATGATCTTTCAGTGATTATAGTTAAGATGTTTAGAAGGTAGATTTTATTGCAGTTTCAATACTCTATCCTGATTTTTTTTCCCCCCTTATCTAGGACAAACTTTTTTTTTTTTTTTTTTTTTTGAGACAGAGTCTCACTGTGTTGCCTGGGCTAGAGTGCCATGGCATCATCCTAGCTCACGCGATCCTCCTGTCTCAGCCTCCTGAGTAGCTGGGACTACAGGCATGCGCCACCATGCCCGGCTAATTTTTTCTATATATTTTTAGTTGTCCAATTAATTTCTTTCTAATTTTAGTAGAGATGGGGTCTCGCTCTTGCTCAGGCTGGTCTAGAACTCCTGAGCTCAAACGATCCGCCCACCTCGGCCTCCCAGAGTGCTAGGATTACAGGCATGAGCCACCACGCCCAGCCTAGATTTATTTTTAATTTATAGGCATCTGAGTAGTTTTGTGTAGGAGGGATCCCGTGAAAGAACAGGAAGTTAAAGATGAAAGAATACAGGAGGAAGAAGGAAAAGATTGAAATGAAAACATGAGTAAAATGGAAATTAGAGAAAAAAGGAGAGGAATTACATATTAAACTTTTAGATATAATTTTACTTTATTTTTAATACTGATATATGGATATAATCTCTTGTGATAATTTTTATGTTCATACTTTTTCTGAAATGTTAGATTTGTTTTTCTTGAATTCCATTTAATTATGTTTTAATCCTTAACTTAGAAGTTACCAGCTTGCAAACATTTGCTATTCCAGGCTCTATATTTCTCAGTATACTCTCAGGATTTCTTTATCCCTTTCCACTAGCCTTATTTCTTGTTTGCTTGGTAAGTATATAAAATTAAATTGGGAGACTGGAAAAAGTTTTAAATAGGATGAGGAGGATAATGATGGTATCTTAATCCCATTAGTCTATATAAGCATGAACTTATTAGTTGAAGAGGAGTTAAAGTGATTATGTGTTAAGTCCCTTCATAAGGAGGTATTATAGTTTGTTTTTTTCTAGAATAGTGGTATTATAGAGTTAGTTGCATTTATAAGCTCTGTTTTAGTTTTTCTTTCCTATTGTTTTTAACTGGGGTAGTCCGAGAGTGTTGGTGGGCCCAGTTGTTTTTAAGCATAGCAATTGAAAAGAAAAAAAATGGCTCCTGAAATTTTATTCTTAGGCTAAAGGCTAACATTAATTATTTGGGTATAGTCACTAACTTTAATCACAAGTGCTAATTTGTTTTAGCTGGTCTCATTTGAGCTACGGTTTGGTCTTAGACTATATTAAATGGATTCTTGTTCTCTGCATGAGAGATGTCATGCAGAGTAGCCTCCCCACCCCCAAAAGAAGTAAACTAGTTGAGCTTTTCCTTAGGTGACTATCCATGTGAATAAGACGGAAAAACACAAAATGCTTATGGCTTCTTGTTGCTTTCTAGTGTTCTGGACTCGGTGCCTCTTTCTGCTATATGCTCTCCTATTTAGTTGGGAGACCAGTTGTGTATAAATACCTAACAGAGAAAGCAGTAAAATGGTCACAGCAGGTAAACACATATTTTTAAATTATTTAATGTAACTCTTTGGTTAATTCAGTCGTAGATCAGTGTATAGTCCCTATATAAATTAACTCAGGTAAAAAAAAAAA
>NW_012150174.1:10256404-10257002 GCF_000956105.1 Propithecus coquereli
ACATAGGCTGGCCGAATGGATAAAAAAAATACAAGCCAAGCATCTGCTGTCTCCAGGAAATGCATCTAACCTGCAAGGATGCATTTAGACTCAAGGTAAAGGGGTGGAAATCAATATTTCAACCATATGGAAGCCAAAAGAAGGCTGGTGTGACAGTTTTGATCTCAGACAACTTAGTTTTTAAATCAATAAAAGTAATGAAAGACAAAGGGGGTCACTATATAATAGTGAAGGGTACAGTTCAACAAGAAGACATAACAATTGTAAATATGTATGCACTCAACTTAGCTGCACCCAGATTCATAAAGCAAACTCTACTTGATCTAAACGAATTGATAGACAGCAACATCATAATAGTCGGAGATTTCAACACCCCACTGACAGCACAGAACAGATCCTCCAAACAGAAAATTAACAAAGAAATAATGGACTTAAATAGAACTCTAGAAAAAATGGGCCTGACTGACATTTACAGGACATTCTATCCAAAAACCACTGAATATATGTTCTTCTCATCAGTTCATGGGACATTCTCTAAGATTGACCATATTCTAGGACACAAAGCATGTCTCAAAAAATTTAAAAAAATAGAAATCAT
>NW_012150174.1:10260547-10277595 GCF_000956105.1 Propithecus coquereli
ACTATTCAGCTTTAAGAAACAATGGTGATACAGCACCTCTTGTATACTCCTGGATAGAGCTGGAACTCATTCTACTAAGTGAGGTATCCCAAGAATGGAAAGACAAGCACCACATGTACTCACCATCAAATTTGTATTAACTGATCAACACATAAGTGCACAGATAAGAATAACATCTATTGGATGTCGGGCAGCGGGGAGGGGGGACAGGGGGACGGGTATATGCATACACAAAGAGTGCAATGCGCACTATCCGAGGGATGGACACACTTGAAACTCGGACTTGGGGGGGAGGGAAGGGAAGGGAAACATACGTAACCTAAACATCTGTACCCCCATAATGTGCTGAAATAAAAAAAAAAAAGAAACAAGAAGAGCTGAAGTGATCGATTCCTGTGAACAGAAAACTTGGTAGTCATACCATATTCTTCCCCTTAAACAGTGGTAGAGGCCCTGAGATGAGACATAAAACAGGAAACCCATCTAATGATATCCCCTCTCATGATATGGGACAGAGACATGAGAGATACCTGGTTCTGAGGGTGGGGAGAGTGGCAGAAGACCCACCTGGGAATTCATTCAATTTGGGGGTTACCTTAAAACTCCAATTGTACTATATTTTATCTGAAAATAATGAAACAGAGCTCTAAACTGGAGAGACCTTCAATTTTGCTTCTCAGTCATCTTTTTTTTTTTTTTTTTTTGACAGGGTCTTTCTCTGTTGCCCAGGCTGGAGTGCAGTGGACTCATCATAGCTCATGTAACCTCAAACTCCAGGGTTCAATTGATCCTCCTGCTTCAGCCTCCTGAGTTTAGTCTTCATTTTTAAAATGATTCCATTTATGTATCCAGTTTTTTTATGCCAGACACCGAATAGGCATCTTTTATTTCCCTCTTTTCTTCACAATCCAGTATTCAATGAATCAGCAAGATTTATTTTTATTTTTTTTAATAGG
This sequence comes from Propithecus coquereli, assembly GCF_000956105.1. Lineage (NCBI taxonomy): Eukaryota > Metazoa > Chordata > Mammalia > Primates > Indriidae > Propithecus > Propithecus coquereli. Next base: position 10,261,504 of record NW_012150174.1, read on the forward strand.
GTCTCACTCTGTGGCCAAGGCTGGGGTGCAGTGGCACAATCATAGCTCACTGCAACCTTAAACTTCTAGGCTCAGCTGATCCTCCTGCCTCAGCCCCCTGAGTTGCTGGGACTACAGGCATATGCCACTGTGCCCAGCTGGCAAGACTTACTAATTGTACCTCCAGTACTCCTGAGTCCAATTCATCTTCCATTTTTACTGCTAGCATCCTAGATAGTCAAAGTCTATCATTACCTTTGAAATGGAGTACCTCGATCGCCTCCTAATTTGTCCGTCTCCTCCCAGGCTTGCCCTCTAAATTCCATTTTCTACACAGCAGCCAGAATGAACTCTTAAATACATAAGTTGCCAATCAAGATTTTGAGCGAGCATAGCCTTGCTGTCTTTCTCTCTAAAATCAAACCTGTAGAAACAGTGGAAGCAAAAGAGAAGCATAGAGCTGAGAAATAAACAACAAAAACCAAGAGAAACTAGTCAACTCTGTGTGTGTGTGTGTGTGTGTGTGTGTGTGTGTGTGTGTGTACATGCACTAGTACTAGAAGTTACAGCCATGCTGAGGGACTAAAGGACAATGAGACAACAGGTTAAAAGTTATAAAGTTCGATTTTTCTTCTTCCCTCATTGAATAATAGCCCAGACTTCTTGTGTCACCAATTTAACACCACAGTAGTGCAAAAAAACCTACTGGGCTGCAGAATTGATGAATATAGTTCCTAGAAGCCTCAATATTCACTTCTCTCTCCTCATCTCCTCCACCCAGGACTGGGGAATCATAAACTAAGGAGACTACCTTCTACACTGAGGGTTTTTTCCTTTGAGTTTTTAGGTAAATTCCTGACCAGAGGAGTGGCTTAAAAAATGGGAGTCGAAGGTAGAGACAATCAAAACTTTGGTGCCTGAGGATTTCTACCCTGGGGTTATTCTAAACTCTCCCTGTAAATTCACTCAGACAGACACTGGGGGTTGGCCTTCAGCCCCTCCTCAATACATATTAACAGACATAGTAACTAATACCAGAACATGAGATTATAAACCAAAATAAGTAGACACCAGGAAGAACAATAACTATAAAAGAAAGACGACAGGCCGGGCACGGTGGCTCACACCTGTAATCCCTAGCACTCTGGGAGGCGGAGGCGGGAGGATCACTCGAGGTCAGGAGTTCGAGACCAGCCTGAGCAAGAGCAAGACCCCGTTTCTACTAAAAATAGAAAGAAATTAGCTGGACAACTAAAAATATATATAGGAAAAAATAATTAGCCGGGCATGGTGGCGCATGCCTGTAGTCCCAGCTATTTGGGAGGCTGAGGCAGAAGGATCGCTTGAGCCCAGGAGTTTGAGGTTGCTGTGAGCTAGGCTGACACCACAGCACTCTAGTCTGGGCAACACAGTGAGACTCTGTCTCAAAAAAAAAAAAAAGAAAGACGACAAATTGAACAACATACGACACTGGAAGCAGAATTATTGAATTAGACAGATTTAAAAATAAACATAATAAATACACTCAAGATGATAAAGATATCAATATGCAAGAACAAAAAATCATAAAGAACTAAGACTATTATGAAATATATAATTACTGAAATAAAGAATACAATAGATGTACACTTAAACAAAAGTTTAGCATAAAAGGATTGAAAAGGTATACCAGCCATATAAATCAAAAGAGCTGGAGCAGCAGTCTTAACATCTGACTAAGTAGATTTAAAAGCAAAAATATCACAGTGGGTTAAAAGTGGGTTAAAAGTATGCAGCCGTTTCGGCCCGGCTCAGCGCCAGGACGGGCCTTGGCGCATGTGCGCGGCGCAATGTGAAGAAACCTCCCACCCTACCAAGGCCGTGCCGCTGGGACGCTAGCCTAAGGCCCCTGAAGAACCCCCCAAGAAGCGTAATATGTGTGTGGAGGACTACGCGCCTTCTTCCGGGTGATGGTGTGGGGTGTGACGACTACCCGGAGCTCCCTGGCCGCTCACAGCAGAAGGATCCATGGTATGACTGGGACCTCTCAGGCCTGCGGTTGAACTGGGGTGAACCGATGCCCAGGGACCCAGCCAGGTATGTCAGGAACCCTGTGCACATGTCCCTCACACCTGTATCTTGGAATGTCATGTGTAAGCAACTCTTCGGCTTCTTGGCCTTCATGTTCTGGGTAGGGGAGAATTACCCCACCTACCAGCCTGCCAGGCCAAAGCGGTATCCTTCTAACAATCTGTACCTGGAACTTGGCGGAGACCCTACCAAACAACCTGAGCCGGCGGTTCACTGCGAGATCTGAGGAGGCTTTGTGGGCGCTTGTGCCCTCTAACTAGGACTCTTTCACTCCTAGAAATTTAACCATAATGAAATCTCTAATAGAACGTAGTGCTGTGGGAAAACACACACACACACACACACACACACACACACACACACACACACACAGGAAAAAGGAAGAATAGAGTAGAAGATACAATTATTATAAGCATGCGTGCATAGAAAACACAGCTTCAGGCTGGGCGCAGTGGCTCACCCCTATAATCCCAGCACTTTGGGGGACCAAGGAAGGGAGGATTGCTTGAGGCCAGGAGTTGGAGACCAGCATGAGCAACATAGTGACACCCTGTCTGTAAAAAAAAAAATTAGGCGTGGTGGCCTGCACCACCAGTAGTCCCACCTACTCTTAGGAGGCTGAGACAGGAGGATCTCTTGACCCCAGGAGTTTGAGGTTGCTGTCAACTATGATGACACCACTGTACCCTAGCCTAGGCGGCAAGAATGAGACCCTGTCTCAAAAAAACACACAGCTTTAAAACATAAAAGGTAACATTTGGTAGGACTGTGGGGGAAAATGAATAAATCAATTGCAGATTTTAACATATCTCAGAAACTGATAAGTTAAGCACACAAAAAATAAGCAAATATTGACTATATGAACAGTAAAATTAAAAAACAAAGGCATATATATTTTAGATATATGTAGAATTAAGCACTCAAAACAATATGAACTCTCCCTGAACACACATGTAATCTTTCCAAAAATAGACCACAAAGGAAGCCTCAATAAATTTCAAATAATCATGGAGGCTGAGGTGGGAGGATTGCTTGAGGCCAGGAGTTGGCGATTGCAGAGCACTATGATCTTGCTTCTGAATAGCCACTGCACTCTATCCTGGGCAACATAGCAAGACCCTGTCTCTTAAAAAAAAGAAAAAAGAGGCCAGCGTGGTGGCTCATGCCTATAATCCTAGCATTCTGGGAGGCCAGGGGCAAGGATTGTTTGAGGCCAGGAGTTTGAGACCAGCCTGAGCAAAAGCGAGACCTTCGTCTATACAAAAAATAGAAAAATTAGCCGGGCATGGTGGTACATACCTGTAGTCTCAGCTACTCGGGAGGGTGAGTCAGGAGGATTGCTTGGACCCAGGAGTTTGAGGTTGCTATGAGCTAGGCTGACACCACTAAACTCTAGTCTGGGAGACAGAGCAAGACTCTGTCTCAAAAAAAAAAAAAAAAAAAAAAAAGATGTCCTTCAATGGGTAGGTTGTTCAACCGTGGTATATCCATACCATGGAATACTGCTCAGCAATAAAAAGAAACTATTGATTCATACAACAGCCTCGGTGAATCACCAGAGAACTATGCTTAGTGAGAAAAGCAAATCATAATAGGTTACATACTGTATGATTCATTTATAAAACATTCTAGAAACGACATTATAGACATGGAGAACAGATTATTGGTTGTCAGGGGTTAAGGAAGGGGTAAGTGTAGGAGAGAAATGGGTGTGGTTATAAAAGGACAACAAAAGGGATCCTTGTGGTGATGAAACTGTTTGTATCTCTACTGTATCACTGTCAATATCCTGGTTGTGATAGGTATTACCATTGGGAGAAACTGGGTAAAGGATGCATAGGATTTTTCTGTATTATTTCTTACAGCCACATATAAATCTATAATTATCTCAAAATAAAAACTTTAATTAAAAACAAAATAAAACTAATTACATAACTATTCAATGCAAAAGTCAGAAATAGAGCAACAAGTCAAAGCCTCAAGTAAAAAACAAGAAAGGATAAAGTAAAATAGAGAAGAATAGAAATTAGTGAAATAGAGAACAAAAGAAGCAATAGAGAAAATTAACAAAAGCTGGTACTTTGTGAGGTGAACGTGATAGCCACTACACTATGGAAACCACGTAAAGCTGATACTTTGAAAGATTAAATTTTACACATTTTGTAGGACTGATCAAGGCAAAAAGAAAATGTGCAAATAAATAAAATGCAGACTGAAGAAGAGAAATGGCTGTATGTATAAGAGAAATTTTTTTAAGTTACTGAATCATATGTATATGGGAAACCTAGATGAAGTGAATAAATTCCCAGAAAAAACTGGGACTGGTGACCGGGGGTGGTGAGTTGGAGTGGGGCTAAAGGAGTGTCGGCGTGGTCAGAGATGTGCATAGCAACTTCAGGGCGGAGAAGTTGCATCTGGGGCTTTTCTATTTAGTGGTGAAAGGCTGGATCTGAAGTTTAATAAGGTTCTGAGCAGAGTGGAGCTCAGTTTTCAGGTTCCTGCTTTGGGAAAAGGGAAGCTCTAAATTGAAAAGCTCTGAATATGAAGTCTAGAGATCTGAGTTGGGACAGTCATGATAGGGACCAATGTAGTCAAGGAAATGACTCCAAGTTTGTTTGTTTTAAATAAAGAAACGTTTAATGAATAAATACATGCTTACAAATTGTGTTTTGTAGTTTTTCAAGTTGATCAAATGTTCTAGCTTAGTTTCATCATTATGAATGGTGGTATGGTAGAGGGACAATCCATTATAATGTGTGACACTTTGGAGTTAGCTTGAAGTAACTATATTACAGGTATGTTAAGCAGGAAGGGATATAATATAGGGAATCTTTGGTGTTTACAAAAATCACCGGAAAGTTTGGAGGGTCAGGCTTTAGGCTGAAGATCCAAGAATGACTCCTATATAACTCCAGGCTATCAGTAATTGTGTTCAAGAACTTGCCACTATAGCTGGGATCCTCAGGAGGATAGGATCTGAGCTACCACAGCAGCCAGTGCTGCCTCTTGGGCCCTGGAAGAAAGAGCCTGTTTATTACCTTTGTCACTGCAGCTCTATCACTTTGTCCACAAGGCTGGAGATGGACACTGGTATCTCTACAGCCCTACCTGCCCAAAGGTAGCAGGAAAATGGCTTCCATTGCTCTTTTTCATTCAAATCTCTTGCAAGTGCTTCTAATTTGTAGAACCTATTTTGCATGCAGAACTCCAATTTTTAAAACTTTGTAGCTTTCCAGCCTCTGCAATGCAATACGGAAAAGAATGTCAGGGCCAGCTACATAATGTGCAGGGCCCCCGTGTAAAATGACAATGCAGAGTCCTTTTTTCAAAAAGTAGGAAAAAAGGTGCCATTAAAGGTATAAATCTTTTTTTCTTCCATAGTCTCCCTCTTTTTTTTTTTTTTTTGAGACAGAGTCTCGCTTTGTTGCCCGGGCTAGATTGAGTGCCATGGCGTCAGCCTAGCTCACAGCAACCTCAAACTCCTGGGCTCAAGCAATCCTTCTGCCTCAGCCTCCCGAGTAGCTGGGACTACATAGCTGGGACTACAGGCATGTGCCACCATGCTCGGCTAATTTTTTCTATATTTCTATTTTCAGTAGAGACGGGGTCTCACTCTTGCTCAGGCTAGTTTCGAACTCCTGAGCTCAAACAATCCGCCCGCCTCGGCCTCCCAGAGTGCTAGAATTACAGGCGTGAGCCACCGCACCCGGCCCATAGTCTTCTCTTGACTGACTTGTCATGGTGTTTTTATTTTCCATTTGTTGTTCTAGGTAAAAAAAAATGTAAATAATTAGCTTGAATTTTATGTTCATATTTATATTGTGCAATGCTATATTAAGTGCAAAATATAAGAGCATTTAACTTATGGAATCACATAAATTACACAATTCTGTTCTGTAGCTTGTACATGCATGTGTATGTCCTTCTTGCAAGAACAGCGGAAATGCTTCAAAAGTAATCCAGCTGTTTTTATTTCACTTCTTCACATGTTCACCATTCTGCTAACATTCTCTGCCTTCGACTTACTGGTGAGTAAGGAAGGACGGAAATGAAAAGAAACTGTGTGTTGCCCTATTTCCCCTTTTCCTTTGTGTCGTCATTTTTAGGAAGTGACTGGTTATTACAGGAGGTCACACAAATGGGAAAGTACATAATAGGGTACGTTGAACTTTGTATTTCTTAGAATACCATTACCTTCTTCTTTGTGTTAGAAGCAAGTCCTGGTTTGAATGGATTGTCAGATTGTCAGCACCCCTGATTATGCAGTTGTAGACATATTAATAACAGGCTTATCTTGTCCTAGCTTTGAGTCTCGCTGACCTCCCGTGCATCGCGAATTCTCTAGCATTCTCTGCTCATGGAGTACTGCAAACGCTATGTGGGAATGAGGCAGCAGGGAACAGCAGGCATGCATGTTGTTCGTACAGCTTCTGTCTGTGTGCATGCTCCTTTGTCCCATCAGACTTCACTGACAAAACACAAATTCAGAGATAAAAATACTCAGAATTTTAAGACAGCAACAGAAGAACATTAAACAAGTGCATGGCTCTTCTGAGCACCGGGCCCTGTGCACAGGTAGAGCGCTCATGAGCTGGCCCTTGGCATAATAGAAGGTGGTAGGAACAGATGTTGAGTGCCAGCTGACCATACGCAGTTTAGGGCATTTGTACATGGATGAGTGAGGGTGGAAGGTGAGAGAGAAGAATGAAGCAGAGGCATAGAAGGAAGCCATGTGGTGAGAGAACGCAACAGATGTTGACTTCCTAGTTCTGGGAATCTTGTGTCCTGCTGTTTACTAGCACCATGTTGGGCAACAAAGACAATGTGCAACTCCACTGACTGAGGGAACTAGAAAAAGATACTTCCTTTTTTCTTAAGATACTTTACTGCCATCTGTTGGAAAACTGTCATAATAACTATGACATAATAAAATTAATAATGACTACAACAAATTATGTTGCATGGTACGATCTGTACGAATGTGATCTACAGCCCTGCCTGTCACCCACAGGGTCCCCAGAGGTCAGGGGCACGAATGCTGGTAACTCACAACTGCAGCTTAGCAAACCTAGTGAGTGCCAGGCAGGAGTTGAGGTGGCAGGCCACGGGGTGGCTTGGCCACACCCCTGAATCATAGCCTCAGAAGTGCTCAGTTGAGAATCAAAACAAGTAGCTCCTCACTTTATGTTGTCTTGCCTCTGACATCCCATGAAGATTGTTGTGGTGGACGCTTTTGGTCAGTTACGACATTTGGCAAAGCCTACTACGTGGTAATAATGTTTTCATCTAGGGGGAGTCTGTATAGGTCAACAAAAAAAATCCATTTATTTTTGCTATTGACTGGAATTATGTTAACTCTTTGTGATCCACACGTCTTGTGCTAATTAAAAGGTCTGAACATCAGATAATGTATCTTTTAGTATTAAAAATAGAAAAATGACTATAAATGTAGTTTGCTTCAGAGACAACATCTTTCTAATCATAGGGTCCCTCTGGTGGGAGGGCAATCAAATGGCTCTCGAAGATGAAGATATTAGAAAACACTGCTGACAGCCAGGCCTTTCTTCATAGAAGTGGATAAGTGAAAGACTTGAGAAGGCAAGGGACCTGCCCAAGTTCATGTCATCTGAGTACATTGTAGGGTTAGGATTCTAACTCGGGTTTCCTGGCTCATGAGCCAGGCTCTTTCTCAATCCCTAAGAGTAGGAAGCTGCTTCTTTCTTCCTCTTCCTCTCTTCTTGAAATTTCATGAACCTTTATTCAGACTCATAGAAAAAAAACATTTCACTAACGTTTACCAAAAGGTTATAGGAAACTGTGAGTATATTACATTTAATAACAATTATTAATTCTTTGGGTCAGGCGCGGTGGCTCATGCCTGTAATTCTAGCAATCTGGGAGGCTGAGGCGGGAGGATCGCTTGAGCTCAGGAGTTCGAGACCAGCCTGAGCAAGAGCAAGACCCCCGTCTCTACTATAAATAGAAAGAAATTAGCCAAACAACTACAAATAGAAAAAATTAGCTGTGCCTGTAGTCCCAGCTACCCGGGAGGCTGAGGCAGGAGGATCGCTTGAGCCCAGGAGTTTGAGGTTGCTGTGAGCTGGGCTAACGCCACGGCACTCTAGCCTGGGCAATAGAGTGAGACTCTGTCTAAAAAAAAAAAAAAATTCTTTGGTGAGCTCCACACTTACGAGTAATCTAAAAACATTTGTTCTTTTTCCATAGAGCACATTAAACTGTACTCTTAAAAGCAGAGCCCCTTGCAGTGGCTCACACCTGTAATCTCAGCAACTTGGCAGGCTGAGGCAGGAGGATCGCTTGAGACCAGGAGTATGAGGCAGTGAGCTATGATCAGTCTGGGTGACAGAGCAAGACCACATCGCTAAAATAAACAAACAAACAAAAAACAACCAAACAAACAAACAAAAACAAAAAAGCAACAAAAAAGCAGAACATCTCCTTATTTATGAATATAGACAAATTGTTCTCCAACTACAATGTAGGACATAATGCTTTGAACTTTAGAAATTTAGTTTAACAATGATTAATTCTTGATATATTAAAAGTTTTGTGCTGTTTTAATTCTGTCAAATTCATTGTTATAAATTTAGTCATTTGATAAGTAAATGTTATTAATTTTTCTCTGTAATTATTGTATGTTTTTTCTCTGTCAAACCAAAGGCAGATTGATACAACCTGGAAATTTTTTTTTTTTTTTTGAGACAGAGTCGCTCTGTCAACTGGGCTAGAGTGCCATGGCGTCAGCCTGGCTCACAGCAACCTCAAACGCCTGGACTCAAGCAATTCTCCTGAGTCAGCCTCCCAAGTAGCCGGGACTACAGGCAAGCACCACCAAGCCTGGCCACAACCTGGAAAATTGATAGTATGATTCTGTATGTTTTTGTTTACAGTCAGCAGGAAAAAATACTAAAGTATTCAAATATCAGGCTGGGCACGGTGGCTCATGCCTGCAATCCCAGCACTCTGGGAGGTCAAGGCAGGAGGATAGCTTGAGCTCAGGAGTTCAAGACCAGCCTGAGCAAGAGTGAGACCCCGTCTCTACTAAAAATAGAAAAAATTAGCCAGGCGTAGATGCCATGGCACTCTAGCCCAGGCAACAGAGTGAGACTCTGCCTCAAAAAAAAAAAAAAAAAAAAAAAAAAATTCAATTATCAAATGTATAGATATTTTCCCACTTTTTATTAAGGTATCATTTACATACAATAAAATTCACTCTTTTTAGTGTATAGTTCTATGAATTTTGAGAAACATAAACAATTGTATAATCACCACCACAATCAAGATATATAAAAATTCCATCCCTCCCTCTCCCCACCCCCAAGATCTTTGAGAGCTCAGCCATGGCTAAATATATCTTCCTTTTGGGATCTGGTCCAAGGGCCTTTCACTTCCCCTCACTAGACCATCCGGCCTTTCCCAGGAAGCTGTTGGCCCTCAAGCTGATGGGAATAACAAGGCTACTGTGTTTCACAGTCTGAAGGAGAGGCTGGATACAGCCATACAAGGCCATCCACTCAGACTCTCAGCAGGCTTTCAGTCTAGGGGGACACGGGGAGGACGGGAGAAGGGCTGAGGGGAGCACTAACTGAGTCACTGCTGGGCTTGTCAGAGAATCAAAGGGAGTCCTTTGTTTCTCTGGTCCAGCCACCCTGCCCTGCCTCAGCCTCCTCAGACACACACACACACACACACACACACACACACACACACACACACACATTTATTTACACATGCAAATATAAAAACATACATCTAATATATATAAGCACTTACATATACATGATCACCCCTATGCACAAATGCTCACTCACATAGAAATAAGCTCAAACAGGCTATATTTAGATACACACATGCACATGCTCACGCACTACTTTTGGGAAAATTGCACCACTGAGACATTACTGGCAATTTGCTGTTCCTGTTGCTCAACTTTGTACTTCCTCATGCATGGGATATCCCCAGATATAGCCTGAGGCTAACCCTTCTTTTGAGCTTCTTTGTTGCTGTGGGTTATGGCGGATGAAGGGTAATGTCTGATTTTCAAACGATTTAGGGAGCTTGTGACATTGAGAGACACGAAGAACCTGATGCTGGTTATGGGCAAAGTACTGGGGGCTAGTGGGACAGTTGGCCAAGGGAAAGTGAAATGCACATGACTCCTTTTGTAGAGATGGAGCAGAGATAGCTGTGAGTGTGTCACTGCTTACCTGGCTATCTTGGTGTTTCTCGTCTTAAGAAAAGTCCATAGTTGTGAAGCTTATATTTTTCTGTGTTATCAGTGGGATTCATTTCGTTTTGTACATGGTGAACTTGTCTTCACTGAGCATTGTAGAGGAAGGGTTAAGTACCTTTAAGCTCATTGGCTGGCCTTTCTTAAATGCTGTAGGAGTAGGGGAGTAGGAAGGTTTTGCCTGGGTGGAATCAGGCGTCAGGCTGACCCAGGCTAGTATAGGTACAGACTGTCTCTGGGAGGATTAACAAGGCTTTGATAACATTGACAGGGAACAAGTATTTTTTAGAAGTTTTAATATTATTTATTTTTTCAATAGGGTGATAGTTAATTTTATGTGTCATCTTGACTGGAATAAAGGATGTCCAGGTAGCTGGTAAAACATTATTTCTGGGTGTGTGTGTGAAAGCATTTCTGGAAGAGATTAGCATTTGAATTGGTAGACTGAGATCACTCTCACCAACGTGGGTAGGCTTCATCCAACCCACTGAGGGCCTGAATCCTCAAAAAGGAAGAGGAAGGGTGAATTTTTTCTCCCTTCTTGAGCTGGGACATTCAGCTTCTCCCACTCTTGGATATCAGTGCTCCTTATTCTTGGGCCTTCAAACTTAGACTGAATTATACCACTGGCTTTCCCAGACCTCCAGCTTACAGAAGGCAGCTTGTGGAACTTCTCAGCCTCCATAATCACATGAGCCAATCCCTCATAATAAATCTCTTTCTATATATCTGTATATATCCCATTGGTTCTGTTTCTCTGGAGAACCCTGACTAATACAAATAGGTAGTACATTCTGATGGTTCAAAACTCAAAAATTATGAAACAATATACAGTGAAAATTTCCATCATATTCCTGATCCTAGCCATCCTGTTTACTTTCCTAGAGGCAATCAATTTTAACAGTATTTTATTTATTCTTCAAAAAATAGTCTATGCATATACAAGAAAAAAATACATAATTATTTTTTTCTTTTTTATACAGATGATTACATATTACACACACTGTTTTTTCTTTTTTCTTTTTCTTCTTGTTTTGTTTTATAGCTGTATAATATTCCAGTGTTTACACAAACTATAGTTTCTTTAACCTGTTTCCTATAGCTGGGTATTTGTGTTGTTTCCAGTTTTTGCTGTTACAAATAATACTGTGATGCAAATATATATAATTTTGCAGTTAGTTTTGATCCAAGATATGTCAATGGCTTCATTTGAGCTTTCAAAGCAGGGGTTTTGGCTCTGTGGATCTGTGTGGACCTTTCCTAAGGGTTCGTTTCCTCTGTTCTTGAACTGATCCATTGTAATCATATCCTCCCTTCCCTCTACTTTGTTGTTACTTTTGCAAGGTATAGACTTGCGAGGTATAGCCCTGTTGTCCCTGCTTTCCTCCAGGGCAAAAGCAAAACTGGAGAAAGCAATAAAAAGGCAAGTAATTTGATGTTCCTTCAAACTGATGTTTTAAAAATATTTGTCTAGTGTATTAAGCAAAGGGTAAGAAACTTATTTTTTTTGGAGGGACTAGTTCTTTATTTCAAAAGACACTTGTCAATATTCAGTATCAAAAGAGTTACACTATTGGTTTCTCTTTTTTCCAATTGGCCCCAAAGAGACCACCCCAAAAGCAGAGTACATTTGAAGCCAACAAGCTGCAGGATGTGCACCTAACAGAGCTCATAGAAACTTCTCCGAAAAGTGGGAATTGGAAAGAAACTGTATAAGATTGGCACACTGCCAGCCCACAGAGTGTAGAGAGCTCTCATAGCCAGTGGGGTAGCCAGGGTGCCCCAAACCCAAAGAAGCAATGTTTTGAAATAATATAAAATAGCAGTCTCCAACCTTTTTGGCACCAGAGACCAGTCTCATGGAAGACAATTTTTCCACAGACAGGGGTGGGGTAAGGGGATGGTTTCAGGATGATTCAAGCACATTACATTTATTGTTCAGTCAAACCTCTCTGCTAATGATAATCTGTATTTGCAGCCACTCCCCAGCACTAGCATCACTGCCTCAGCTCCACCTCAGATCATCGGGCATTAGCTTCTCGTAAGGGGCACACAACGTAGATCCCTCACATGTGCAGTTTACAGTAGAGTTCTTGCTCCTATGAGAATCTAATGCTGCAGCTGATCTGACAGGAGGCAGAGCTCAGGTGGTGATGCGATCGATCAGATAGATGGGGAGCGGCTATAAATACAGACGAAGCTTTGCTCACTGCCTGCTGCTCATCTCCTGCTGTGTGGCCAGGTTCCTAGTAGTCCATGGACCAGTATTGCTCCCGGGCTGGGGATGGGGATATAAAATTTAGGCCAGGCACAATTTACGCCTGTAATCCTAGCACTCTTAGCACTCTGTGAGGCCAAGGTGGGAGGATTACTTAAGCTCAGGAGCTCAAGACCAGCCTGAGCAAGAGTGAGACCCCATCTCCGCTAAAAAAATAGAAAAAAAATTGGCTGGGAATGGTGGTGTGCCTGTAATCCCAGCTACTTAGGAGGCTGAGGCAGGAGGACTGTCTGTCTGAGCCCAGGACTTTGAGGTTGCAATGAGCTGTAATGATGTCACTGTACTCCACCCAGGCAACAGAGCAAGACTCTGTTGGAAAAAAAAATTTTTAAATGTTTTGTACATAAGCTATTCAAGATTTCTCCAGCATTGACTGATACAAAGCACAATGAGATGGCACTTTTAGTTTTTTGTTTGATTTTTGAGACAGAGTCTTGCTTTGTTGCCCAGGCTACAGTGAGTGCCGTGGCATCAGCCTTGCTCACAGCAACCTCAAACTCCTGGGCTCAAGCGATCCCCCTGCCTCAGCCTCCCAAGTAGCTGGGACTACAGGTGTGCACCACCATGCCCGGCTAATTTTTGGTTTCTATTTGTAGTTGACCGACTAATTTTTTCTATTTTTAGTAGAGACGGGGTCTCGCTCCCGCGCAGGCTGGTCTTGAACTCCTGACCTCAAGCTATCCTCCTGCCTTGGCCTCCCAGAGTGCTAGGATTACAGGTGTGAGCCACCATGCCTGGCCAGAGATGGCACTTTTAGAGACAGCAACTTCAGACTCAGAAAAGAGTAATGAGATGTATTTCATATGGTTAAATCAGTGGCAAAAACATAATTTTCTTTCTTTCAAGGATGTAGGGGAGCAATTAAGTGGTCACCTCAACATAAGGGACACATGATCCATTCTGTGCGTGGTTGGGAAGGGGGTAGAGAAAGGACAAAAATTTGTTCTCAGAGGTCTTGCCATCTTAGTTTGGTCACTTTTTTTTTTTTTAGAAACAAAATCTCACTCTGTTGCCCAGGCTGGAGTGCAGTGGCACTATTGTAGCTCTTGCTGTAACTTCAAACTTCTGGGCTCAAGTGATCCTTCTGCCTCGGCCTCTCAAAGTGCTGAGATTACAAGCATGAGCCACCATGTTCAGCCTTAATTTGGTCACTTCTAAAAAATAAAGTTGTCGGCCGGGCGTGGTGGCTCATGCCTGTAATCCTAGCACTCTGGGAGGCCGAGGCGGGTGGATCGCTCAAGGTCAGGAGTTCGAGAGCAGCAAGAGCGAGACCCCGTCTCTACTAAAAATAGAAAGAAATTAGCTGGACAGCTAAAAATATATATATAGAAAAAATTAGCCGGGCATGGTGGCGCATGTGTGTCGTCCCAGCTACTCGGGAGGCTGAGGCAGGAGGATCGCTTGAGCCCAGGAGTTTGAGGTTGCTGTGAGCTAGGATGACGCCACGGCACTCTAGCCCGGGCAACACAGTGAGACTCTGTCTCAAAAAATAAACAAATAAATAAATAAACAAATAAATAATAAAGTTGTCCAAAGATACCTTAAAGCTGAAAACCTGAACAGCATATTTTTTGTTTTTGTTTTGTTGTGGCTAATTCCTCCTGGAATTACCTTTCTGGTTTGACTGGTACTTGAGTGTACAGAGCAATGAGGTTTTCCACAGTGGAGTCTTTCCCTGGGCTCTGTTTGGTTCTCAGGATAGCAGGCCCATACTTTTTCCCTTCTCTATGGAAAGAGCAATATACATACCTTCCAAAAGTGAGAAAGATCAGATTAGCTTCAGAGCTGTGGAATTATTTGGAACGATTTTTTCAAATGGTTGCCACAACACCAACAACAAAAAAGGTAATTACAAAATGTGTACATCACAACACGCTTTTGGACATTTTGCCTTGTGCTCACATTCCCTTAAATGTTGTTCACAAAGGTGCTCAGCCTCTAGCTCAACTGGAATCTCCAGGAAGAGGCAGAGACAGTTTGGCGAAAAAGACAAGGGGGTTGAGAAGGTGTGCATGGAGCAGCAAAAGGAGAAAGCAACCTTCCAGTTAAAGATCATCCCTCAGGGCCTCAGGTGGAGCTGGGTGGGAAGGAGAAATGGCGGCAGGGCAGCACTGGAGTGCTCTACATCTCATTCACAACAAGTGGAGCCTGGCCCAGCATCCTTTGTGGACAGAAATGCTCCCCTTTGGTGCATTTCAGTTTATCTTCCAAATCACCGATTGTCTTTTCCAGCTTGGCTACCAATCTCTCAACAAACTCAGTGTGGGTCTCTGCCTCCTTGAGTTTATCAGTAAGAATCTTTATCTCTTCCTCATGTTTGTCTTCTTTTTGACAGTACTGTTCTTCAGCAGCACTCACACTTTAGGTTCTGGTCCATCAGTCTGGTCTTTCATCCATCTCTGGGCAACGGGACTGTGCCAGCTCAGCTTGTTCCTCTGTGTGTTCCAAGTCTCCGTCAATAACCACCAACTTCTGAGCCACCTCTTCATACTTCCTATCTGCTTCTGCAATATACTTAGCTTCTTTGAGTTGGATTTCCTGGAGTTCCATCTTTTCTTCATCTTTTAAGACCTGGTTTTCAATAACCTTCAATAACCTCTCTCTCCTTCAGCAGCAGCTTTTTCCCCCAGGTACTCCTGAGTGCAGCCCAGCTCCTCTTCAACCAGTTGGATCATTTTAAGGAGGCGACCTCAGCTTCAGCCTGTTCCCCGGCCTGCCTTTCTCTTTCTACTTCCTGCTGGAGGCACTCAGCTCTTTCCTCTGCGTCATTGGCTTGCTGCTGCAGAAGCTGTGTTGTGTGCATTTTCCCTCATTGATGGTGGTCATCCTGGCCATGGTGCCCACCCAGCTCCCACTTGCACCTCCATTCCTGCCTCCAACGCTTGGCATTGCAGCCGCTTCTCACCAAGAAACAAACTTACTTGCTTACTTACTTGTTTATTCATTCATTCATTCATTCATTCGTTCATTTATTATGATAGAGTCTCCCTCTGTTGCCCAGGTTGGAGTGCAGTGGTGTCATCATAGCTCACTGCAACCTCAAACTCCTGAGCTCAGGCAATCTTCCTGCCTCAGTTTCCCAAGGAGCTGGGACTACAGACACGGGGCAGGACGCCCAGTTAATTTTTTTATTTTTAGTAGATACTGGGTCTCACTCTTGCTCAAGCGATCCTCCTGCCCCAGCCTCCCAGAGTGCTAGGATTACAGGCATGAGCCACCGCACCCAGCCCATTATTGAAATCATTATCCAGCAACACTCACTAAGGGTAGAGGTAACTTGCAATTACAAAGTATTTTTCAAAACATGTTTACTGATTTTTCTGGGTTTCATGTTTCACACTTTCAGTAGCTTGTTCTTTTTTCAGTTTCCTTTTATAACTTTCTGAACCAATTTTATTTATTTCTAAAATTTTGGGGAGTAAATTTATAAGTGCTCTTAAAGCAAACTCTACATAGGATTAGGTTTTCTGCCATATGTCACTTCTCTTTGCCTCACTATGTCTCATCACCTCTC
>NW_012150174.1:10277645-10295782 GCF_000956105.1 Propithecus coquereli
CTTTTTAAATTTTCAGAACTAATAGAATTTTCTAAAGTATATGATGTGGACTGTATATGTGTGCTTGCGTGTGTGTGGATAGAGAGAGAGACAAACAAAAAATGAGTCGAAGTTTTTTCACATAATTTGAAAGAATGGAATTGTCATTCATTGAGATGGGAAAGAATATGGAAGGTGCAGTATTATGTGAGGGAAATCAGAAAATTAATTTGGAACATGGTAACTTTGAGATGCCTCTTAGACCTCCAAACTGAGGTAAGAAGAAGTCAGTTGGATATACAAATCTGGAGTTCAGGGGCAAGTTCCAGGCCGAGTTAATATATATAACTAAAATGGTGCCTTGAGTTTCCTTTTAATATAAGTCAGATTGTGCCACTCCTTTGTTCAAAACTCTCCAGTGATTTTTTTCATTTTACTCAGAGACAAAGGTAAAATTTTTACAGTGTGCCTACAAGGCTCTCCATGATCTATCCTCCCACCCCTAATATCTTCTACCTTGGTGATGATAATGGTAGCTGCCGTAACAAATAAACCCCACAGTACCAGTGGCTTAACACAACTGAAATTTATTTTTTGTTCACAAAACAGTCCAGTGTGGGTATTCTTGGTCAGCAGGAGCCTTTCCTCCATGTGCTTGATCCAGGATCCTTCTGTCTTCTGTTTTGCCATTACTTAGAACCTCAGAATCTTCTACTTCTAGCTGGTGGAAGGCAAAAAAGAAAGAAAGGAGAAGCCTAATTTGCTTCTTAAATGCCTGACCTAGCAGTGACATACATAAATTCCTACACACATTCCATTGGTGAGAACTAGTTATGTGGCCACATCTGGACACAAGTAGGGCTGGCAAATGTCCCTGACCAAGCAGCTCCACACACTACGGAAGGGGCAACATGATTTTTTTGGTGAACTGCCAGCCAACTCCACCACACCTTCCACCATTTTCTACCACTCCTCCCAACCCTGATGCCTTCCAGCCCCCCTAACCTCCTTACTATTCCATAAATACGCCAGGTGCACTCTGCTTCACACCCTTTTCCCTCAGATGTCCTCTTGCTCTCTCATGTTCTTCATGCTGAAGTGGGTGACCAAGGTTGCTACTTTTTAAGAGTATATTATGTTCCAGATATTTAAAATTCATTTTTCATTAATTTTTATTAACTTGTGAATCTTCGGTGCAATCCTATGTGGGTCAGAATGACGATTCTTATTTCAGAGAGGGTAACTGATGTGCCTCAGCTTACTTAGCTACTCGTAGGAGTGGGAGTGGAGATTTAAACATTAAATCTTTTTTTTTTTTTTTTCAGAGACAGGGTCTTACTCTGTCACACAGGCTGCAGTGCAGTGGCATGATCATGCAGCAGTAAGCATCAGCCTCCCGAGCAGCTCGGACTACAGACAGGTGGGTGCCACCATACCTGGCTAATTTCTAATTTTTTTGTAGAGACAGGATCTTGGCATATTGCCCAGGCTGGTCTCAAATTCCTGGCCTTAGGCAATGCACCTGCCTCAGCCTCCCAAAGTGTTGGGATTACAGGTATGAGCCACTGCACTTGGCCTGAACATGAAATCTTAAGAGCATCCAGTTCTATATTTTCTCTGACTCTCTAAGAAGCAATTACTCTGCCAAACATATTTCTTTTTTTTTTTGAGACAGAGTCTCACTCTCTTGCCTGGGGCGAGTGCCGTGGCGTCATCCTAGCTCACAGCAACCTCAAACTCCTGGGCTCAAGCAATCCTACTGCCTCAGCCTCCCGAGTAGCTGGGACTACAGGCACCATGCCCGGCTAATTTTTCCTATATATATTTTTAGCTGTCCAATTAATTTCTTTCTATTTTTTTTTGGTAGAGACGGGGTCTCGCTCTTGCTCAGGCTGGTCTGGAACTCCTGAGCTCAGAACAATCTGCCCGCCTCGGCCTCCCAGAGAGCTAGGATTACAGGCGTGAGCCACCGCGCTCGGCCCCAAACATATTTCTTACTGGGAAGGAGATCACTTTACAATCGAGTATTCTGGCCTTCTGAATAGTGACATTTCCCAGGACAAATTAATACAGTCATACTTTTGTGGGTTTTTTTTTTTTTTAAGAGACCGGGTCTCACTCTGTCACCCAGGCTGGAGTGCAGTGGCATGATCACAGCTCACTGTAGCCTTCAATTCCTGGGCTCAAGCCATCCTCCTGCATCAGCCTCCTGAGCAGCTGAGACTACAGACATGCGCTACCACACTGGCTAATTTTTATTGTTTTTTGTAGAGATAAAGTCTCACTGTATTGCTCAGGCTGGTCTTGAACGCTTGGCCTTAAGTGATCCTCATGCTTCGAGCTCCCAAAGTGCTGAGATTACAGGCGTGAGCCACTGTGCCTGGCCCTGAATGGGCTTTTTAAAGCTACTTTCTCCTTTCTATTTTTCTCTCACCAGTTCAGGCAGGTTAGATACAGGGAGGAGCAGGTTTTGAGTGACGATGATGGTGACCTGCAGGCCATCCTCCCCAAGGGAACCAATACTTGAGAGAAGTACCTAGGAGAGAGCCCAGGTTCAGCCCTTGGGGAAGCCAGCTGCCTTCTACAATCCTTAGTGGCAGTCTGCCAGAACTAACCTTGAGCACACCTCTTTCTGGAACAATAATAATAATCGGTAGCATTTACTTTGTGACTTCTACATTCCAGGAAATATTTTCACTGCTTTACCCATACTTGCATATATCTTATATAATCTTTACAAAAATCATAACTGTTGGCATCTAGAGATTAAGTAATCTGTCGAATGTCACACAGTAAATGATAAAGTCAGGATTCAAATCTGAGCATTGTTTGTAGAGCCCATGCTAGTAACCATTATACTAAATTGCCTTCTTGGCTTCTGATCTTCAGTTTCCAATAAAGACACATCTGCCTAGCTTCTGTGGGAAATGAAATCAGAAGGTCCCAGGATAACGACCAGGAGGTAAGTTTCCCTTGCGCTTGTGAGAGAGATCCCCCCTCTCACAGGAAGATCTGCTTGGGGATGGATCTGAGAATTCTCACAGAGTGAAGAGGAAGGAGAACTCCCAAATGGCAGGGGCCTCCGGAGGCTTTCATTGGGAAAAGGGGAGAGTGTGGGAAAAGGCCTGGCTGGGTTTGGTTCGGGGGAACGGGGAGCTGAACACAAGTCCAAGATTCTAGACTGGGGCTTTATCTCTTAGACTCTTTGTAACCTTGGGGAAGTCCTTGCTTCTCTCTGAGCCTCAGTTTCCCCACCTGTAAAATAAGGGTAAATATAAAACAAGCTGATCTACCCCCCCACCAAAAGAGGGGGCATCCTTAGCTCTACTGGGGAAAAGGCTGGGCACGGACGCCAAAGAGTAGGGGCAGGGAGAAGGCGCTGTCTGGGGTCCAGGCAGACAGCCAGCAAATAGTACTAGGTGGGCTTCCAAGCTCAGTCGTGCGACCCTATCCCTGTGACAGGGCCGCGCTAAGGAGATCTCTGGACCTCTAGTGGGTGGGGGTTGGGAGGGAAGAGCATGGTCCAGTGTCCCGGCTCTGCAGCCTGCGCACACAGTTCTTGCACCTTGTCAGCCCTCCTTAAAGGAGAAGCAGTCCCAGGGGGGTGGCGGTTGCAGGCGACCAAGCAGTGGCTGGCCGCGCTGCGGCTACCGCCTGGGAAGCTGCAGCCCGCCGGGCCCGAAGAGCATCACGTCATCCTTTCCGCCAGGCGCCCGCCCCCTCCCCGATGGCGCCTGCGCAGGCGCGGCAGGAGGGGGGCCGCGGTGGGGGCTCTCCCCGGCGCTTTCAGCCCTTCTCTAGGTTCGCTCGGACCGCGGCGCTCTCGGCTGGCGGCAGCGGCAGCGGCGCGGAGGGGAAGGCGTCCAGGATGCGGTGCGGGGCGGCCCGTTGCCCCCCCGCCCCGTCACGGCAGCCGCGGCGGCCGCGGGGCCAGGGCCAGGGCCGGGGGCGGCGGCCCGAGCCGCGGTAGCGGCGGCGGCGGGAGGGGCGGCCTGAGGGCGGGCGGGCGCCCGGGTGCGGGGGTTCCGCGCCGCTCCGCCCGGCCCGTCTCGGCCCCAGCGCCATGAGCGGCAGCGGCGGTGGCGGAGGGGGCTCGGCGCCCAGTCGCTTCGCCGACTACTTTGTCATCTGCGGGCTGGACACTGACACCGGGCTGGAGCCGGACGAGCTGTCGGGTGAGTGCGCGCCGAGCCCGGGGCAGCTTCCCCGCGCCCGCTGCGGTCGGGGACCCCAGAGGAAACCTCCCCGCGCCCCCGCTTTGTCCCGGCAGCCGGGCAAGGGTCGGTCGGGAGGACCCAGGGCGGGCGCAGGAGAAGGAGGCGTTGGGCTGAAGGAGGGAGACGGGATGAGGGCTCCGAGCAATGAGGAGTCCGAACGGCCCCTCGGACCTCTGCGCTGTGGGCATGTAGTCGGCAACAAGGGAGAGGGAAGGGTTGTGTATTCTCAGTTTGGTGTAGGTTGAGTGACTTAGTGTAAAATAAAGGGAAGCTTGTTCTCCAGCACCCATTAGGGAGGGAAGAAGGCATCCCACATTCTAGTGAAAGTTCCACCCAGACTTTAAAAAAAAAAAGCAAAACAAAAACTTGGTGAGTTTATCTGGCCTCTTCCCAAGAAGCCTGTGATACTAGTTCCTCAAAACCGTTAGAACCCAGCTTTGGGCTGGGCTTCCTGCGTTTTTCTACAGATTGCAGCTCTGCGCCTCTGGATGGGACATGTAGTAATAAAGTGAACTTAGGCGGCACCAAGAAGGGTGGGAACTCACTTGGCAATAGAAAGGGCTTGTATCCCCGGGCCGTGCCTTTTTAAAAAGTAATTTATGTTCTTTATGAGGCCTGGGTCATTTGTGAATAAAAGGGTAGCATCCTAGTTGGAGAGACTGGGTTGTGTTATGATGCTTCTCAAGTCATCTTTCAAAGGGAAAGTAGTGGTTAGAGTGAAAATGGGGCCCTGACCAGATTTGGCTCTCATTATATTAATAGAAGGGTGTCAAAATTATAAAGTCCCTGTGAATTCCACTGCACCGTCATTGGAGCCTTTGTATTGCAACAGTTTTGAAAAAAAGTTTTTGTCTGGAATGTCCAGTTAGTGGGTTTCAAGTGGGTGGAGGTTTGTTGGGTTATACTTTAAGGTTATGTCATCCTGTTTTGATGAGGGAAGCTCCTTTCTACTTTCTGACATGATGTGTTCACTGTAAAGTTTCTTTCTTGAAAGTGATGATCCTGTTGACTGATTTTACTTCAGAGATGACAGGACAGTTTTTGTTTTGTTTTTGGTCACCTGAAAAATTCCAGTGTTTCTTATGAAAAAAACTATGTGCATGTTTCAAATGACAAAAATGGACTGTCTTTATTTTAGAAAATGACAAATCGATGCCTTTAAGAAGGTCAGAAAAATGCGATTTCCTCAAATTAATAGCAGGTGGAGAAACAAATCATGAAGCAGTGATACAATACTAGGTCTTTTGTTGGGGGTGGCTTTATTGTTTCACGTTCACTTTTTTAAGGCTATTTTTAATTTTTATGGATACATAACAGTTGTTCAAGTTCACTTTTTTAGGTCTTAGGATTCTTACAATACAGATGTTAATTTTTCATATGTGTTAAGTTTGTGACTTTGTGGTGGAATTTTTGGAATTCAGTTCCAGGTGTTGGTACTGGAAGGGACCTCAGAGAGGAAAATGAGGCCCAGGAACGACAGTGGGGCCTGCTTCTGCTACTTAGTTGCCTCACTCTTGGTTCTGTACCCCTCTTATGATACTAAACTGCATCTCATTGGCTTGGCTGGAGGTCTTTAGAAAACACTTAACATGTTGAGAAAATAAAAATAATATAGTTTTTCTCCACAAAGAAGCTTTAAGGTGGCATAAACTGTTTTTATTTTTATGCTGTGCTTTTGAATGTCAAATTGTACAGAGACTTGGTTTTAAAAAATAGAATGGTTGACTGGGCCTGGTGGCTTTTGCCTTTAATCCTAGCACTTTGGGAGGTGGAGGTGGGAGGATCGCTTGAGGTCTGGAGTTTGAAACCAGCCTGGTACAAGACCGCCGATCTACCAAAAAAAAAAAAAAAATTGGCTCACAAGTGGTAAAGCTTAGGAATGAAGGTTGGGAAGTTAACTGTTAGTGAGAGCATGGGTTTGGGGGTCAAACATTCCTGCTCTGCTGTTGACTATCTCTGTGACCCTGTCAGGGTCCTCATCTTTAAAAAAGAGAATGTAAATAAAAAGCATCTCATCAAGTAGACCCTCAAACATTAAAAAAAAAAAGTCTTTCAACATTTCATTAAAAGAGAAATGTCGTTCTCTTTTAATATGTATCTGTTAATTATCTGACTTTTCTGCAAGCTAAAATTATATCCTGGTGGAAGTTTATTGGGATAGTGAAGAGGGATGAGTTATATAAAATGTGTAAAGGAGGGTATTTTCTGTCTTTTTAAACGTGGTTGCAGTCGTAGAATTCCAAGACCGTTTATCCAATAGGTGGCCTTTGTTAGAGTAAGCACTGATTGAAGGATTCCTCCCCCTCCACCCCTGTCACTTCATTTCCGGTGGGTTGGTAGGGGAATCTGGACTACCCAGAGGGTATCTTTGAATAAAACAAAACAATACAAACAACACTATTCCGGTCCATGCTGAGACTCTGCTCAGTTTGCCTTATAGCTCCCAAAGTGATGATGTCATAGTCAGTGGAACTACAGGAAATTGAATTGCACCCAGGGTCTCTGTGGAGGTGCTGTGGAGTTCTCTGCAAGCAAATTAAGTTATATACCACAGGTAGCTTGAACCCAAAATAAACAAATCAAAGATGCTCAGTGTTTTTCTCGTTTTATGGAGAATCATTAAGATTCATTCCCCTCTGTCTGCAACAAATAAGCACAGAGCTGGCTGTGTTGAATATATACTCAGATCACTGGATTTTATAGGAATCTCTTCCTGTCACCTCTTCCCTTTTCTTGCAGACTCAGCATTTGGGCAAGTCATGTTGCTCTTTGTTGTGCAAGGAACTGAGGAAGGTGTGAAAATTAATTGTGTTTTCTTTTCTGGTTGAGGAAGTACTCTGTGTTGAAAGGAGAACAAGATTTTTGAGCTTGTCAGATGAGCAAATCTGGAAGAATTGCTTTCAATTTATGTTTTCCATTTTTTTTTTTTGTCCATCCTAAGTGGGGATGCAGATGGTACTAGAATTTAGTTCCTCATTCTACCTCTTTCGTGGGTGAATGTCCTGGGGATCTTCATTTTTTTTGTTTCTTATGGTCACCGCTAGGTGACCACAAGGAAAGGCTTTACCATGTGGTGGGATTCCTGAGTTTATTTTTCCTGTCTCTGAGAGTTAAGGTTCCAGAATGCTTAAGATCTGTTTCTTACCTTGAAATCTCTAAGTTCCTCTGAACTTATCTGCACGCGGCATTGGGTATCCTATATAAGTATCTTAGGTTCTCTCATCCATTACTGCAATTTTCCCAGGTTCTGGGCAGAGGATCCTGCCAAGAATTTAAGAGAAGGGGCTAGAGATAAGGATAGATGGGAGATTGTCCATCTGTCCTTATCTCTAGCCCAGCGTCCTATATGACCTTACTTAGAACACTGAGAATACACTGAATTGTTCTCTTAATGTCACCTTTAGAAGAGAAAAAATTCTACTGGTCAGGAATGGCAGAGGACTAGTCAGATCATACTTCTCCTTAATTGTATTGACCAGTGAAATTGGAACTTCAAAATTATGGAATGTCAAACAAGAAAGCACTGTTAGAGATTATACAACCTTCTCATTTTACAGATGAGGAAACTGAGGCCCTGAGAAAGTTGGAGAGTATTTGTCTTCCTTGCCACATTTCATTCTTCTTTTCTGCTGCTTGAGTGATGTTTTGCATGATTTTCAGTAATCTGATGAGTAGGGGAAAAACAAGTAAAAAACTTGTTTGGCAAGGGCGGGAGCAGATATTATGGCAATTTTTTCTAGTCCTGGTTTCTGTTTCATGTTAAGAAAGAATACTGTGTGTGATTATCATTAGGGATGTCTTATTTTTTATTTTTTAGCTTTACCTTTTGATATAATTTTACACTTAAAGAAACATGACAAAAAATAGAAGAATAGAACAAAGAACTCCAATATATCCTTTAGCCAAATTCACTGTTTACGTCTTGACCCATTTGCTTTATCACTTATATGTGCACCCTCATATATGTAAACAAACAACTCGCTTGAGATATAATTCACATACCATACAGTTCACTTATTTAAGGTGTACAATTCAATGATTTTTAGTTTATTCACAGAGTTGTAAAATCACATTACAATCAATTTTAGAATATATTTATCACTCTTCCCAAAAAACCTGTACCCATTAGCAATTACTCCTTATGTTCTCCCAATCCCCTAACCCATATCCTAGGCAACCACTAATCTTTCTATTTCTGTAGATTTGCTTATTTTGGACATTTCGTATAAGTGGAATCATATGGTCTCTTGTTACTGGCTTCTTTCACCTAGTGTAATGTTTTCAAGGTTCATCCATGTTGTAGCATATCTCAGTATGCCATTTCTTTTTACAGCTGAATAATATGCCATGGTATGAATATACAACATTTTATTTATCCATTAGTTGATGGACACTTGGGTGGTTTCTACTTTTTGGTTATCATAAATAATGCCGCTGTAAACATTTGTGTACAAATTTTTGTGTGGGCATATGTTTTCATTTCTCTTGGCTAACTAGGAATGAAATCGTTAGGTCATATGGTAACTAACTCTATGTTTAACCTTTTGAGGGACTGCCTGCCAGTCTGTTTTCCAAAACAGCTGCACCAGTTTCCACCAGCAGTGTTTGAAGGTTCTATTTGTCCACATTCTCACCAATACTTATTATCTGTGTTTTTGATTATAGCTATCCTAGTGGGTGTGAAGTGGAATCTCATGGTTTTGATTTGCATATCCTTAAAGACTAAAAATCTTATTTAAAAGAAAAAAGGCTATCCCTCTATAGAGATGAAGTGGCTGTAAAAAGTTTGATGAGGCCGGGTGCGGTGGCTCATGCCTATAATACTCTGGGAGGCTGAGGCTGGAGGATTGTTTGAGCTTAGGAGTTCAAGACCAGCCTGAGCAAGAGTGAGACCTCTACCCAAAATAGAAAAATTAGCCGGATGTGGTGGTGTGTGCCTGCAGTCCAAGCTACTCAGGGGGCTGAGGCAGGAGAATCGCTTGAACCCAGGAGTTTGAGGTTGCAGTGACCTATGATGGTGCCACTGCACTCCAGCCTGGGTGACGGAGTGAGATGAGACTCTGTGTCAAAAAAAAAAAAAAAAAAAAAATTTTTGATGAACCATTTTTAAACTGGCAGTCAATACGAACTAAGTTTTTATCTTTCTCTGTCAGTCTGTTTGATTCTTGGCAGATTCTCATAATTTCATAAAAGTATCTCTGCTCTGAAGCCCAGATTCCTAACCAGCAAAACTCAAATCCTTATGGCTTACCTTAGACATCTGTGGATACTGCCAGAAGTCAAGGCTGTTAGAGTAAGGGGAGATTTCCTAAGTTAGGTCATGTGTTTTCTTTTTTAAGGTAGAAGAAATAAGAAGTTAGGAGAAGAGACCAACACTCAGAAAACAATTACAGAGCAGCCCGGGGCAGTTTAAAATACAAGCTAAATTTGGAGACACTGTATATTCTTAGCACATAAGAGAACCCCACTTGACTCCTTTAGGTAGGGAGGTTCACACTGCAAATAAGTGGATTTTACTTAATGATGTTCGGGCCCTGCTTTTCTCTTCTTAGGAGGAAATCCTGTGTCACGGTGTTTGGTGCTTAAACCAAATTCTCTTAACTCTGCTCGGCCCTTCCTTCCTTCCTAGATTAAAAATAAAGTTTTTTTTTGCCTAAGGCCTCCTTTGGCAACACCCTTTTACAGCCTATATCCCTTTATAAACTTGTTTTTTGGCTAACTCTGGTGGAAGATGTACTTGGGCTTGGCTCAGCTCCTAAATGCCCATTATTGTTTGAATCCTTGGATTTGAATTACTGTCAAGTGGTCTTAGAGGTCTCTCAAGAGCCCAGGTACATATGAGGGAACCTATGCTTTGTATATTTTAGGTTCCTGCTAAATATGGCATAAGATCCAGTGAGAGAGAGAGAAAGGCTTGCCTTTCAGAGGCCGATGACATCCTGTGGAATTCAGTGATTAAACACAGGCTATTATTGCCAGATTTTTAGATTTAGTTTTTTTTTTTTTTTTTTTTTTTGCAGTGTCATTCTGTTGCCCGGGTTGAAGTATGGTAGGGTGATCACAGCCCCCCGCAACCTCAAATTCCTGGGCTCAGGCGATCCTCCTGCCTCAGCCTCTTGAGTAAGCTGGGACTACAGGCCTGTGCCACCACGCCCACCTAATTTTTTCTGTTTTTAGCGGAGATGGGGTCTCACTCTTGTTCAGGCTGGTCTTGAACTCCTGACTTCAAGTGATCCTCCCGCATCGGCTTCCCAGAGTGCTAGGATTCCAGGCATGAGCCACAGGGCCTGGCCTTAGTTATTTTCTTCTAATTTTTTTTTTTTTTTTGAGATAGGGTCTCACTCTGTTGCCTAGGCTGGAGTACAGTGGCGCAATCATAGCTCACTGCAGCTTTGAGCACTGGGCTCAAGCGATCCTCCTGCCTCAGCCTCCTGAGTAGCTGGGACTACAGGTGTGTGCCACCACCTGGCTAATTTTTCTTATTTTTGTAGAGATGGGGTCTTGCTGTGTTGCCCAGGCTGGTCTTGAACTCGTGGCCTCAAGTGATTCTCCTGCCTTGGCTTCCCAAAGTCCTGGGGTTATAAGATTTAGTTCTTAAAAGTTTTTCAGCTGTGAGCTAGCCTGGGCAACAGAGTGAGACTTTGTCTCAAAAAAAAAAAAAAGAAAAAAAAAAGTTTTTCAGCATGGCAGGTATTAGTCAGATGCCATGTTCCATATGTTCTATGATTGATGATTTTAGTTTGGAGTTTATAGAACCCTGAGCTGAGTCTTATGAATGGCAGGGTCCTGTCATGGCAGAAAGTGAGAGTCTGTGCCAGATCTCAAACTGTTTTCAGTATGCCCCCAGGGGATCAGATATATAATAACTACAGGAAATAAGATGGCAACAGATGACCACACATGTGGGCCTCCAGATCCCCAAGTGTGGCCCCTTAGCCAACCAAATCCAAATTTTACATAACAAATCCTTTTAATGAAGGTATCTGTTGCGTGAAGTTTAGATTCAGTCAAAAGGTCGTGCACTGAAGGCTCTAGAAGGCCACATGTGGCCCCAGTGTCACAGGTTCCCCACCTCTGGTTGTGTTTCTCAAATACTAAGGATATTTGCTTGGTATTTCATACCTTCCTGTTAAAGATAATCAAGTTAGTAACTTTTGTTGTTGTTGTTCATTGTGTGATGGGTAAGTCAGGTAAAAATTTTGCTAGGCCTTTAGTGGTCTACTTTATGGACTGAACTAGTTGGGTTATTTTAAAATGCTTTCATGGAATGCTGAGAAGCCAGAACAGTGAGAAGTTCTGTGGAAGTTCTTCTCATTCAGCTTCATTCCTATGTGAGTGTGGGATTCCTTGATTTTTAAACTATTCCCAGTTGGCAAAACATAATATGAATGTGCATTTGTTTATATTGGTCACAGAATAAAAAATGTCAGAGATAGAAATCAGAGATAGTTTAGCCACCACTTTTGACAGATGGTAATTAATATTTGTAAATGACTTTATAGTTTTACAGTGTACTTTTAAAGCATTTTTAATTTTTTCAGCCCCACTTGAAATAAAATTTTTTTGTCCAGTGTCACCCAGAAAGTTAGAAAGATCTGTTAGATGGGAGGCTGAGGCAGGAGGATTGCTTGAGCCCAGGAGTTTGAGGTTGCTTGCTGTGAGCTAGGCTGACGCTGCAGCACTCTAGCCCAGGCAAGAGTCTGTCTCAAAAAAAAAAAAAAAAGAAAGAAAGAAAGAAAAAGAGGCCGGGCGCGTGGTGGCTCACGCTTGTAATCCTAGCACTCTGGGAGGCCGAGGCGGGCGGATTGTTTCAGCTCAGGAGTTCGAAACCAGCCGGAGCAGGAGCGAGACTCCGTCTCTACTAAAAATAGAAAGAAATTAATCAGACAACTAAAAATATATAGAAAAAATTAGCCGGGCATGGTGGCGCATGCCTGTAGTCCCAGCTACTCGGGAGACTGAGGCAGAAGGATTGCTTGAGCCCAGGAGTGTGAGGTTGCTGTGAGCTAGGCTGACGCCACGGCACTCACTCTAGCCCGGGCAAAAAGAGTGAGACTCTGTCTCGGAAAAAAAAAAGAAAGATCTGTTAGCATCCAGGTCTGTCTGTTGTCTCACTATTTAAAACATTTTTTTTTTTTTTTTAATTTTTAGAGACAGGGTCTGTGGTCTGTTGCCCCAGGCTGAAGTGCAGTGGTCCAATCACAGCTCACTGCAGCCTGGAACTCCTGGGCTCAAGCGATCCTCCTGCCTCAGCCTCCTGAGTAGTTGGGACTGCAGGTGTGTGCCACCATACCCAGCTAATGCTGTCTCACTATTAATGAGTTTTTTCTTTAAATTGTAGATGTGGGAAAACTGAAGCAATGGCTTAATCATTGAATAGCAGAGCTGTGTGTTGTGGCCTCATTGTGGTTCAGTCCCCAGCCCACATTGCAGCAGAAATGCTGTGTCAGGGAAGGAGGCAGGTTACTTGTCTTCTGAATTGTAGTTAAGGCTGGTTGTTGTTTCTTCCTCTCTCCCCACTCTTTATCAGTTCTGGAAATGTTTTTCTTAGACCAATAGTTACTAGGGCTTTATTTCTAAGAAGCTGTCTTTTTTTTATGTGTGGCTGTTACAGGATGTTTTATGCTTTTTGCTTGAGGTCTGTTTTCTTTTAAGAAAAAAGATTTGCATCTGCTAACCTCAGAAATCCCTCTGTGTAGCCTGCAGTTTCATCTTTTGTGATTGTAGTTTAGGAGAGGGCTGTCTTAATAATGAAAGGATATGGAAAACAACCAAGAAATTTACAGGATTTTGAAAGGCATAAATACAAAGGAGGAAATGATTTAGAAATAATAATCGCAGGTCATAATTATAAGACAATGAGTGGATAAATCCAATTGACAACAAATTACATGCATTTTTGTTATAATACATTAGAATTACTTTCCAGGAATGTCAGAGAACTTGGTTCTTTTTTCAGGTGTATCATCTCTGATGCCCCTTTGTTTGTTTTTGTAGTTTTATTATAGAATAATGGCCCTTCAACAGTGTTTAAGCCTAGTTATGAAGATAGGTGTTAATTTGGGGCTATATTGTTGTATTGTTGAAGCAAACGAGATTTTATTTTGAGTAAGTTAGGTTTCTCTTTTCTTATCTTTCCCAGTGTCTTTATTCGACAGTGACCACTAAAAAAAATCTTTATTTTTTTCCTGATTATATTAATAAAAGCCATAGGTCTTTATAAAAATGTAAATATTATAGAACTACATTATAAACTCCTTGTTCCAGCTAGGCAAATTTCTTAGCTTTGCTAGAAGCTATAGGTTTGCTATAAATTTAGTAGGTGCTTGATGAAGATTTGTTGTATTAATTATGAAAAGGGAAAGGCTGCCTATTCAGATTTTTAAAGAATTTTACGTATGTTTTTTTCCAATATAGGCATAGTACTTAACTTTTTGGAACTTAGCAAGCCAAACTTCTATAGCTTTCCTAAATGCTAAGTAAAGAACGTGGGAGATCTATAGAAGAGAGGAATAGCAAGAACTGTGTTTCTATTCCCCAGATTCTCAAAAAGTAAAGGGCCAGGCCGGGCGCGGTGGCTCACGCCTGTAATCCTAGCTCTCTGGGAGGCCGAGGCGAGCGGATTGTTTGAGCTCAGGAGTTCGAAACCAGCCTGAGCAAGAGCGAGACCCCGTCTCTACTAAAATTAGAAAGAAATTAATTGGACAACTAAAAATATATAGAAAAAATTAGCCGGGCATGGTGGCGCATGCCTGTAGTCCCAGCTCCTCAGGAGGCTGAGGCAGTAGGATCGCTTGAGCCCAGGAGTTTGAGGTTGCTGTGAGCTAGGCTGACGACACGGCACTCTAGCCCGGGGAACACAGTGAGACTCTGTCTCAAAAAAAAAAAAAAAAAAGTGAAGGGCGAGAGTCAGACCTAGAATTATGATGGCAGTGGGAAAAGCATTTTGTATTATGCTTTGATTATTTTATAATTTACATATTAAATTTTGTAATAGCTCAAATGAACCTGTATTTTTTTTTTTTTTAAATCTTGTTTTAATTTATTTAACCAGTTCTGTTGACCCAGGATCACAATCTCTTGTTAGGAAAAATATTCTTTGGAAATTGATTTAGTTTATTTGTGATGCTATAACAGAACACCACAGATTGGATAATTTATAAAGAACAGAAATTTATTTCCTCATAGTTCTGGGGGTGGGAAGTCCAAGATTAAGGTGCTGGCATTTGGTCTGGCGAGGGTGTTTTTGCTGTGTTCTCACATGGCAGAAGGAAGAAGGGCAAGCTAGCCTCTTTTAAACCTTCTTTTAAAAGAGCCTTAATCCCACTAACAAGGGAACAGCCCTCATGGCCTAATCATCTTTTAAAGGTCTCACCTTCTAATATTATCACTTTGGCAACACCTGAATTTTAGAGGGGACACATTCAAACCATAGCAGAAATATAGCAAATATTTAGAAATACCATCTGCTAAACTGACTTACGGTTTTGCTAAACTCTGGGGTTCAGTATGTCCAAATGCAGTTGACCCTTGAACAATGTGGGGATGAGGGGCACTAATCCCTGTACAACCAAATATTCATGTATAATTTTGTTCCCTTTAAAAGTAATTTTTTTGTTTCTGATCACAATACAGGGAAGGAGCAAGGGCAACACCTGTAACCCTCATGCATAACTTTTGACTTCTCAAAAACTTAACTATTATTAGCCTGCTGTTGACCAGAAGCCTTACTGATAACATAAACAGTTGATTAACACATATTTTGTATATTATATGTCTTATATACCGTATTCTTAAAATAAAGTAAGCTATAGAAAAGGTTATTTAGAAAATCATAAGGGGTGCGGTGGCTCACGCCTGTAATCCTAGCACTGTGGGAGGCCAAGGTGGGAGGATCGCTTGAGCTCAGGAGTTTGAGACCAACCTGAGCAAGGGTGAGACCCTATCTCTAATAATAATAAAAAAAAAAATCATAAGGAAGAAATAACATGCCTGAGCTCATATATTAAGAATTGGATACCTGTTCTCTCTGTCTCTAAAGTCCTCTACCTTTGTGTTATTGAAAGACCAACTTAGTAATGGGGCACTTGTTTGCAAAGATGTGTGACACGCAGTTGCTATCCTGCAGGGGCTCATAGTCTTCTGAGGAGTTAAGCATATAAACCAGTGTCTGCAATGCAGTGTGATAAATGACATAATGAAGGTATGTTTGTAATTGAGAATGAATATCTTACAAGCAGTGATTGTCCAGAAGACCTCAAAATTAGTTTTCTTTATTTGTTTTTCGTTCCCTCATTCAGCTGTTCCAGTTATTTGCTAATCACTATTTTAGGTACTTGAGACACATCAATGAATGAAACTTCCTTTATGGAGCAGTTAGTGGAGGGAGACAGACATTAAAAAAATAAACATAATAAACAAGTAACTTATATAGTATGTTAGGAAGTAAAAAGGGCTATGGAAAAAGTAAAGCAGGGTTAATGAGATCAAGAACATTAGGGCAAGGTGGAGATGGATGTTGTACTTTTGAATAGGATGGTTAGGGTAGACCTTACTGAGAAGGTGACAATTTGAAGCACAATTTTAAGGAGTCAAAGAAGTAGGCTATGTGTATACGTGCGGAAAAGTATTTCAGGCAGAGACAATAGCCTGTGCAAGGGCCTTAAACTAGTAGTATGCTTGCTGTATTAGAAGAACGGGTCACGATGTTAGTGAGGCTGGAGATAGTGAGTGAGGGAAGTGGTGGGAGATGAGATTGGAAAGGTGAGGAGAGGGAGTGTGTGGGAAAGACACAATAAGGCTTTGTAGGCCAGTGGTTTTCAGTGTGTTGTCTTTGGACCAGTGGTATCAACATATGAGAATTTGTTAGAAAGGTAAATTTTAGGCCTCATTTTTTACCTGCTGAATCAGAAACTTGGGGTGTAGGGCTTAGAAACCTGTATTTTAACAAGCCAGCAAGCCGATGCATACTAAAAGTTTGAGAACCATGGTTTTGGCTACTGCAAGAACTTTAATGTTATATACCTACACTGCTGCAAATTCTTAGGCTTGATCTAGGTTTAAGTGTGTAACTTAATAAATGAAAAACTCCAGAGTTTTGGCTTTAGAGTCTTTCAGTTCTGGTTTCAGATTATGGCTTCCTCACTTTCTAGTCGTGGAACCTTGGGTTAGCTTGTGATGTGGATTACATCAGTGGGAAAATACACACACACACACACACGCACACGCACACACACACACACACACACACACACACACACACACACAGTTACTGGGCAGGTAAGTCCCTGCTGAGACAACTAGACAGCTATTAATATGAAAGAACTGTTCCAAATTTTGGACTGCCTAAATTTAGGTATTGAATTATTAGCTGGCAGTTAACATATCTCATACCCCATTCATCAGCCAATTTTTTTTTTTCCTACTTGAGATTTTTGTGATCCTATCACCAGTGGTTGCCCATCAGGAGTCATTCAACACCCTACTTCCTGCCTTCCTCCATTCAACCCCCTCTGTGAGCCTTAGCTCATTAGGCTCTGTGCTGAGTGCTGGGAAGAGAAGGGAAGGTGCACTGTGAAACGAGGTAGAAAAGTATCCGTTCCTTAAGAGAGGAGCAGATAATGGTGTGTTGTTGAGGTTCAAGAGGGAAAGAATACTGTTTTCTAGCTTTGTAGTTTATGTCTTGCAATATTTACTGTATAGGGCATAGCTCTAGGTGTGACCTGAAACGAAAACAGTCCTTCTGATTTATTCATTGATTAATTTAGTACTCACTTAATGTATGCAAAAACATCCATGGGCCTATACATAAATTTTAGAATTTGAGGGTCAAAAGAGAGCAACACAATTAGAAAGTGAGGGAGCCATAATTTGAAACCATAATTTGAAATCTGGGAGTTGGAAAAAACATGAAAGTCATCCATGTAAGGAATGGTATTTTTCTCTCTTTAAAAATAAAATATTGAGCCAGGAATAGTGGTTCCTGCTTTAGTCCTAGCTACTCGGGAAACTGAGGCAGTAAAATCAGTTGAGCCCAGGAATTTGAGTCCAGCCTGGACAACATAGCAAGACACCATCTCTTAAAAAAATTGAGTTTTAAAATACATATTTCTTATAAGAAACTTAGAAATTATAGAAGGATATAGAAATAAGTCACTCATAATTCCTTTATCCAGAATTAAGCTCTGTAAGCATTTTGATGTCTTTATATAGTTCCTCTCACTTAAAAAAATTTTTATTGCGGTAACTTAAACAGTAAAGTGTATAAATTCTAAGTATATAACTGAATATATGTGTATGTATATATATATATATATATGTGTGTGTGTGTGTGTGTGTATCCAAGCATGTAACCATCACCCAGATCAGTTCTTTCAGCTTTTTTATTGTGTGTGTGTATATATATATTTATTTTTATTTTTGAGAGAGAGTCTCACTCTATTACCTAGGTTATAATGCTGTGGAGTCAGCCTAGCTCATGGCAATCTCAAACTCCTGGGCTCAAGTGATTCTCCTGCCTCAGCCTCCCGAGTACCTGAGACTATAGGCATGTGTCACCACACCTGGCTAATTTTTCTATTTTTAGTAGAGACAGGATCTCACTCTTGCTGAGGCTGGTCTTGGACTCCTGACCTCAAGTGATTCTCCTGCCTTGGCCATCCAGAATGCTAGAATTATAGGTGTGAGCCACCACGCCCGGCCTGTGTGTATATTTTAACAGAATGATAATGTGAAATGTTTTGTTTTCTGAGACAGAGTCTCGCTCTGTCTCCCTGGCTAGAGTACAGTGGTGTCATCATAGCTCACTGCACCCTCAAACTCCTGGGCTCCAGTGATTTTCCTGAGTGAGCCTCCCAAGTAGCTGGGGCTACAGGCACTCGCCAGGACGCCCCCTAATTTTTTTTTTTTTTTTTTTGAGACAGAGTCTCACTCTGTTGCCGG
>NW_012150174.1:10297033-10302785 GCF_000956105.1 Propithecus coquereli
TCTTGCTCAGGCTGGTTTCGAACTCCTGAGCTCAAACAATCCGCCCGCCTTGGCCTCCCAGAGAGCTAGGATTACAGGCGTGAGCCACTGCGCCCGGCCAAGATTCCAGTTTCTTTATACCTGTAATAAAATGTTACTGTTCTTCTGAAACATTTCCAAGCTTGTCTTAATCTGAATTTAATTAATGTAATTTCATGTACATTAGTATATTTCTTCTATGAATTGCCTATTCAGGCCTTTTGTTCATATTTCTATTGTGGTGTTTATCCTTTTCTGGTTGATTTGTGGTAACTCTGTTAAGAATATTTTGTCCTATGTGTTCCAAATATATTTCTATGTATTAAAAATAGGCTGTCAGGAAATACTTGAAAGCTTTAAAAATATAGTGGAAAAATATACATACACATATACATAATATATATATTTATAAAATTGAGGTCATCAGAGAAATACAGTTTTGTATACTTCATTTTTTAAATTTTTTTCAAGAGATGGTTTTTTAACAAAATGGGGTCTTGCTGTGTTGCCCAGGTTGGTCTTGAACTCCTGGACTCAAGCAATCCTCCTACCTCAGACTCCTGAGTAGCTGGGACTACAGGCAAGGGCCACTGTGCCTGGCTTGTATCTTTCATTTTTAATTTACTATTGCATGTTATTAAATATTTAAAAACATCAAATATTTCTTATGTTATTAGATTTTCTTCATAAACATGATTTTAGTTGGTGGCTTATAATTTTTTATTATAAATAATTTTATAATGAATATAGTTTATACAAATCTTGGAGTGCCTGTTTTAGTATAAATATTTATAAGACAAAATATTATTAAGTCAGATGAACCTTTAAACATATTTAATATGTAATGATAAATTTCTTCTTGGAATTGCTGTACCAGTTTATGCTCACCCCTAGTTTGCCATCTCTATTTTTTTTTTCTTTTTTGGGTGGTAAAATACACATAAAATTTACCATTTTAACCATTTAAAAATGTATAATTCAGTAGCATTTAGTATATTTGCAATGTTATGTAGCAATCACCATTAAGTACTTGTAGAACATTTTCTACACTCCAAAAAGAAATGCTGCACCCATTCAGCAGTTACTCCCCATTTCCTCTTCTCTGAACCGTGTGGCAACTACTAATAAACTGTCTCTATAAATTTACCTATTCTGGATAATGTGAATGGAATCATGCAATATTCATTTTAGCCTTTTGTGCCTGGCTTTTTTCACATAGCATAATATTTTCAAGGTTCATCGATGTTGTAGCATGTATCAGTACTTCATTCCTTTTTATGGCTGAATAACATTTCATTGTGTGAATATACATACCAAATTTTGTTTATTCATTCATCCATTGATGGACATTTGGATTGTTTCTACTTTTTGCCTATTGTGCTATGAACATTCATGTACAAGTTTTTGTTTGAACTGATTTGTTTACGTATCCAGGAGTGGAATTGCTGAGTCATACAGTAACTCTGTTTAACCTTTTAAGGAACTGCCAAAGTGTCTTCCACAGCAGCTGTACCATTTTACATTCTCACTAGTAATATATCAGGTTTCCACTTTCTCCACATCCTTGATAATACTTCTTTTTTCCATTTTTTGATGTGATTGTGTTTTAATGTACCTTTCTTTGGCTACTACTAACATAGATTTTTAAAAACTGTTTATTAATCCTTTGTACTGTGAATTGTCTGTGTATACTTGTCACAATTTCTCTTGCTTATTTGTTTTTTTGGGGGGGTACGGAAGATTGAGATTGGGTGCTTTTGAAGGGTAATTATGGATCTGTCTTGCTTAGGAAAGCTGGCGAGTTTGCTACAGAAGTGGGGTGGATATAGGAATGTGGTTTGGAGGGTATATTAGTTTCCTCTGGCGCACTGCAACAAATTACCATACGCTGGGAGGCTTAAAACAGCAATAATTTATTTTCTCACTGTTCCAGAGGCCCGAAGTCCAAAAATCAAGGTGTCAGCAAGGCACACTCACTCAGAGCCTCTTGGGAAGAATAATTCCTTGCCTTTTCTAGCTTCTGGTGACTGTTGCCATTCCTTGGCTTCTGGCCACATCACTCCAGTCTCTGCCTCTGTCTTCACATTGCCTTCACCTTTGTGTGTGTGTTTTCCTCTATGTGTCTATCTTACAGGGATACTTGGCATTGGATTTTGGGTCCACCCAGCTAATCCTGGATGATCTCATCTCAAGATCTTTGATTACATTTTGTAAGATCCTTTTTCCAAATAAGATAGCATTCATAGGTTCTAGGGATTAGGATGTGGTTATATCTTTTTGAGGGCCACCATTCAACCCGCTACAGAGGGTCTAAAGGGTAGGTCTTGAATTTCTTTGGATGTGAGCAAGAAGTAGAGAGGAGTAAAAGGGAGAGTCTAGGAAGAATGGTTAAGGAGAAAGGTGACTTAATACCATCAGTGCTTTGTACTATTTCTACACTTGAAATTCAGAGATGTCATAGGATTTTAGGATAGATACAAATGACTAAGGTCCAATTTTATTTGACAGAAGCCATGTAACTCAGACAAAAATCAAACTTCTGCTAGGGTAGAATATCATTGTTTACAGTAAAAAGTATATTTTTTAGCAGCACAGTGATGTTGGAAAAAGGTACTTTTGTCATTGTTACCAGCAGTCATGACCGTCATCTTTGGGCCTTGTATTTATGTTATATTCTTTTAAAATAGGCAACATAGGTCTCAAAGACAAGAAGCAAGAGCTGATTAGAATTTCTAAACCTCTCATTTTACAGAGGAAAAAATTATGCCTAAGAGGGTTCTGAGTAACTTGTAGAAATTCTTACAGCTGTTTAGTGCCAGAGCTGAGACTTCTTCTTGGGGTTCCTTAACTCTTAGCTGACTGTTTTTTTCTGTGATACAGTGTAAAACTGTGCAAACTGTTAAAGAAGTAAAGATTTGTGATTTTATGTATATATTTTCCCTTTGAAGCCGAGGTCCCCTACTAAGATAGTAAATGAGTTGGTGTAGTCCACAGGTTATATCTGTCACTTGAGTTTGAAACCTAGCTCCTTTTACTGTTTGTGTGAACTTGGACAATCAACTTCTGTTTCAGTTTCTTGATCTTTAAAGTGGAAACAGAACCTATCTCATGAAATTGTTGTAAGGATTAAATGAGTTAATACATTAAATGGCTTGGAACAGTGTCAAGCATGTAGTAAGTATGTTATGTGTTCTCTATTACTAACATTTTTATTCTTTGCATTACTTAACTTTCTATGTAATTTTAACATTGATGGTAAGTAGTGATAGGGTAAATAGTACTACATACATTATCTCATTTGGGCTTGTTAGCAGCCACATGAGGGAAGTTCTATTATTATTTCCATTTTATTTTATTATTTATTTATTTGAAACAGAGTCTCACTTTGTTGCCTGGGCTAGAGTGCCGTGGCATCAGCTTAGTTCACAGCAACCTGAAACTCCTGGGCTCAAGCGATCCTCCTGCCTCAGCCTCCTGAGTAGCTGTATTATTCCCATTTTATAAATGAGGAAACTGAATCACAACACTGTTAAGTAGCTTGCCTAAGATTATACAGCTAATAGGAGGAAAGATTGGGATTCCAACTCAGATCTGTCAGAATTCAAAGTTTATTCTTTTCTAAAAAATTAAAAACTATTAAAATGTATATACAGTAAAGTGCACATATCAAAGTATATACACCCTGTGATACATTTTCACAAACTGAGTACACCTACCGTGCCAGCACTCCAGAATCCTTGCTTGTGCCCCTTTTAGTCACTATTTGCCCTTCCACTCACCAC
Organism: Propithecus coquereli; assembly: GCF_000956105.1. Lineage (NCBI taxonomy): Eukaryota > Metazoa > Chordata > Mammalia > Primates > Indriidae > Propithecus > Propithecus coquereli. The sequence goes on from NW_012150174.1 coordinate 10,300,834, forward strand.
AGGTAACCGCTATTCTGACTTGTAACGGCATAGATTAGTTTTGTCTTTGTATTTCGTGTAAAATGTATCACACACTCTACGCTCTTTTGTGTCTAGATTCTTTTGCACATGTTTGAGAGATTCATTCATATTATCGTATGTAGTTTTAGGTTGTTCATTCTCACTGCTGTATAGTTTTCCATTGTGATTTTTCCACAATTATCTCTCAGTTCTATAGTTGATAGGCCCATTGGTAGTTTCCAGACTTTGAGTAATGCAATAATGATATGTTATGAACATTCCTGTATATGCCTTTTTGTGAACATGCCCTTTAGTCTCTTGGGTATGCACTTAGGAGTGGAACTGCTGGGTTATGGTACACATATGCTCAGTGTTCGTAGGTACGAACATTTAGTTTTCCACAGTGGTTGTACCAATTTACATTCTCACCTGTGCATGAGAGTGTGGATTATTCCTTATCCTGACCAACACTTGGCATTTTCCTTCCTTTTCATTTTAGCTATTTTGGTGGTTATGAAATGTTATTGCATTATTTAAATTTGCATTTTCTGGATGACCAATGAAGTTGAGGACCTCTCAAAAGTTTATTAGACATTTGTATGTCTGTTTTGAAGTATCTACTCAGGTCTTTCGCTATTTTTCCTTCAGGTAGGCTTTTTTCCCCTTATTGATTTAATGGAATTCTTTACATGTTCTAGATGTGAGTCTTTTGTCAGTTATGTGTATTGCAAATATATTCTTGGAATCTGTGCATTTCCTTTTCATTCTTTTAATCGTGATTTTCAAAGAACAAAAGTGTTAAATTGTAATGTAGTCCAGTTCATCCGTTTTCTTTCTTTGTATTTAGTGCATTTCATATCTTTGCTATTGCAGGATCATGAAGATGTTCTGTTTTCTTCTAAAGGTTTTATTGTTTTACCTTTCACATTTAGATCTGCAATCCCAGAGGTAACTAACCCTCATAAACACTAGGCTCTTAATACTACTTTTTACTGCCTGAAAAAAAGCTCCTCTACCTTTCTTTTTTTCTTTTTTGGCTATTTTTTCAGCATTCTACAAATGAAAGAGAAACATTACCATTGCTCTCACAGCTGGGCTTGAAGTACAACAAGGCTTTGATTTGACCAATACAGTGCTGTTAATGTACATTTTATTAAACAAATGCTAGTCTTTGTGCTTTGATAGCGTATCAATTGGTAAAATTTTAATGGTTGGGAAACTCTGTTAAAAACAAAAGAATTTATTACTATAAAAGCTCTTAAAGGTAAAAGAAACTTTCTCTTCTGTTATTGAGGGTAAACTAAGATGAGGCTCCCAGATTCTTAAATCTCCTTGTGTGCTATGGGGAAGAAGAGGCTGCTGGGTGGTCCCTTTTAAGCTGTGGTTTGAAATTTGGACTTGGGGACATGTCAGTGTTCTTGAACCATATTTGCTGCCGTGGGCTCTGCTTCGATACACACTCTGTGAAGCAGATATGTGTTGGTAGTGCAGTAGAGAATTCCTTCTTGGGAAGCAGTTGGGAACTTCTAGGGCATTTCTGTGTCTTGTTTTCATGGCTAAAGATTTAGAGGTGACTCTTACATATGTGGCAGTCCTGTTGGGAGGGAAGGAGCTAATATTTGTTGAGTACCTTTTATGCTCCATACAAGTATGTCCTATATGCTTTACATATGTTGATTCACTCAGTCCTCGCAACAGGCCGATGAGGTATTAATAGATATTGTTATTCCCATGTTACAGATGAGGAAACTGAGATTTATAGAAGAGAGACTCTTTTACTGTTTCTACTATAGGGGTGGAAAGATGTGATACATTTCCTAACTATCGTAAGGGTTGTGGCTGATACTCCTATAACAAAAGACAAGTTAACAAGAGAAAAACATAACAAATTTATTTAATTAAAGTTTTACATGAAATGGGCATGCAGGGTGGCCATCCTGCATGTTGGAAGC
>NW_012150174.1:10306480-10346534 GCF_000956105.1 Propithecus coquereli
AAAAAAAAAAAAAAAAAGAGTTCTCGCCTTCTTCCCTTCCTTTAGGTTTGTTGTTTTAGGTTTAGTTATTTTACTTAAGAGAGAGGGTCTTGCTATATTGCCAAGGCTGGGTTTGAGCTCCTGGGCTCAAGCAATCCTCCTGCCTCAGCCTCTAGAGTAGCTGGGACTGCAGGCTTGTACCACTGCACCTGGCTTAGGTTTATTTTAAAATGGTCAGGGCGTGCCCTCTGTTTATGAAAGGATTTTAAATAACAGGCACACAGAACTATCTTTTATGTTCTGTAGCAAGCTAAAGACCTTATCAGAAAAGCTGTGACCTACAAGCAATAGAGTGAAGGATATTAACATTCCCACTTATCAGTGCCAGATACTATGGTTTTATTGTTTAGAGACCTATATTCTAGGTCATGCTACAGTCAAGAACACTTTCTACTTTACCATGCTGTTTGCTTAAAAGAGGATTCTTTCTTTGACTAGTTCAAATGATAGATGCTGGGATGATCAGTTGCAGCTATAGTGATCCAGCAGTTAATAACTGTGTCGAATAGAAGGTATGTTTATCAAGACCTGGTGGTAACTTTGCTTATAACTGATGTTGTTGTAGCTTATTGTTCCACCACAGGCAGGGTTGAATTTCAGCATGGGAAACAGGTTCTTGAGGCTTCTCTGCTCCTTCCTTAGTCAGGACTCTATCTAGGGTTGATATCCAGCCGATGTGCCATATATTTATGGCCTGCGTTTGTTCTGTTTGGTTGGTGCTCATCCTGCACTGATTGCTAAATATTTTGAAAATTGTGTCTGGCTCTATTCATCCCTCTTCTCTGATCTTATGCCAGACCTGAAGTTTCTATAATTTGTCTATGGTTTATTTATACAGGAAAATTGCCCCCTTTTCCTCTCCTCATGCTCTTAAACAACTGTATATAAAAAAAAATTCCTGGAAACATAATTTTCTTTTTTTACTGTTAAAGGCCATTATGCAATATTTTGGGTCCACTTAGTGATTTAAAAGCTAGTTTCAAACATTTATGAGTCAATCAAGGAAATTTGAAAACTGACTAGGTAGGTATTTGGAATTAAGGATTTTTTTGGTCATATTTTTCTTGGTATAATAATAGTATTATGGCTATATTTAAAAAAAGAGGTCCTATCTTTTAGAGACGCATGCTGAAATATAGATAATATGATATGTGTGGATTTACTTTAAAATAATCTGGTATGGGGGTATACAGATGAAGATTAGATATGCATTGATAATTGTTAAAGCTGGGTGGTGGATACATGGCACTTCATTGTACTTTTGTAATTAAAAGTTAGAGGCTGGGCGTGTTGGCTCACGCCTGTAATCCTAGCACTCTGGGAGGCCAAGATGGGCGGATTATTTGAGCTCAGGAGTTTGAAACCAGCCTGAGCAAGAGCGAGACCCCGTCTCTACTAAAAATAGAAAGAAGAAAGAAATTAATTGGACAACTAAAAATATATAGAAAAAATTAGCCGGGCATGGTGGCGCATGCCTGTAGTCCCAGCTACTCGGGAGGCTGAGGCAGAGGATTGCTTGAGCCCAGGAGTTTGAGGTTGATGTGAGCTAGGATGATGCCACGGCACTCTAGCCCAGGCAACACAGTGAGACTCTGTCTCAAAAAAAAAAAAAAAAAGTTAGAAAAAGTTCATGGCCTCTTAAAAAACCCTGGCATTTGTAAAATTATAATCGTATTAAAAATTATTGATTCATCAAAGACATATTGGCAATTACAATTTCCAATTGCCTTGAAGTACACAAAGAGTTAATATACTTCGAGCCACCTCACCACGCTACAGTGTGGCTACCGGGGTTCCTCTAGAGATGGCCTCAGTTTCCACTCTTCTCCCCAAATATTTGCTTCTTGCGCAGTTGAAAGGGGGTCTCAAGACTCCTGATTGGAAGCCATTGTGCTCTCACCCTGCCTGGTTGTGTAGATAGTGTAGACACACTGAAATGGGGATGGGGACCGGGGGCTATTACTGCTATTTGGAAATACTTGCCCATCATAGATACAGCCTTTTTTTTTTTTTTTTTAGTAGTCACTAGACCACCAGGGAGATACAACCTTAATGTTTTTCTGACATCCTAGTAATACCAGACCGAGCACAAAGTGGATATCAGAGTTGATACTGTGAAGATACAAAATAATGAGAGCAGTTTTACCAAAGATAATGAGATATTGCATAATGTCTGCATTTTACCATTGATTTGAGTGCATCCGTAGAAAACTGAATGTAATAAAAACCCAGGGCATTTTTGAAAATTGTATGCTCTTTAGCAACTTTGTGTGAATTTTTATGTAAGCACTATTTTATGAATTATATAAAATGTTATAAAAATAGAAAAAAAATACTTCCAGCCAAACGCAAAGAATTCTGACCTTTTAGTTAGCTTATGTAATATTTTCACATACATTTTAATATAGCTTTTTGAAATATTAAAAATGATGCTCTCTTTCCTTTGTAGGCCTTTAGTTGGGAGCCAGGATTAAAAATTTGGACCAACCTTGTTTCTATCTAGACTTCTTAACCCAGAAGTTGCGTTGTTAATTAATAAATGTTTTTAGTCTTCTTTCTTTTCCCATGTGTGTTAATTTAATGGTTAGATTATATTCCATTTTTTTGATGTGCCAAACTATCCTCTTGTCATTAGGCATTTGTTTTTCTTTTTCTTATAGTTGTGCATAGCTGTACTATAAGGAATTGCTTTTTTCTTTTTTAGTGCTATTTTAGTGGGTGCTATTTTTTTTTTTTCTGGTGCCTTTTGAGTGGCATTTTAGTGGGTTTAACAAATCAAAGGGTATGGATATTTTTTACAGCTTTTATGATGTCATTCTAGATTGCTTGAGCTTATTTCAAAGGTGTCACTTTGTGGGTTGGGAACTATTCAATGTTTAATTCTCTGACTCCAATACCAAAGTTTTGAGGCATTTTAGGAAAAAGAGGATATATTTGATTCTATTCAAAGAATTGAGCTTTTGTTGGAAACAGAGGTGGAAGGACTGAAATGAATTAAATGTAAATGTTGCCTTCAGTGAAATCACAGTATGATACGTCATTTAGCTCTGTTAGAGAGTACATGATACTAGATAGGGAGAACTGTAATATATGTTGGGAACGATTGGGGAAAATGCATAATAAAAGTGGCATTTGAACAAGGTCTTGAAGGATAGGAAGGACTTAGAGCAAGAGAATGTGAAGGGGAATGGGTAGAAGGTGGGTGTGCAGGGAAAGATGGAGCATGTTTGGGTAATATCGAGGCATCCTTTTTGGCCAGAACATATGCTATTCAGAGGATAGTAATTGGGATCTAGGGTTAAATAGTTAGTTGGAGCAATGAATGAACAAGGATATACCAGATAGATAGACTGTGTTAAAAAAAAGAATAGTGGGGGAAAAAGATGATGGTATTTGACTGTGATAGCTTGAAGACTATCAGCTACCACTGTTGCCTCTATAAGTAACTCAGTTGTAGGAAAATTGCTACCCTGATAGTCATTCTGCTGGGGTCCCTAGATTAGTATTTAGCAGACCTAATAATTTTCCAGGAAAGGAGAAGCAATGTTGTTCATTTAAATGGAAGTGATTGATTTCCAGAGTCTGTCCAGACAAGAGAGCATGAGTGATGTGGAGATGGAAAAGACAATGGACTTGGAGAAGGTAGAAAGAATTGATATAGCATTTACTCTCTTGGACTCTTTCTAAGAACCTGTAGCTTTTAACATAAAGCTTTGGCAACAGTGGTGGCTTTAGTCTTAGTTTTCTTCCAAGGACTTGTGGAATGCCTTAGCTTCATGTCTATATGTTCCTCCCACTAAGCTCACTTACTGGCAAGTTGGCCCCCCATTTTAGCCTCATTTGTTAACTCTCCTTGGGTTTTCACCATTCCAGCAGCATGGAAGCTTCTGGGGGGCATCTTTGTCCTGCTAACTGCTGGATGGATAAGGCAGCTTGGAGATTGATGGTGCTTGGCACAGTGAAAGAACAAGTCTCTCACAGGAGAGAACTTGAGGCCTTCTGATGAAGATTATGTACTCTTAGAGTTTTTCTTATATCAAAATTGTGCTTCTTGACTGCTGTAAATTCTAAAGTTACCAGGTAAACAGAACATTAGACAAAGTACCTAGAGGGGGGTTTCTGTTAGGTTTGTTCCAGGTGGGAAATCAAAAAGCATGTATGGGACACGGAATGCAGTTAATCCCTATTTTGCCTCATACTTGGGTGAGTTTCGTTGTCTGTAATATTCCTGTCAGTGTTGTGGTGAAGCATACATGAAATAATATGTGAAGGTGTTTTCAGTGGATTCCGGGTGGTATGTATGTATAATATGTGTATATATGTGTATGTGTGTCTATTTTTTCTTTTTGCAGTCAAGGTTTCTTATTTCATGTAACACAAAGAGAGGAAGAAATATGCAGAAGTATGGATAATTGTGGGAAGTTTGGGTTCCTGAACTGTCATGTTGACCTTTTGAGGAGGAATACTTTTAATTTTCCAAGATTTAAAGTAGATATATGGAAACCTCTGACAGTGAGATCTTTCAGGATAGGGAAGAATCTATATTTTCCTCTTTGGAAGTCTTAGCAAAACATAGAGAAAGAGGGCATTGGGTGAGGAGAAATCTGGGAGGGAAGTAATTGTTACCTTGAAATTTTATTCGTGAGGGGACCTTACTTTACTCATTTGTGTAATCTGGGTAGGGAGATGAATGCTGACTCAATTTGGAAACTAAATCCCAAGTCTTGGTAGATTTTCTACTATAAGGAAGTATTAGGTTATAAATTCCACATATTTCTCTTCCCAGGGGAGATGTTTAGTAACGGGTCAGGGAATGATGGGTATTCTCCCTTTTGCTCTCAATGAATAATATAGCTATGCAAACCCCTTTGCAGGTGAGGAGTCCGGACTCCTACAGTTGTTTTGGCTTTGAGTTGAATTTAAAGTTTTGTTCATTTAAGTTTTCAAATATTCTGTTAAAATTATATAACTACTTCAGCTACATATTTCTGTGGTTTACTAGGAATACATAACATTAGTCTTCTAATATTCACCTTTTAATTAGTTGCAAATAAATAGGAAGAGGTTTTTTAAAATAGCCTACAATCCTTGCACTTATAGGAGAAGGAAAAATGGCTTTACTCCACACTCCTAGGTTATTTGGCTGGGCTATAAGTTAAATTGACATTAGATAGATTAACAGGAGAAAAACCATTTTAATTACATGCATAAACACAGGAGTCCCACAAAACATGAGACTAGAAGAAGGGCCAGATGATTGAAACTTATATAGCATCCTGATCCACAAAAATGAACAGGGGCTTGGGGATTATGGGGGGTGATGGAGACAAATTATGAGAGGTTGAGGGGAGGAAACGTATGGTAAATAAAGGTTGTCTTCTTATACAGATAAAAAGTCTTTCAGCTAATAAAAGTTTTCTGGGAGCAGCCCTCTTACTTATATGGATACTTTTACTAATGTTGAATTCTTTTATAGATGTAAATTTCCTTTACTTACGGGCTACTTTTCAGAGCTACTCCTATGCTTGCAGTTTTTCAAAATAACCACCTGAAAGTATGCATAAGAAGTATGTTTTAGGGTCACACATCTGATCTCCTACAGTCATACTTTGGGGTAATATGTCCTGAGGCACACTACCCTTTATCAGTGTTAAATCAATTAAGTTGTTGCAGTATGGAAATTAAGAATTAAGTTGAGCTCTACCAGCTCAAGAGAAATGCACGATGAAATTATTTATTTATCTTTTAGTATAATCTCTTTATCCTGATCTCTCTTTATCATAGAGATCACACGTGTTCATTATAGGAAATTCAGAATATACAGAAAAATATAAAGAAAAAATAGCAATTAGCCGTACTTCCACCTTCCAGAGGTAATATAACAACATTTAATATTTTGTGTGTTTCCATACATAATTTTTCCTGTGTTTAATTATTTTTAAATATCATACATTGTAAGCGAACTGTCACTTTTTGCACTTTATAAGAAAGTTATGCCATAGGTGTTTAAGCACATCTGTTTCTTTGCTTCTTTTAATGTTCTTTGTCCTGCTTCAATTTTTTATATGATTTTTCTTATATGTCACCTTATTTTTTGCGGTAGGTAGGATATAAATCACAAATTTAGAAACACTGTCTCTTTTTAGGATGTCATAAATTTTAGAGTAAGATATCAAGCTTCATCTGAAGTCACATTCACTAGGCTTCTAGAGTGCTTTAACTGTGCCCCTATTTCCTTTCTCTCCCTTTATTGGAAATGACACATGCTCTAACAATAGGAGACTATATTTTACTAGCATGCCAAATTTCTTTTGTTGTCTTTTTGTTTTTTAAACAACTTTATTAAGATACAAATTCAAGCTCAGTGCAGTGGGTCATGCCTGTAATTCTAGCACTTTGGGCGGTCGAGGCAGGAGGATTGCTTGAGGCCAGGAGTTAGAGACCAGCCTGAGCAAGAGCCAGATCCCATCTCTACAAAAAAAATAGAAAAATTAGCCGAGTGTGGTGGTGCATACCTGTAGTTCCTGCTACTTTGAAGGCTGAGCCAGAAGGATTGTTGAGCCCAGAAGTTTGAGGTTGCAGTGAGCTATGATGAGGCCACTGCACTTTAGCCTGGGCTGCAAAGTGAGACCCTGTTTCTACAAAAAATATAATAAACAAAAAATTAGCTGGGCATGGTAGCACACACACCTGTAGTCCTAGCTCCTTAGGAAGCTGAGGCAGGAGGATCACTTGAGCCCAGGAGTTGGAGGCTACAGTGAGCTATGATGGCATCACTGCACTCCAGCCTGGGTAACTACAAATCACTGATTAAAGAAATCCTATATGACACAAACAAATGGAAGAACATCCCATGCTTGTGGATTGGAAGAATCAATATTGTTAAAATGACCCTACTGCTCAAAGCAATCTACAGATTCAGTGCAATTCCTGTCAGAGTACCAACATCATTTTTCACAGAGTTAGAAAAAACAATTTTAAAATTCATATGGAACCGAAAAAGAGCCCAAATACCCAAAGCAATCCTAAGCAAAGAGAACAAAACTGGAGGCATCACATTACCTGACTGGAAATTATACTACAAGGCTATAATAACCAAAACAGCATGATAGTGGCATAATAGTAGACAGATCAACAGAACAGAATAGAGAATCTAGAAATAAAACTGTATACCTACAACCAACCAATTTTTGACAAAGCAGGCAAAAACATACACCAGGGAAAGGACACACCATTCAATAAATGGTGATGGGAAAATTAGATAGCCACATGCAGAAGAATGAAACTGGATCCCTGTCTCTCACCATATACAAAAATTAACTCAGAGGACATTGGTACTTTGAGACAGAAGTCTGCCAACCTCCTCATTTGCCAGCAAGTTAATAAACACCTCTTTCTTTCTGCTCAAACCACTTGTTCTCATTCTTCCGACGTGTCCTCAGGGACAAGTGTCAAATTTTCAGTAACAGAATTTGGCGTCCCTGGATGGGGCCCATCGAAGACAGAATTCTCATAGACTCATCTCTTACCCAAAGCTTTGGTTCAGCCTTTTATGAGGCACCTACATGAATATACACATCATTGAGAGTGTGATGCCTTGATGGATTTGGTCAGACCTCATTTGAGAGGACCCTGTTTACAACTAACTGTTGATGTGCTTGGGGAGGTCCAAGGACCGAAAGGCCACCCGATACACAGGGAGCCCAACATGTGGGGGTCCACCCTTTTGATGATTGGTAGTTTCACTCAGATCCTTAGGCTTGTATTGATAATACTTTTTCAGGCTGGGTAGAGGCTTGTCCTACCCAGGGAAGAAAGGAAAGAAAGAAGCATTTAAGATTACCAGAATCCTTCTGGAGGAACTCACTCCAAGATGGGCTCCTACCAGGAGCTGACAGGGCCTTCCCCAAGTTCCTGCGTGCATACAGGAACAAGCCTGAGAGGACAATGGGATGACGGGCATCAACAGTCCAGGGAAAGAGGACAGGCAAATGGAGAATAACATGCTGGTGATGGAGGCCGTGGACACACAGCTGCAGAGATGATTTAGCAATTCCTCCTTTTACAGTGAGGACGTCAACAGACACCCCATTGCCAGTAGGACCCAGGAGTACATTCCACAGAACCCTGGACATTTCAAGATTGACAATAGACCCCCTCTTTATAGCAGAGGTAACCCAGCAAGTAAACAAAGCCCTATACCTAGAATAGAAAGTGCATGCATCCTGAAACTTACAGGAAACCCATCTAAAGTGGGATAAGATATTGCTGCTTGCCCTCCTCTGGATAAGGGTAGACCTTTAGAAGCAGGCTTAAGTTAAGCCCCTAAGAAATAGTTTATGAGAGACCCTTTCTAGCACCCCGAGGTAAGTATGGTAATATAACCATGAGTAAAAGAAAATAGAGTAAAACAGTATGTCATATGAGTGGGTCAGATGCTAACCACTATACATGAGTTTGCCTCTTTCAAGTCCCTGCTCCACTTGTAAACAGAGGAGCAGAAGAAGGGACCCTATGAAATGCCTTTAACAACTCACACCTGTTAAAATTGTCAGAAGTGCAACCCTGGGTCCATCATACCAAAGTAAAGAGGTATAGCCCCCAGTGGAGGGGCCAGCCTTGAGGTGATCTAAAGTATCTGTTTGAGGAAAAGAAAAAAATGAAAATGTTGATATTTTTGCTAAAACAAAACAAAACAACAAAAAACAAAAATTAATGCGGGATGGATTAAAAACTTAAATATAAGACCTGAAACAATAAATCCTAGTAGAACGCCTAGGAACAACTCTTCTGGACATTGGCCTAGGCAAAGAATTTATGACTAAGACCCCAAAAGCAAATTAAAAACACAAATAGACAAATGGGGCTTAATTAAACTGAAAAGCTTCTGTACAGCAAAAAAAATAATCAAAAGAGTAAATAGACAACCTATGCAATGACAGAAAATGTTTGCAAACTATGTGCTTGACAAAGGACTACTATTAAGAATCTACAAGGAACTGAAACAACCCAACAAGAAAGAATTAAATGACCCCATGAAAAAGTGGACAAATGACATGAACAGGTATTTTTCAAAAGATATACACATGGCCAACAAACATGAAAAAATGCTCAACATCACTAATCATCAGGGAAATGGAAATTAAAACCATAATGAGATACCATCTTACTCCAATTAGAATGGCCATTATTAAAAAGTAAAAAAACAATAGATGTTGGTATAGATGTGGTGAAAAGGGAACACTTAACACACTTTTGGTGGGAATTAGGCACAACCTCTATGGATATCAGTATAGAGATTTCTCCAAGAATTAAAGTATACCATTTGATCCTGTAATCCCACTACTGGGTATCTCTATCCAGAGGAAAAGAAATCATTATATCAAAAAGATACCTGCATCTGTATGTTTGTCACAGCTTAATTGACAATCGCAAAGATATAGAATCAACCTAAGTGCCCATTCTTCAAATGATTCTCATCTATCATCCTGCTCATCATTGTTTTGCTAACTGGGGAAAATGTTCATCCGAAGTTTCCTTTTGAAGAAGTGTTTTGAAAAAAGATAGCTTTTTTCCAAAATACTTGGATTTTTTGCCACATGTCATAGATAGGCTTAGTCTTACCTTGCAAAGAAATATTCAAGTTGTTTTGATTTGACATGATATCACACCAAATGCTGCATTCCTATAGAAATCTTCTTTCAGTAATTCATGTTGCTGATTCTGTTCTTCATACAATTTATTTGTTCTCTCAGAGATAAAATTTTGGCTAACACCTGTCCTTGCCATAGCCAATGCACTTTAAAATGACAGGACAAATCTGCACTGAATACCCCATCATTCAATTTTAGCGTGTTACAAAACCCATGATGCTATGTTGCATTTGCAGGAATATAGTTAACAATACTTATAACTTGTTGCAAAGTGTCACAAAGTAGTAGCTCTAGCACAGAGATTTTGCTGATGCAAGATACAATGAAAAGAAATGAAAGCATCTGGATCTGTTAATACTTTTTTTTATCTGTACAATAACCCTTTGGATTTTCCTGTCATGGAAACTGGGTCTGTACATACACTCGCTAAATTTACCAAATTCAGTCCAACTTCATGACATTTATCTTGAAAGTTGTTGAAGATATCTATTCCCCATGTTCTGTTTGCAAGAGTGCCCAAAGTGAGTAACTCTTTGTGGTGAAGAAAATCTTCTGTTATGACCCCAGTGAAGTATAAAACCTACGCACAGTCAATAGTATCAGTTGATTCATTCAAAGTTATTGAATAATATGTATTTTCCTTTTGAAGTATTGTGTGAAGTTGTTCTGTTAAGTTGAACGCTAATTCATGCTGCCAGTCAGTTATGGTTCTCCTTGAAAGAGGCAGTTGTTTGTACTTTAAAATGTTACTGGGTTTAAGCATCCTACAACTTTGACAATGCATTCTTTCACAATTTCCACATCACGGAATGGCTTCCTTTTACCCCTAAGTATATAGGCTACTTTAGAAGTTGCTTCAGTGTCATTGTGTCCAGGTCTTACTGCTGCTTGAAAGAATTGTCTTTGCTTTTGCTTTTCATCTTTTAATTTCTGCAGTATAACCTTTTGCACCTCTCCCTTTAATTTAAAATATTTGTGGTCCTTATGAGTGTTCTAATGCTGATGAATATTGAGTTTCTTTAATGTTGATACTATAGTATCACAAAGCAAGCAAATCATCTTATCTTTAGCAGAAACAAGATAGTATTGCAATTCCCAATCCTCACTAGAAAATCTGGTTTCTTCCTTCAGCGTCCTCTTGGTCTTCTTTGACACGATGGGCTGTTAAGCAGGCAGAATTTAAAAATACTGTCGAGCTGTGCAACTATTCATAAATTCCACTTCAAGCAGAAACACAGTGCACCGTTGTCAAAAGTTGATAACAGACTGGCATACTCAACTCGGCCCCCATAAACTCTCGCCAACTAGCCTCATGTGGTAGTGGTGCCAGTCAGGCGGGGGAAGTTAGAACTAAATCATGAGCATAGCAGCTGTCAGTTTAGGCCTTATGGCTTACCGATGTTCTAATTGTGCCAGTCAATTTGGGAGGATTATTCTGTTGAAACTTATTTTATTCTTTGGTATTTTAAATATGTTCATTTTAAAAATAAAATAAAAATATAAAAGATGAATAAAAATGTATTAATAAAACTAAAAGAATTTGTTCTGTAAATTTGGATTCAGTTAAAAGGCCACACTTATGGACCTAGAAGGCCACATGTAGTCTTAAGGGAGTAGGTTCTAGGTTCCCTACCCCTAGACTGGTCTAAAAGACCATGAATTTGACAGCTTGTTGTGTCTCCTACCAAACAGAGCAAATTATGTGAGTTCAAGCTGTTACCTAGACAGATACGTGCCCTGTGGAGTATTTGGCTGGGTTAAAAGGAAGGCAGTGTTGACAGAAGTGGTAGCCCTTGCTATCAAAGTTTGTCCTGGCTGTGGTTTGGAGTAGTCCAGCCTGAATAGGTTCTCAAACCCCAATGTCTTTGATAAAACTGGTTACATGAGAAGATCAGCCATTTTAGACATACTAGGTACATGAGTTGGATTCGGTGTGGTGCCTGGAAGATGTTAAGCAGGAGGCATAGCATCAGTAAAAGTAATGGTTGTATATACAGACCTAAAGCTATCTGACAAAGATACTGTGTTGAGAAAGAAAGTGAACAAATCTGCCTGAAGGGGGAAATGCAGAAATAACAGATGGTTTCTCTTGATTTTTCTATTGAAAAGCCTGGTGAACAGCTTTCCTGGGTTATTGCCCTGGAAGAGGACTTTGTGGCCTGTCCAGGGTTAGGCGCAGTTCACTGCCTGCATTTTGGGTACTTGTTTGTGAATGTCTGATTCCTGAGCACCACAGTCAGCTGGTCATATGGGCAAGGTACAGCCTGTCTCTTCAAGGAGCAGTTACCTTCTTTACTTCATGGTACAGGAGTTGTAAATTTACCTTAATTTCATTTGAAGATGAGATGATGGAGAGCGATGGCTTCCAAAACTCTGTGATCCTTTGTGTATGTGTGTTTAAGGTATCTCTATTTAAAAAGTGCTGATAGTAGTGAAGTAGTCATCTAAAAGTAATAGTAAGGTTAATTCTCATTTAATTAGAAGTGTGTATTCCCTTCCTAACACTGTGCATCATCAGTCAAAGATGACAGGAGATGCTCTCTGATTTGTATAGGGGTTCAGAAATTATCTGGAAGGCAGGGAGAATTGAAATGCTGGAGCAGACAGTGAGTTGAAGACAAAGCAAGTTGGTTTTTCAACATGTACCAAAAGTAGAAGTGTGACTTGGTAGCAGTACTATGCTGGTGGGCAGTCTCTTTCAGGAGTGTTTGTAACAGGAAGGATACAGTGACATCTTTTAGTGTAGGAAGTAAACTGATTATAGCATGAGTGGCACTGAATTGGTCACCAATAGGATCAATTCTAGGATATCCCAGAACACCAGTGTGCAGAGGATAGCATAGTAACCTAATCATATCCATTCCCAGAGATAAAGAATTCCATCATTCATGCTGCAGATAATCTGCAGATAATGTGAAGTAGACCTTATAGGATTGGTATTGATGTGGTGAGCTGAGGCAGTCCATGAGGTATGTATGTCTTGGATCTGGAAAGAGGGGTAGCTTAGCTGCCTTCAAGGAGTTCTGTTCATGGTATAGCTTTCAATGTTTAAAATGTCTTGCCTGCAGCCTCTGTTTTAAAACTGACAGTTCAAAGCATGAAAAACATTTGTTTAATTAAAATTTTTTTTAAAAAATTAAATCTTTTATTTGAGATAATTTCAGATTCATTTACAATTGTAAGAAGTAATACAGAGAGATCCCTGTGCATTTTAGCCAGTTTCCCTCAATGGTGACATCTTGCAAAACTATAGTATATTATCAGAACCAGGACATTGACATTGATATCGTCAAGATACTGAACAATTCCATCACTTCAAGGATTCTTGGAATTGCCCTTTTATAGTCACATCCACCTCCCTTCCTCTCTTTCCAACATTGCCCTCTGCCCCAACTATTCCTGACCTCTGACAACTACTGATCTGTTACTCATTTCTATAATTTTGTCATTTCAAGAATGTTATATAAATGGAATCATACAGTATGTAAACTATTGGGATTGGCTTTTCTCACTTTTGTAGGGCAGGTCTACTGGTAATGAATTCTCTTGTTTTACCTTAAAATGTTTTCATTTTGCCTTCATTTTTGAAGGATATTTTTTCTGTTTGTAGAATTCTGGGTTGACAGGGTTTTTTTTGTTAGTTTTTTTCTTTCGGTGCTTGTAAGGTATTGTTTCATGTCTTCTTGCCTCCATTGTTTCTGATGAGAAGGCAGTAGTAATTTCATTCATTTTTCTCCCCCTGAATACCATATATTCTTTTTCTCTGGCTCCTTTAAAGATTCTGTCTTATCTTTGGTTTCCAAAAGTTTGACTATGCTGCACCTGTGTATTATTTGCTTGGTATTTATCCTGCTTGGGGTCTACTGAGCTTCTTGAATCTGTATATTTTTGTCTTTTACCAAACTAGGAAAAATTTTGGTCAATATTTCTTCAAATACTGTTTTCTGCTTCATTCTATTTTCCTTCTGGAGCTCCAATTATATGTACATTAGACTTGTTGCTCCACATATCTCTGAGGTCTTCTCCACTGCTGCCCTTTCTCTTTAATCTTTTTTTGTCTATTTTTCAGATCAGATAGTTTTTGGTATTCTTTTTTCAAGTTCATTAACTCTTCTGTCATCTACAATCTGCTGTTAAGCCCATCCACTGAATTTTAGTGTCTATTTCTCTGTCGAGATCTATTTTTTTCATTCATTATGATCATAGCTATTTTAAAATCCTTGTTTACTAATTCCAATATTTGGGTCAGCTCAGGGTTGGTCAGTGTTGATTGCTTCTTCTCTTTTTTTTTTTTTGAGACAGAGTCTCACTCTTTTGCCTGGGCTAGAGTGAGTGCCATGGCGTCAGCCTAGCTCACAGCAACCACAAACTCCTGGGCTCAAGCGATCCTTCTGCCTCAGCCTCCCGAGTAGCTGGGACTACAGGCATGTGCCCCCATGCCCGGCTAATTTTTTCTATATATTTTTAGTTGGCCGATTAATTTTTCTTTCTATTTTTGGTAGAGACGGGGTCTCGCTCTTGCTCAGGCTGGTTTCAAACTCCTGGGCTCAAACAATCCGCCCTCCTCGGCCTCCCAGAGTGCTAGGATTACAGGCGTGAGCCACCGCGCCTGGCCCGATTTGCCTCTTCTCTTGAGAATGGGTCATATTTTCTTGTTTCTTTATATGCGGAGCAATTTTGGATCATGTCCTTGACGTTGGGTATGATATGTTGTGGAAACTGGATTCTGTTACCTCCAGAGAGCATTGAGATAGATATATATATATATATATATATATATATATATAAATGTTTTTTTTTTTTTACTAACTGTTTCCCTGCAGTGAGTGGCAGCTTAAATCTCAAGTCAGTTCTTTTAGCCTTAACTTGGCTGCTTGGGATCTGCTCCATGAGTGCATGGTTCAGAAATCAGCTAGGTTTGTAGGCAGAATTTTTACACAGATTTTGGGACTTCCCTTTGTTGGTTCTCTCTGGGATTTCCCTCTTTGACTTCCTGGCTGCTGTGCTTGCTTTGGTCAAGCTAGTGAGACTGTGTTTTTATCTGAGTTTAACTACCTCTTACGGCACAGACTGGGACTTGCCAGGCCAGAAGCCATAAAATGGGGAAACTCACCCAGTGTTATCTTCTTTGAAATATGTAAGCAGATTCTGAAGAGGGAAGAAGCATCAATACTTTCATTCTCTAGTACCTTCATGTAGCTGTTTTTTATTTTTGTCCAGAATTCATAGTTGTCTTTAGGGAAGTTAGTCTGATAGTGGCTACTCTGCCATGACTGGAAACAAAACCTCTATCAACTATATAAAAATTATTCTGTTGACAAAGTAAATTTTTCTTCAGTTGTAGTTTCACAGATATTTATATTTTCCTCCCCATTTCCTCCAAGAGGCCAGATATAAAAATGCCTTAAGTTCCGTTTTTTAATACTTCAGATTTTATGTACTGCTTCTTAAGTGTATTTCAACTCTGATTACTGATGGAGTTATTAATAAAAATTGAAATACCCCTCTTATTTGGTATATCTAATCCAACATGTAGATACAACAGATGTGTTCCATAAATAGTTTCCTAGGAAATGATGGTTGCTTTATTTTGCTTGAATCTAAGCTGGCACTATGTCCTCGAGTAGCTTTGATTAGTTCACCATAAACCAGGTTGAGGTTTCACCAGATGGATCTCTCTCGGGTAACTGAGATATGCCTTTTCATATCTGCTTTTACCATTTCTAAACTATCATTGTCTTGACTGGGTGCAGTGGCTCATGCCTGTAATCCTAGCACTCTGGGAGGCTGAGGTGGGAGGATTGCTTGAGCTCAGGGGTTCGAGACCAGCCTGAGCAAGAGCAAGACCCCGTCTCTACTAAAAATAGAAAAATTAGCTGGACATCATGGCGAGTGCCTGTAGTCCCAGCTACTCGGGAGGCTGAGACAGGAGGATCGCTTGAGCCCAGGAGTTGGAGGTTACAGTGAACTATGATGATGCCACTGCACTTTAGCCAGGGCAACAGAGTGAGACTGTGTCTCAAAAAATAAAACAAAACAAACAAACAAACAAAAAAACTATCATTGTCTCTACAGAAGTAATACATTTAACATAAATGTGCAGCTTTGAGATTTTTGGTAAAAATTTTCTGATGACCTTTCAGATCACTTCAGGCAGAAGTTTTGAGGATTTGATCTCTACAAAAATTTTTTTTAACTTGCTAATGTGTATGTGTTTAAAAGGAGAGAATTTTGTGTCCAATCAACTTAGGCTTCTCATTATAGGAAAGGAGAAAATGATGTCCTAATTTGGGTCAGCATCAACTTGGAAAGCAGTTATTTAGTAGTGCATATGTTTTAGCCTGTATGGAAACCTGCCCATTTAGGTTAATCTGTTAATGGTCAAATGTTTCCTGCCCAAATTAGGAGAAACAGAGCTGTGGTTTTTAAGTTTTTTGGGTCATGGAACCTTTTGAGGATCTGATGAAAATTGTGGTTCTCTTCCAGAAGAATACATAAATCTTCATACAAAATTTTGTAAACCATTTCAGAGAATTGAGGGGTTCTTTTGAAGCTTCCTAACTTAAGCATCCTCCATTTAGGGTTATTTGAATCAAGTTAGTACCAACAGGCAAATAGCAATACAAATGTCAGTTTGTTTCTGGCTTGGTCAAAGCAGAACAAAAAACCAAAGAACCCATTAGAATTCCTTGTAAGGCGTGCAGGCTTTAAAAAAAATCCATTAGGATTGATTTGAACTGTACTTCCCTGGAGGCTGATGCACAAAGATAGACACCTAGTTGACTAATTTTTAAGTTGCTGTTAGAAATGGGCTTTAGTTCTTATATCCAGATCTGCTGATGTTTGTATACTCTGTATGTGTTGGACAAAGAATTATTTGTTGTTTCTAGGATAATAGGACTGTTACTGTGATGTCATATTCCCAATATTGTTTCAGTTTCCAAAGGTCTAAATAATTGAGGATTTAGACACACAGATTTCAGGAGGGAAGTCTGTGTAGGTGTTTCTAAGGCATTAAGTTTCCTTATTGCTTATTTTTACAACTCAGCCCTCAGTAAATGATGAAAGATTGAATTGTTTCAATAAAAAGATCTCAGATTTGTGAATTCCCTTCTTCTCGTACCTTTCTGACACTCCTTATAGGTGGCCGAAATGAATAGGATTTGTTTTCAGGGCCCTCATACTTCTTTATCCGCCTCCTTTCTCCTTGCAGTGAAAATACTGTGCTCCTGCTGCTGATCCAGTCTAATTCACAGAAGGACTTTTTTCTAACATTGGCACCCTGTGTAGCGCCTTCACTCAGAACCTGACTCTTTAACAAGACTTAAGGGGCAGGAGGTGGAGAGGTGGTGGTGGGGACAGAGGCTCTAACGACCACTTCTCCCTGTGATTCATAACTTCTCCGGTCTCTTTGGCCACATTCCACATCAGTTTGTCATGTTCACCTTTGGATCCATTCTTCTTCTCGCTGGTTGTTTAAAATTTTACCCTTAAACAGTCCTGTGTCGCGTCTTCTGAGACATGCTTATCATGTCTCAGGTACCTTATAGCCATTTTAAGAAAGCATCTTTCTCCAGGAGGCTTTCACGTAGGATAGTGTCCTGATTTCTCTGTAAGTTTTGTTTTTTCATTGTTTTTACTGAGGGGATTTTCTAGCCTAGTTAGGAAGAAATGAGCAAACTGACAACTAAAAGTGAAGAAACTTAGGAGGAAGAAATAGTTGTCTTCTTTCAGAAGTGAATGCAGTTTAAAAATACATGCTAAGAATTTCAGACTGTAGACAAGATCATTATGTCAGCTGCTTGCTGCTTAATTACTTTGTACAGTAAGTGTAGTCTTGCCATGGTGGGCTCTTTGCAGGTGTTACTGAAAGCTCTGAGACTAGCTCTACATGAGCCTTTGTTGCTGCAGCTATTACCAGCTTCCTGCTGATTGTGCCAATCCTCTAGTGAAAATTACCAAATATATTTTAAGAGATGAAATTTGCTTGAACAGAAAGTTTCAGAAGAATCTGAAAGATTTGGAAGAAGGGATCGGGAAATGGGAGGGATTGAAATTAGGGTATTTGCTTTTACTAACAGGTTGTTGGGTCTTGTCAGAAGTTGAAAGTTGTGAATAAGTAGGCTGCTGCTTCTGATGATAGATAAAACTTCAGAGAATATGGTGGAGAAGTTTTAATTTTAAAAGCAATAACTTTCTGACTGGAATTATTATTAGTTTCTGAAACAGGTACCTTAGAATTATTATAAACTCTTCCCTTTTAGATACCTTTGAGGTATCTCTGGGATGATTTAGGGTGAAGGACTTTCTGACTTTAGATTCGTCTTATCTTGCGATGATGAAGAGTGCATGTTCCTTAATAATCATCAGCCACTTGGGTTGCAAACCAACTTAGAAAAACTATGGTTGAAAAAGAATGTATTCTGTCAACTTGAGCACATGAACGGGATCCTGTGCAAGGATACTCTGAGTGGCGAGACCACATACGCTGAAGATCTGGAGCCTCCCAGATAATAACCTTCCTGTGAAGTGGTTATTTGTGTATGTTCTCTTTCCTATACATTTAACAGGATCCTTGGGTAGGTACTTTGACAGGTTCATCTGCATCCCCCACAGTACCTAAGTCCCTTGTATATCATGATTCCTCAGCAAATAGGTATGGAATTCAGTTGAATTGTCCTTGACCATGTTTCCCATTCATTTTTCCATGACGTCTACTAAATTTATTTGTTTGAACTATTTAGGTATATTTGATTTGTCTCTTGCTCCCTAACCCACTAGAAAAAGCAATATTTGGGACAGTATGCTTTTGGATAAAACACTAGTGACTTTATGCTATTTGATATTGGTTGAGCTCTTCATTCTATTATATGTTATTGTAATGTTTTCCAAACTGGGGATTGTGACCATTAGTAGGTTTTCAATCAGCATTTTTTGTTTTAGTGATACAGAGTAGAAAATATGAAAGGACATCATATATAGCAAGGGTAAGTATTGTTTTGTACAATTTTTGCTTTAGGTAAATTTATATATATATATATATATATACACACACGTATGTTTATTGCTTTACGATGTAAAATGTATTTTGTACTGGAGTCACGGTCAGAGTTTGAATAACATTGCTTTATTGTAATATTCTGTTATTTCATTTATCATATAGCACTATGCCAGTACATACAGGCTTCTAAAGCCAGGGATGGTGCCAGCCCTTTCATTTCAAGTACGACTGAAGGTAAAAACAAAACAAAATTGAGAATACCCAAAGCTTTCCAGTGGTTCTTACATATGTCTCTCCAGTGGCATTTTATACCCTTTGACCTTCTAACTTTCTTGTGCCTTTTTTGACTAGTAGATTGTTCAGATTCGTATCCCTCTAGGTGGTGGGTTCTTTGGTTCTTCCTCTCTGCATTTTAATGTTCTTAATTTAATAAACTCCACTGTTTTTAGGAGGGGGAAGGGGGAAACAAAGGAGAATTCCAGAAATTTCAAGTGATTCTGAATTGACAAAAGATCTCATTAGAATTACCCTGAAATCTGCTTTCTTAATGTTCTCGTATCTTTCAGTTTCTTTGTATTCATTCAGAGATCATTGAAATGCATTGTTTATTCTGAATTTAAAATAATTTATGCTTCCATGATGTTTTCAGTTGACTTTAAGCAAATTAAATGTGGCTTTCAGGGGAAAGAAAAGATGGATACAATCCTTTATCATTCCTTGTGCTCTCTCTCTCTCTCTCTCCCAAGAAAATTAACCATTGGGTTTGTAGTAATAATTTCATTTTGAAGAAAAGCAGACAGCTAGTGGTATCCAATATTAACCATGCTACAACTTTTTTGCTTCTTTACTGACCTAATAACTTTAATGCCTTTCCTATTCTTAGATGGTTGGCATACTAACCCCCTTGCCTTCATTTCTGTACCCTGCTGGACTGCCAAGCTCAGACATTCATAACCCTGTGATTCAAAGGGACATTGTGGAGATGATTTGCTTCATTCTTTTTCTTACAGGAGAAAATTTTGAGCAGACGCCATTAAGACGAACATTCAAGTCTAAGGTTCTTGCACGATATCCTGAGAACGTAGAATGGAATCCCTTTGACCAAGATGCAGTGGGAATGGTTAGTATTTGTTAGATACAAATCTGAGATAATTTACAGAGTAATTTTTAGTATGATTGTGAGTTCAGGCTATGGTAGCAGTGGTCCCACCAAGTGCCAATAACTTTTGAAGAAGAGATTATAATGCATATTGTTTATAATTCTGCATTTTAATCAATATATAAAATATTCAGAATATATTAAATATACTAAAAGTCACAATGTGTTTCTGTTGTGTTGAATATATAGTATTGGGTCAGTGAACTTATGTTGTGGTACTGAGCTATTTATTGATTGCTTATTGCATTGAGATTACGTGATGACTGAAGTTTAAAGTAGTTTTCTCTCATTCTACATTGTATAGATCTGAGTAATATGGCAGAAATCAGTATTTTTGTTTCATCATAATTTTAGATAGGACAGCATTTAAAATCTCATGTAGGCTGGGCTTGGTGGCTAATGCCTATAATCCTAGGACTTTGGGAGGCCAAGGTGGGAGGATTGCTTGAGGCCAAGAGTTCAAGGCCAGCCTGGGCAAAATAGTGAGACCCCCGTCTCTTCAAAAATAAGAAAAAAAATAGCTGAGCATATTGATGCACACCTGTAGTCCCAGTTACTCAGAAGGCTAAGGCGGGAGGATCACCGGAGCCCAGGAGTTTGAGGCTGCAGTGACCTATGATCATACCACTGCACTCTAGCCTGGGCTGCAGAGTGAGACCCTGTCTCCAAAAAAAATCCCATGTAGAAGAATACTGCTGTGAATAGGCTAATCTTTATTGAATATTCAACTTGTGCTAGATACTCTAATAAACATTTCACATGAATCAACTGATTTGATCCTCACAATACCCTTTACATAGGTAATATCAAATAAACACACACACAAACACGTGTACATATTTTATAGATGAGGAAATTAAGATCCAAAGCGGTTAAGCAATGTGTTCAGTGTCACATGGCTAATAAGTAGTTGAGCTAGAATGTGAACACTGTAGTCTCTCGTTCCAGATCTTTGCTCTTAACTCCATCTTTGTACTATCTCTGTTACCCTTTTTTTCTTTTTCTTTTTTTTTTTTTTTTTTTAAAGAGACAGGGTCTTGCTCTGTTGCCCAGGCTGGAGTACAGTGGCGGGATCATAGTTCACTGAAACTTCGAGCTCCTGGGCTCTGGCAATCCTCCTGCCGCAGCCTCTCAGGTAGCTAGAACAACAGGCACATGCCACATGCTGAGCCTCTGTTGCATTTTTAACAGCATTCTGTAGTTGTTAGAAGATAATCTTGTTTGATGCATACAATAACCCTGTGAACTAGGGAAAGTAAACTATATTATTGTCATTTCACAGATGAGGAAACTGAATTTTAGAGAGCATTACGTTTTTTGATTTCTAGTTCAGTGCTTATTTCATTTTTTTTTTTTGAGACAGAGTCTCACTCTGTTGCCCTGACTAGAGTGAGTGCCGTGGCGTTAGCCTAGCTCACAGCAACCTCAAACTCCTGGACTCAAGCGATCCTCCTGCCTCAGCCTCCCGAGTAGCTGGGACTACAGGCATGCGCCACCATGCCCAGCTAATTTTTTCTATATATTTTTAGTTGTCCGATTAATTTCTTTCTATTTTTTTTAGTAGAGACGGGGTCTCGCTCTTGCTCAGGCTGGTCTCGAACTCCTGAGCTCAAACAATCCGCTCGCCTCGGCCTCCCAGAGTGCTAGGATTACAGGCATGAGCCACCGCGCCCGGCCTCAGTGCTTATTTCATTTTAATATGCTATATTCTAGAAACACCTAGGCTTTGGGAACTCAAGGTCAAGGCTAATGGATATAACATAATGTAGGTTCTTGTATTTATAAACCCAGGCTCTTGGTATTTCATTTGTTTAGCCAGGTTCATGTAAAACTGGAAAATGGGAACTGATTGATTCAGGTCAGTTTGATTAACTATCCAAGTTTCTTTATACAACCCATCTGAGTTAAAGTGAAAAAAGTACATCTTTATCCTGATTATGTCATCTCTTTGGTTTATATGAAATGAGCACCCTTTTTGATGTGAAATGAAGTTTTATTGATGACAGAATTTTGTGAGCTATTAGAGTGTAAAACTATTTACAGGTTTTTTTTAATTTTTAGGTATAATGTCGTATCCATCTTGTTTTTAGATATATTTCTAGCATCATCTCCTAATACATGTCTTAGTCTCTATCATGCCGTCGTTCTTAACAACCTACCATTTTCTAAATCTTCCAGGCTTTCTTTCACATCTATGTTTGTGCATTTTCTTCCTGTCCCTGAAATAACCTTTTATCCTTGTCTACCTGACGAATTCTAGCATAACCTTATTTTTGAAGCTTTTTCTGGTGTTCCAAGGCTGATTTGTCTTTTCTGTGTTCCTCTAGTACTTTTTATATACTTCTGTGTAATTGTGATGGCTACGTTATAATTTTATTTACTTACGTGTCTTGCATTAGAAAGGGAGAGGTTTAGGGCAGATGTATATCCAGCTTAGTAGGTGCTCTCTATAAATAGATAGATAGATAGATAGATAGATACATAGATAGATAGATAGAGGTGGTGTTCTGAAAAGTGGATCAGCAGTGAGTGATCTCACTGCTTGTTGCCTTGTTGTCTTTTGCAGCTGTGCATGCCCAAAGGGCTGGCGTTCAAGACCCAGGCTGATCCCAGGGAGCCCCAGTTCCATGCCTTTATTATCACAAGGGAGGATGGCTCTCGGACATTTGGGTTTGCCCTCACATTTTATGAAGAGGTGACTAGCAAGCAGATCTGCAGTGCAATGCAGACCCTCTACCACATGCATAATGCTGAGTATGATGTCCTACATGCTCCCCCTGCTGATGGCAGAGACCAGAGCGGCATGGAGGATGGTGAAGGCACTCCTGTGACTAAACTGCAGCGCTTCAACTCCTACGACATTAGCAGGGACACTCTCTACGTCTCTAAGTGCATCTGCCTCATCACGCCCATGTCCTTCATGAAGGCATGTCGGAGTGTGCTGGAGCAACTCCACCAGGCAGTCACTTCACCTCAGCCCCCTCCACTGCCTCTTGAGAGCTACATATACAACGTACTCTACGAGGTGCCACTACCCCCCCCTGGCCGGTCCTTGAAGTTTTCTGGGGTCTATGGGCCAATAATCTGCCAGAGACCAAGTACCAATGAGCTTCCCCTATTTGACTTTCCTGTCAAAGAAGTCTTCGAACTGCTTGGGGTGGAGAATGTGTTTCAGCTTTTTACTTGTGCCCTTCTGGAGTTTCAGATCCTGCTGTACTCACAACGTAAGTCAGTGCTTACTAGAGCTCTCTGCCTGCATAGGGCTTTCCTTCTTTCCGTACTCATATACATTGGGGCTGACTGTAAAGGTCAAAGGCTGTTATGATAGAAACCCAGATCTTTTGCTTGTAGATGGCAAATGGATGGAACATGAGGGGGCCAGTATTTCTGATTGGCTGTCTTCATGGCCTTGTGCTAGGCACTCCAATATGGGAGGGGACCCTGCCTCCTGATGTCCCTTCTGATTGAAGCTGAAAGGAGGGGTGGGAGGTGATGGTCACTGGAAGCTGATGTTCCAATAATTCTGTTCTATCATTCTGCAGAGTTATTTCTGCCACTTAACCTGATGATAAAATCAAGGATTCACAAAGGATGATTCCTTATATATTGAGAAAATTGAGAAAACGAGGATGTGTTGCTTCTTTCTGTTGTCTGTTTAATTAAATGAGAGGTTGAGTGTGAGCAGCGGATTTGGACAAAATAGTAAAGTAGATCATAAAAAAACAGATGCTTATTAAATGAGCTAGACTAGTAACATGAAATTCATTTATTCAGTACATATTTATTGAGAGTGTACTATGTGCCAGTCATTGTTTCAAGGACAGTGGTGGACAAAACAGAGAAAAATCCTTGCCATAATGAAACTTACAGTTTAGTGGGGAAAGAGAGGTAATTAAATAAGTAAAATATGTAGTTTGTAAGGTAGTTAATAAAGGTTATGAAGAAAAATAAAACAGGGAAAAGGGTAGTATTTGGGGAAGAGAAGTTCTAATTTTTAATAGGGTGATTAGGTTTGGTCTCTGAGAGTGGCCTGTCAGAATCTGTAGGAAAAGAATTCCAAGTAAAGGGCACAGGAGGTATAAAGGGTCTAAAACAAGAAAGTGCTTTGTGTGTTTAAGAACAACAAGGAAGCTGGGAGGATGGAATGGAGTAAATGAGCAGGAGTGTAGTAGGAGATGGTGCTAGACTTAACAGGAGCTCAGATTGTATAGAATCTTATAAGGACTTTGGCTTTTACTCTGAGGTGCATGCACAGCCATCAGAGGTTTTAATTTTTTTGACTTTTTATTTTGAAATAATTTCCAACTTATGGAAGAGTTGCCAGGAGTGTTCAAAGAACCCTTGTATACCCTCTTACAAATTCACCAATTGTTAACATTTTGCCATATTTTGCTTTATCACTCTCTGTTTCCATATACGTGTGAACGTAACTGAACCATTGAGAGTTATTACAGACAGTATGTGCCTTGACTCTAAATGCTCAAGCTTTTATTTCCTAAGAACAAGGACATTCTCTTACATAACTATAGTATGACTATAAAATTTAGGAAGTCTGACATACTATATTCAAGTTTCACTATCGTCCAATAATGTCTGTTAGGATACTTTTTAAAGTTCCATGTTCAGGATCTAGTTCAATATTATGCATTGCTTTTCATTTTCTCAGCCTTTATTTGTCTTTCATGACATAGACTTTTTTGAAAAGTATAGACAAATTATTTTGTAGAATGTGTCTCAATTTGGGTTTGTCTGATGTTTCCTCATTAGATTCAGATTGTAAAATTTTGTCTGGACTACTACAGAAGCAACGTGCTTCTCTCTGTGCATTATATCAGGAGGCACATACTGTTGATTTTTACTATTACAGGAGAAACATGATGTCAGTTTGTCCCATTTTTGGTGATATTAATTTGATTACTTGGTTACGATGGTGTCTTTGGGTTTCTTAACTGCAAAGTTATCATTTTTCCCTTCGTAATTAATAAGAATTTGTGGGGAGAGACTTTGAAATTCTGCAACTATATCGTTCTTTAAATTTTTGCCTAATAGTTTTAACATCTATTGATTATTTTAGTCTTAATCAGTTATCTCTATGATGGTTACAAAATAGTAATTTTCTGACTCCATCTGTATTTATTAATTGGCATAATTAATAATGTTAATTGTCATGGTAATGTTCCTACCATAAGGAAGAATATTATCCCTTGTTAGTTTATTATTGTATAGATTCATAGATTTTTATTTAACTCAGGTTATAATTCATTACTATAATTATTTATTTTGATGCTCAACTTTCCCAGATTTGGTCCATGGGCAAAGGAGTGACATTTAACCTCCACAATGACAGGACTTTTGCCTTTGTTCACTGATGTATTCCAAGCACTAGAACAGTGGCTGAAATATAAGGATGCTCAATAAATGTTGTTAAGCGAATCAATAACTTATGCTTTTAATAGGATTATTCTAGCCACTGTATTAAGAGTATATTCTCAAAGGAGGAATGGAGGAAAGCAAAGAGTCCAGTTAGGAAGCCATTGTAATAATCCAGGTGAGAGATGATGTCTGCTAGGACTAAGGAAGTAACAGTGAAATGGTATGATATGGTTGGGTTCTGGGTATAGTTTGAAAATGAAGTAATGGAGACTATGTTAAATTGAAGAGCACATAACCCCATTTAAAGTGGACAGCCACTAATTAGCTCCGGTTAATTTCTTGTGGATATGTTGGCCTGGTGTTACTAAATCTTCAAGTTTTCCTGAGGACCCAGGTATTTTACATGAAATCTCTGATTTTTAAATTCTAGCAACAAATGTTCTTGTTAAACATTACAGGACAAACAAAAAGCATCTGTTGGCTAAATGTAGTTCCTGAGGCTTCACTTTGCAACTTCTGGTTTAAAATATGGAGTTGCAGACTCCAGTCTCTGGGTGAAGTATATGCTTAGACAAATCATGTTGCTTTCCTAGCTACTGTTTCTTGGCTGGAGCTTCATAAAAATACTTCGAAATAGTGACTTAGTTGAATAGGAAGACTTGTCTTGTTTAGAACAGAACAGAGAGGAGGAAACAAACTAGCTATTTCAGGGTGTTAGAAGATACAGTAGGCGTTTAGGTACCTATAATGCAGTGGGGATGTTTAGAGGCAAGGAAAGGAGGATTACAACAAGAAATATGAATATGATGGACAAATAACATTCTTCCATCTGAGCTCCTTCTGTATTTCCCAGAATATATAATAAGAATTTTAAGAGGTTTGAATTCAGTTGAGGTTTGTATGTAGAATCAAATTGAACTTGTGACCTAAAGACATACTTAGCATAGACAAGAAAAAGCTTTTTCCAGAAACTCTTCCTAGGCATTGCTGAGCATGACTGAAGCAAAAATTGAGAGGATTGCCTTTTATTGAATGTAGGGTTATGCTTTTTGTTGTTAATAGAGTGTTTTAAACAATTGAGGTTGGTTTTCTTGAAGTAGTTTTTATTTATGATTCATAGGCATCATCCTTATGTGGATGCTCTGGCCAAAATTGCTCTGGCCAAAAATATGCCATCAGCACTGCACTTGGTGTTGCCTGCTGCATGTCCTGCCATCTGAATAGAAAAGAGATGTTACTTAGGGAAAAGGAATATGGGCTAAATTGTAAGACCCTTTGGATGACTGAACTGGCAGTTTTAAGTAGTGTTTTCTTTGTGTAGGTCCTTTTATTTACTTCTGGGTAATATTTGTTCTGTGCTCCATGTAGAAATAGGTTTTTTTTTTTTTTTGGAAAAGCATAATTTTTTAGTAGTTGCTTTAAAATTATATATGGAACAGAAGCTCTTTATCTGACGTGGCCTAGTAGGGTAGTTGATTGGATAATTGAAAAAGTCAGTTAAGTCTGGGAATCCTAAAAATCATATAAACATTCATTAAACATTTTATTTTAAATTAAAACATATAACTCTATAGTCACCAATCTTTTGATGAAGGGTCCAGGTATTTCCCTTGATTGTGGGTCCCAAATCAGATGTCTGCATTGTTTTTCTTGCATAATGCATTGACTAGATTTTCTAGTCACTTTTTTTTAAGTGGAGCAAGAACTTAAAGAACTTTGCAAAAGAACCTGAGTGGAAATGTAACAGAGGGAATGGCCCAGGGGTGAGGGGGAACAGCAAAAGATATTTTCTGTCTCTTTAAAACTTCCCCCACTCTTTTTGGAAACTGAGGTCTGCATCCCTGCCTCAGGAATGTGGTCAATAGGGACAGGGAAATGTCTTTTGTTCTTTGTGCTGCAGGGGATAGCTCAGCTGAACTGTAGACTCCATCCCAGGCCTGGCCAGCTGAGGTCTGAGTGGGCCTCCCAGGCGGGCAGAGGTCACAGCTTTGTCTTCTGCAGAGATGACCAAGATGAGACAATTAAAATCATTAACCATAGTTAAATGACAGTAGCCTAGAACTGAGGGCCCTCCCTTTAAAAGCTCTGTATTTCTGCTTATATAGAGGAATTTGGATTTTGAGATGATAGTCTGCCATTTTCCTCCTTTGCTGGCAAAGTAATAAACGTCTCGTCAAACTTCTTGTTCTTGTTCTTCTGATGCAGCCTCGAGGACAAGTACAGAGCTTGCGGTTAGAGAAACTACCCCTAGATTTTTGCAGTTTTCCTTGTTTTTTTGTGCTTAGTTGTCAATTCAGTTACAGTATTTTTTGGTGATTTTGCATTACTGAGCCTTCTTAAAGCATTTAATTTTGTTTTCAGAGAAAACAAAATATGCCCTCATATTTTACCATTTATTTACATAATATTTCGTTAAGTTATATAATCCAGTAATAAGTTCAACTAACACAAGTTTGGAAACAAATGCAACAGACTCTTGTTAGGCATACAGTTCAATGAGGGAGAGCAATGTATGCATTACTGCAAGTGGGGAAGATCAGTTAATATAGCGAAAGTTGGTTAAGTGGAGGTTGGTAAGAGATTTCCTATTTTTAATTTCCCATCTAAACTAGGTTTTTATTGCAAAAGTAACAAATGCTCAAGGCATATAATCAAGACAATTCCAAAGGGAATAAAATGAAGTCTTTCCCTCCTCTCTCCCACATGTGACAGCCAGAGATCAACTTTATTTTGTATCCCTAATGAAAATAATAGTTTAATAGTTTTTAAAACAAATAAATATGTGGACAAATAATGCAGAGAAAGTTGAAAGTTGCCCTTTTTCTTTGACCTAGAATCCTACCCCTGAGGAGTAATCTCTTAATTTAAAAAAATTCCCTCCTTCCCAATATTTTTAAACAATGTACTACTTTTTATGTTAGGTGTTGAATACACATGTATGAATGTTAATATTCTTTTATGTGTACATTATGATATAATGCATGGTGTATTAAAACATGAAAAACATTTCAATCACATTGTAGAAATTTACCACGTTATAAAGGGGTGTAAAGTGAAGTGTAAGACTTCTACTTCTGGTTCTCCTCCAGGGAGGTTATTTCTGTTTCCTGCTTTCTTCCAGACATAGTCATGTGTCAACCCAAATAAGTGACTGAGGCAAAAATCTTAATCAATGGAAGTTTATTAAGCCAAAGGTGAGGATGTGCCTGGGAAAAACATGTACCACAGACAGACCTGTGGTTATTTTTCTGAAGGGGAATTCGGAAGCTTCAGCATTTAAAGGCATGCATAGGCTGGGTGCAGTGGCTCACGCCTGTAATCCTAGCTTTCTGGGAGGCTGAGGCGGGAGGATAGCTGCACCTCAGGGGTTGGGCACTAGCCTGAGCACAGTGAGACCCCCGTCTCTAGAGACAAGAAACAAAAAAAAGACAAAAATAAATAAATAAAGGCATACATAGAGAAGGAAAAAAGCAGGGTGGCCAATAGGAGGCAAAATGGTTACATTCTTGCAAGGCCCTGGAACTCTACGTTTTGCTTAAGATAAGGCAAGTGTTAGAAGAGAAAAAGGGGGAGTGAAGGATGTATCAATTATGCAGATGTCCCTGGGTAGGTGGAAGAATGTCTGATTTTGTGTTGTCTCCTATTCTGCATTTGTAAAGTTAAATTTGTAGTTCATTATTAGTGCAGATCCTGCAGACTTTAGTTTTAGGAGCCAAACATAGCTTGCAGACCTAAAGGGACAATTTGCATGTCCTTGCTTATGGGAGGTTGGCAAGGAATTTCCTTAATGAGTGATCTGTGGGGCCAGTTCTTCACAGGTGCCCTGAGGCCTTTACCTTACCTTTTGCATAAGGAGTTGGGGGAGTGGCCCTGAGATTTTATTTTCTTTTTACACATGTATATACAACATACATACTTTAAAGAAACAACACAAATGGGAGCATGCTAACCGTTGTTTTGCACTTTGCTTCTTTCATTTAATAATGTATCTTGGAGATACCAGGATAAATGGATTAGGTTGTTTCCTAAGAACAAAGAGTATTATGAGAAACATCCTTGTTCACACAATTTTTGCAGGAGGGCGAGTGTGCCAGGACCGTTTATAATTGTTTCTAACGTGCAGGAGCTGCCCTGTGGTTTGTTTAGGAGAGGGCTTATCTGTAGAATGCTCCCAAGTCTCAGGTCTTTATCTGCACACAGACAAGTCATAAAACTGTGCTGATTGCCCTCTTTACCACTCTGAGTGGTGGTCTGTGCTTTATATTATCTCCTTTTAAAAGTAATTGCTCATTACAATGTTATGGGAGCTGTGAGAGAACCTAAACAGTTGTCCGGAGCCAGAGTGTCTAAGTTGATTTTGATTGGCTAAACAAACTCTTTGGACACAGCTGACCTTTATCTGCTTCCTATTTATTGGTTTCACCTTCTTGGGATGATGAACACCCGCAATGGTAAAAGAGGTACTGATTTTATCATTTTGTACTGGTGTATAGAAATGGATTTGTGTTTTTGCTTACAGCTCTTGGTGGTTAGCATTCTAGTGTGAGTACCATAGATTGCTGGATCCCTGAGGCATTATTTTCTTAGGCTGACCTTCAAGGTGGGATGCTGCTTTTTTTTTTTTTTCCCTAATCTAAGAATGTAGAGGAAGAAAACCCATGACTCAGACCAGAAAGGCATAAAACTCCAAATTTCCAATATCTGTTAAACCAAACCACATAAATGGGAAGAGTTTAGCCTTGAAAGAGGGAATTATCTCTCACCCCCAAAAGTTTTGTTTCTAAGAATCCCACAATATCAAATGCATCACAAGGAATTTTTCAGATATTTCAATCTGAGGCAAATAAAGTTATCCACCCTACTAGAAACAAGTGTTCTGAGTTTCAGATACTAGATTAGATTCATCCTGAAGAGTAGGGGAGAAACTAGATTTCTTTGCTGTTGAAAAATCTGCTTTTATGGAGCATGGATAGCCCCTTCCTTCAGACTGTAACATGCCCTGTTTTAGATTATATTAATAGTTATATTAATAGTTATAGAGTAACTATATATATATAGAGTAATAGTTAGAGAGTAGATGTTCCTTTACACTCAGCTATGTACTGTACAGAGTTTTCCAGTGCTCAGAAAGCCTCATAATAATGGCATTTCAGGGACTGCTTTACTTGGTGTATCTGTTAGCCCACTGTGAGATGTTTTTGTTCTGAGCAGATGTGTCAGGAACGCCAGCCACGTAAAGCAGTAGCACCTGCATTATTGACTTTGGGTAACAGAAGGAGGAAGGCTTTTGGTTTTCTTGTGATTAAAAAGGCTTTTGGTACTTCCTGCCTTTTTAAAAAATCTAGATATGGGGGAGTATATACACCGAAAAAGAGGGAATTATTCTGTGTTATATTTATTTAAAATATGTGTTTAAGAGCCAGTGTTTGGGTGCAGTAAGACTAGACCTTTAGCTTTAAATAATACTTGAAAGTTTTCTCCTGTGCTTTTACATTTTTTGATTCGTCTTAATTTTGAGTTTTTTTTTTTTTTTTTTTGAGACAGAGTCTCGCTTTGTTGCCCGGGCTAGAGTTAGTGCCGGTGGCGTCAGCCTAGCTCACAGCAACCTCAAACTCCTGAGCTCAAGCAATCCTTCTGCCTCAGCCTCCCGAGTAGCTGGGACTACAGGCATGCGCCACCATGCCCGGCTAATTTTTTTCTATATATATATATATTTTTAGTTGTCCAGATCATTTCTTTCTATTTTTTAGTAGAGACGGGGTCTCGCTCTTGCTCAGGCTGGTCTCAAACTCCTGACCTTGAGCGATCCACCCGCCTCAGCCTCCCAGAGTGCTAGGATTACAGGTGTGAGCCACCGTGCCTGGCCCTTAATTTTGAGTTTTAAAGTAAATTCTTATGATGTCTGAGATTCTTAAGATTATTGCTTTTGAGTGGATTATTTATAGATATTCATATCCTGAGAAAAAGCTGAAAAATATAAGAGGGTAGGTCTCATCTGGAGAATTATTAGAATTCTTCTTAGTAATAGCTGTTAGAGTAATAATAGTAGAGCAGGAGGATTTCAGCAGAAAGCAGGTAAACAAGCAAGGGTGTCCAGATGCCCCCATGGAATTGAGGCATCATAGAAGAGATTACGGTAGAACTTGCAATGATTTAAATTTTATTACTTAATTTGATCCTTGAATGAGTGTTTTTTTGAATGAGCTAGGATTTTTTTCTCTTCCTTCAATAGGGGGGCAATCCTCCCTAAATAGTTTTTAATGTGGGAATGATGATGCTTTGTGTGGGCACAGTGCAAAATAGACTCTCCTTATCAGAGTCTGCTACAGATCTTTAGTGAATATGAAAAGCTCATGCTCCTTTTTCCTTCTGCCAAACCAGTTATATTATTATTTTTTTATTTCAGTATCTCTGAGTTTAGTTGTACTCACTGATCGATCACATCATGGATTTGTCAAGTGCATTAGTTTCCCCAAAGAAGCATGCAGGCACTTTCCTGTAGTGTACTCAAAATGTTTTAAATGATGAATTTTAAGTTACTAATTTCTATTTGAAGTACTAGTTCTGGTGTGTTTTTACAACACTTCTGACACGAAACGCATGGGTTTTTCCTTTACATCAACCAGTTCTCCAACTCTCTGGACACCAACTGGGTCTCCTACAATTCAGTGCAGTTCTTTTTTGTTTAATTCAATTCCATTCAATTCAATTCTGACATAAACTACACAGTCTTACCCACAGATTAAGGGCTTAGACCCACAAGACTACTCCCACTTCAGGTGCCAATCGAAAGCCCCAGGTTGCCACCAGTACTTCTGACCAACACGCTATAAATCAAGTATTCCCACAACTCTTCCTCAGGTTGGATAATTTGTCAGAATGGCTCACAGAACTCAGGAAAGTGCTTTACTTACCATTATTACCCATTTATTATAAAGGATACAACTCAGGAACAGCCAAAAGGAAGTGATGCATAGGGCAAGCTAGCGGGGAGGAGGGGAACAGAGCCTCCAGGCCCTCTCTGGGCACACTGTCCTCCAGCACCTCACGGTGTTCACCAACTCAGGTCTTTGAACCATGTTGTTAGGGGATTTCAGTGGAGTTTTCATTACTACGTAGGCATGATTGATGAAATGATTGCTCACTAGTGACTAATTCAATATCCAGCCCGTCTTCCCTCCCCGGAGGTCTGGGTTGGGGCTGAAAGTTTCAAATCTCTAACCACGCTTTGGCCTTTCTGGTGACCAGCACCCATCCTGAAGCTGTCCAGGGGCCCTCAGCCACCAGCGATTCATTAGCATACAAAAGACACTCTTAATACCCAGGAGATTCTAAGGGTTTTAGGAGCCGTGTGTTTCAGGAATGGGGACAAAGACCAAATATGTGTTTATCACACTAGTGAAGTTATTTGCAGGTCCTGCTCTTCTTTGATTAGCCAGGAGCAAGGTGATGGGCAACTTTCAAAGCCTTACTAGTGAGCAAATACAGGATTCTTTGATTAACTTCTACATATCAGCTTCTGTTCCCTTTCTACTCAAACTTCCTCATTTTATAGAAAGTTTTTTGTTACTTATAAGTACTTTATGAACCAATCCGTGATTTATGTGGCGGGGTGTGTTTTTAGTGTATAAAACCATTTTAATTCTTTTGACTGCTCATTTGAAATTAGCCATTCTCTAAGGATATTGCTCACACGATTTTAAAATCTGTGTTCCTGCTTTGTCCTTAAATTCTTAAAACCATCATACCATATGTGAGTAGTAGTATAATTTGTTAAATTTCCATTTTAACCAGTTCATTTTGTTGGCTTCACCAATATATTTATTACTCATTAAAAAAAAAAAACAAAACAGGTCTAGAAATTGCATTCTGAAGAAAAGCCAAACATCGAGCACAAGCCTTTCCTTCTAGGCTATGATCTTAAGTCACTAAAGTCAATCCTCTGGTCAGTCCTCTGGGTCAATCCTCAGGGTCTTGCAAGTTCTAGGGAAGATTTTTATTGAAATTTTAAAATAACACTTTTGTGCTGCTCTCATTCAGGAAAGGTTGCCAGGTATAGGGCCGACCTGCTAATGTGGAAGACCAGCTTCTACATGCTTGGTAGTTCTTTGTGCTGGATCTTGAAAGCAAAGGTCACATAGCTGACATAAGCTCCTTACAGGATGCCTGAAGGAGTATCTGGGTGGTAAATGAGTTTGTTTTGGCTACCATGCAGAAGGGAGACCCGGACCACACTGTTCCTTTTCTTTTAGTTCTATTATAGTTCCCCCACCCCCTTTCTACTTAACAGAATCTACTTAACATTCTGGGGTAGTATTTGGAGAGCAAGGTGCTATTTATTATTTCTGTTGTATTTATCTGTTAGATTTTATTACAAGCAGGGACCTGTGTGTATATGTATATGTGGGTATGTTTCAACTTCTGGTCTACGTGGGTCTCTGGGTTGTCTCTCTGATACCCACAAGGGAATCATACTGAGCATGGCCTTGCTGAAGTTTATCTTGATCCTTTTTAAATGTGAAATTGTATTGAAGGTTTAAACTTACTGTTTGGGAAGCAAGTGCCTAATTTTTGACTGTTTGGTTTATGTGTCTGCTTTTTTTTTTTGACCTAGATTACCAGAGACTGATGACTGTGGCGGAGACGATTACAGCTCTCATGTTTCCTTTCCAGTGGCAGCATGTCTATGTCCCTATTCTCCCGGCTTCTCTCCTGCATTTCTTAGATGCTCCTGTTCCATACCTGATGGGCTTGCATTCCAATGGCCTGGACGACCGGTCAAAGCTGGAGCTGCCTCAAGAGGTAAGTAAGAGTTTGAGTGTTGGGGCCTCTGGCCTTGATCCAGGATTGGGCAGAGAAGGGCTTTGGGGTGAAACCAGCATGATGTCACCAAGTTCATATGCTTTTATTTTGGGGAATATGAATAACTTTTCAGGAAAAAAGTAAAAACAATGAACATTTAGCTGAATTTATATCATCCCAGAGACAGTTGTCATCTTCATCACCTGTCATACATACATTGTAATCTCTGTGTTTATGTTATTGTGAATTGACTTGTTCATACACATTTCTTCAAACACAGTATTTTACATACATTTAAAGACATTTATTAGAAAATTTTTTTATTATGTAAAACTTTAAATAAAATGCCCATAAGAGTAGCATAATGAATTTCTGTATTTTCATCAGCCAGCTTTAATAGTTATCATGTTAAATTGTATTTTACTTTTGTACTTTCCACTCTCTGTTATTTTAAGCATATCTCATAATACAGGGTGTCCCAAAAGTCACCATATATAGGGAAAATGGGAAATTTTAGCTAAATGTACCTTTATTTACAAAATATTCTTTACAAAATTTTTCCTTTATATGGAGACTACCTTTTTATGTCATTTTGTGGCTGACAGGAAACTAGCTGGAAGGAAGGGCTTTCTTACTCTGAGTCATCAAAAAGGACTGGGAAAAAGACATACATTGGTGTCAACATGACTGTTTCATTCCTCCACCAGAAATTTTTTGGGGAGGAAATTTTTGCATATAACTGAGGAATATGAGTAAGGTAACCTCCAAAGAAGAAAGCATTCTCATGAAATTGGATCTGGGTGGCACGCTTGGTGAACATCCCTGGTAATTAGACCATATCTGTGATATTTAAATATAGTCAAATGCATCTCTTTGTTCTTTTTCTCTCTCCTTTGGTTTTAGAATCAAAATGTCTTCCTTGTAGCTTCTTCCATTTCCACCCTCTTTTGTCTTTGACTCTAGAGCTTTGTGTTCTTTGGGGTGGAACAAAATTAATTAAGAAAGAAAAGATCTAAATGATGGAAAAAACCATTGAGTTGGGATATTGAGTTTTTTTGTGTATTCATCTACTATCCATATATGTACATTAAGAGTAGATATCAAAGACTGGAGAAAGGAGTTTTTTGTTGTTTGCTTTAAACAAATGTGTATTTAATATTGAGACCTCTTAGTCAATCTAATTATAATTACATGAAGGTGTCAAAATAAGAACAATAACAAAAAATGGTTGAAGATGGAAAGCCAAAGAGGCATGCTCTGTGCATGGTCAATATATAGGCCGCTAAGCAAGAAGCCAGATTTCTCAGTTTTATTTTCTTCTTTGCCATCAGCTTGTTGTATACTTGGAGCAAGTTCTGTTCCCTCTAGGATCTTTCAGCATCATTCTCTGCGTGCTTCATGTGTATGGGTGTACAAAGGGGCTGCTTGGGAGACTTGCAGTTTTCTTAATGGGACTGTTTGAGAAACCGTGAATTGTTCAAGAAACCCCACATTTCCCTCTGTTCTGGGCCATTGCAGCATCCACTTTTGTAGTAGTCCGCATCATTGCTGCAATTTTTGCAACTGAGCTCCTGGCCTCTCCTCGTGGTCTGCTTGGGAAGGAGCTGTGACAGTGGGACCGTAGAATACCAGTGTGTGCTTCATAAGCAGTTCTCGGGCTCAGGATCCCACTTCATCCAGACTTTCCTTCTGAAGATCACACATTTGTGGGGGCAGTTACGTAGCTGGATATTTTCTACCTTGATTTTTAGCAGGTAACCTCTGAGTTATCTGCTGTCTGAGCCTGTGTGGTTCTTGTGGAAAACCTTAGACTAGGGGAAAAGAACTGGCTTTCTAAAGAACTAAAGTACCATGAGGGATATACATAATGAATGGAGAGTGATAATATCTTTGAAAGGCAACTTTGGGGTACATGTAAAAATAGTAAAAAATAATAAATAGTAAAAAAATTCTAACAATGCACAAAAGAATAAAGAATAAAATAAAAATTACTTCAAATTTTACTACCCAAATAGATAACTATTTTCAGTACTTTTGTGGATATTTTTAAACTATGTGGTAATCTTTACACTGTTAGAAGGAAGCTTTGTGGCAGGGCTAGGAACATACACCTGGGTCTGTGGAGTGGCATCATCAGGGCAGTGAGGTGAGGGGTAAGCTTGGTTATAAAAGGGACTTTGTCCAGAGGGATGGAGAGTGTACATTCTCTAGCCCCCTAAATCAGAATTCATCAGTTGCTGCCCATCTTTGGGCATCAGAAGTCTGTAAAAAACCCTTTGTTCCTTTTTATACCAACACATGAGCTCAGCTGGCCCCTGAGCAAGTGAAAGTGCTGAACTGCCTTTGTGAGGCATCCTTTGTCCTGCACGTCTCTCTGGGCCTTCATTGTCTGAGTTCAGGAAGGAGGCATTTCCTCCTCAGCTATGTCAGGGAATTAAGCAGAGGATATTACAGTGAAGTCCCTTTTATCTTGTTTTTTTGTTCTTTTGTTTTAAATCTTGGACCTTTCTTTCCTACTTTTTTTTTTTTTCCTTTCTCAGGACACTCCTTCAATAACTTTTTCCCAGTCATCTGTGTGTTGAGCTCCCTCCTTCAGTGAATAACATAGACTAGGGGAAAAGGCTGGCTGTGATTTGGTGTTAGGAACTCAGGGTTGGGAAAGGGCATTACGACCTCCTGCAGGAAGAGATTTGGGAGACTTTTTGGGATTTGGGGATCCATGCGGTCACTACCTCAGAGCAGCTAAGTCTTCCCATAATCCCTCCCAACCAGGCAGGACATTAACAAAGGAAAACTGATCAGTTGGGGTTCAGTACCTCCTCCAGGCTACTTCTTCCCAAAGCTGTTATGCAAGAGTTGGCCTCCTCTCAGCTGAGGAAAGGAGGGTGCATGGGGAGTTTGTAGTAGGTGTTTGTAAGTTGCTTCTGTTTGCTAGGGCCCTCTGTATGCTGGGAGGAAACAGCATGAGGCTATTGTATGAGCCTAGTAATTGAATAGCATTTTTCACTTTTCTTTCTTTCTTTCAGCCCATTTTGCAAAGAATGGCTAGTGGTGTCTACTCAGAGGCTCCTATCTTACCTTAATCTAGTTCATCTCTGCAATGTGCTTGGGCAGCTATCTCTTTTCTAGCTACCTCTGACCAAGGGTATCTACAAATGTGTACACAGCATTCGGAGTTTATAAAATTCTTTATAGACAATCTATATTTGGCTCACAGCAGTGGGAGAAAAGGCAAGCAGGCATTGTTGAGTGGATATAGTTATTTTTAGCTACCTCTATGTTTCCTATTGGAGTAACTGCTTTTTTCCTCTAAAGAGAGAAATGAGAATTGCATTGTGTGCCTCTAATGGGTCGCAGTGCTTTGCTCTGGTAGCTGTATGGATAGGCCTTACGAGGCAGGAGATCTTCTTGACGATGATCTAATTCTGTCTTTACTGTCTTCTTAATGGCTTGGCCTAACGGCATTTATAATTTTAAAATCTTAAAGGAATAAGCAAAAAATAGCCTATTTTTAGGTGTTAAACATTTATTGGTCCTTTAACTAGGCAGGGCTTATAGTTGTTATCTAACGGAGAAAATCTAGAAAGTGAAATTTAAAGTGATTCTTCTAGTCCTTGAATTTTTGAGGTGGGAAAGCTCTTTTTTAGTTATAGGTTGGTAGACAGACTAATTTATGTACTCAGCAAATGTTTGTTGAATGATACATGCATAAGCCTGTTAAAAAATGCAGTTTTGATAGAAAAAAATTAGCGGGGCGTGATGGTATACACCTGTAGTCGGGAAGGTGAGACAAGAGGATCACTTGAGTACAGGAGTTTTAGGTACAGTGAGCTATGATGACACCACTACACTCAAGCTAGGGTGATGGAGTGAGACCCTGTCTCAAAAAAAAAAAGGGCAATTTTAATAGATTGAGAGTTTATGGAATAGTTATATTAAGCTGAACTTATGCTACCCCCCCCACCTGTTCCTTTAGATTGTAAGACTTATTGGCACAGAGTAAAACAGATCAGTGGAGCAGCATTTTGATATACAAAAGAGGTATCATAATGGAGGATTATTTAATAATAGAGCTAGAAAAATTGCTTATCCATAGAGGAAAAAAGTAAAAAAAGGTTCCGTACCTCATGGCATAGCAAAATCAACTTCAGATGGATTAAGAAGTTAAATGTCAAAAGAGCAAGTTTAAATCTTCTATAAGAAAATATTAATAACATTCTGACCTCTGGGTAGGTAAATATTTTGTAAACAAGATACAGAAAGCACTATCCATAAAATAAAAGATTGATAAAGTGGATTTTCTAAATTAAGAAAAAGACATCTTAAAGATAAAAACCAGGAAAAGATATGTATAATACATACAACCTACAAAGAGGTAGCATCAAGAGAATACAAAGAACCCCTACAAGTCAGTAAGAAGGTGGTAAGCAAACTAATAGAAAAATGGCATAAGAACAGTCATTGCACAAAAACACATTTCTTTTTTTTTTTTTTTTTTTTTTGAGACAGAGTCTCACTCTCTTGCCTGGGCTAGAGTGCCGTGGCGTCATCCTTAGCTCACAGCAACCTCAAACTCCTGGGCTCAAGCGATCCTCCTGCCTCAGCCTCCCGAGTAGCTGGGACTACAGGCATGTGCCACCATGCCCGGCTGATTTTTTTCTGTATATTTTTTTAGTTGTCCGATTCATTTCTTTCTATTTTTAGTAGAAACGGGGTCTCGCTCTTGCTCAGGCTGGTTTCGAACTCCCGAGCTCAAACAATCTGCTTGCCTTGGCCTCCCAGAGTGCTAGGATTACAGGCCTGAGCCACCGCGCCTGGCCAAAAAAAAACACATTTCTTATTTCAATTAATTTCTTAATCAGGGAAGTATAAATCAAATGCACAATACAATACCATTTTATGTCCATTTCATTGGCAAAATTTAAAAAGTGTGATAATATCAAGTTTTAGAAGGGATTTGGATGAGTAGAATAACTTCAGTTTGCTGGTGAAAATGTAAATTGTTGCAACCACTTTGGGAGACAGCTAGGTATTATCTTATAAAGTTAAATATTTGTATACCTTAAAACAGAGTGGTTTCACTCCTATGTTGTACTCAAAATAAGATCTTGCACATGTGTCCAAGAAAACATGTATAACATGTAGATGCAATAAACAGAAAATAACTCAAATGCCCTTTAATAGGAATAGTGATAAATTGTGGTATATTATATATTCATATAGTGGAATATCATAAAATAGTGAAAATGAATGAAGCATAGCTACACACAACAAAATGGCTGAATCTCAACCTAATGTTGATTGAAGAAAGTTATTACCAAAAGACTGTTCTAGGAATGAGAATCCTTGGATAAAATTTAAAAACCTTATATAAAGTATAAAAACATGCAAAAATTTAAAGGCACACATACATATGTGACAAATTAGAAAACAAAATGCATAATACACGTAGAATTCAGAATAGTGATTACTTGGGAACAGGACTGTATAGGTTGGGGGATGGGATTGGGAAGAAGGAGGAGTACATAGATAGATAAAAGTACTGGTAATGTTCTAGTTCTTAGGTTGGGTTGCGGGGGGGAAATGTCTTTAAGATTGTCCCCAGAAAGTTATCAATTTACATTCTTAATAACAGTATATGAAGTTTTGTTTCCTGTTAACTTTGTCAGATGTTGGGCATTATAAATCTTTTAAATCTTTGCCAATCCAGTAGGTGAAAAATATTTTGTTTGCATTTCTTGGTTCAATTGAAATTGAATGGCTTTTCCTATATTTA
Source organism: Propithecus coquereli (assembly GCF_000956105.1). Classification (NCBI taxonomy): domain Eukaryota; kingdom Metazoa; phylum Chordata; class Mammalia; order Primates; family Indriidae; genus Propithecus; species Propithecus coquereli. The sequence goes on from NW_012150174.1 coordinate 10,346,284, forward strand.
AAGTTAATTAATCTAAATGTTCTTCTGTTTGCCTTTCATATCCTATTCCCCTTTTGAAGTTGGGTGAATTATCTTCGTGTTAATGATTTCTTTTGACATGAACCTTTTGCATGTTATGTATAAAAAATTATTTCCTAAATTATCTTTTAATTTTTATGACGGTATTTACCTTTATGGTTCTAACCTTGCTTAAAGTTTAGAAGAGCCCAGTTCCACCCTAAGATAGAATACTAATCTTTTATATTTTCTTT
>NW_012150174.1:10348649-10350619 GCF_000956105.1 Propithecus coquereli
GTCTCGCTCTTGCTTAGGCTGGTCTCGAACTCCTGAGCTGAAACAATCCGCCCGCCTCGGCCTCTCAGAGTGCTAGGATTACAGGCGTGAGCCACTGCGCCCGGCCTATATTTCACCCAACATAATGTCCTCTCGGCCTGTGGTTTCTAACCCCTGGGCGTTGGCCCATTACCGGTTCATGGCCTGTTAGGAAATGGGCCATGCATCACCACCTGAGCTCTATACCACCCCCAGGACACCCCACTCTCCCATCCCTAGTACATGGAAAAATTGTCTTCCATGAAACCAGTCCTTGGTGCCAAAAAGATTGGGGACTGCTACTATAGGCTCATCCATGTTGCTGTAAATGACAGGATTTCATTCTTTTTTATGGCTGAATAGTATTCCATTGTAGAAGTATAAAGTGTTTAAGTTAAATTGAATAAGATATGTGCAAGACCTCTATGGAGGAGAAGAGTAGGTGGTTAAGAGCTTATGGATATGACTGAAGTCAGGCTAGTTGAGTTCAAATCCCAGCTCTACTACTTAACTAGCTGTGTGACTTTGGACATGTTACTTAATCTCTCTGTGTCAGTTTTGCCTGTAAAATAGGGATATTGCCAAGTTTTTCTTTGTTAATCCAGATTACCCACCCCATCAGCAGTGTTTGAGGGTGCTGTCTCTCCATATCTTCTCAGAAGCAATCTTAAATTCAGAAGGAAGTACAGAAATCACTAAAATCAGCCACCAGATCGTACAAATCAGGACCGAGGCTTAGTAAGGTATAATGGTACAGTCAGTGTCATATAGGCAAATTATAAGAGTCAGGTCTGAAGCCTAGATTTTCTAACCGACTCCTAGTGTTCTTTTCACTGACTGTAGAATTCTTGGATTTGTCAAACATTTAATAAGCTTTTGCTATATGTAAGACTTCTGTGTTCCATGCTTAACATCTATAACATAAAATCCTCACCACTCTCTAACGTAGGTGTTTTTTTATTTATCTCAGTTTTACAGCTAAGGACATGGAATCAGAGAGGTTAAATGACTTTTCTGAGGTCACTCAACTAAAAAGTGGCAGGGGTAGATCGGAGCTCAGACCTTTCTCATTTCTGAGCCCCGTCTTCTTTGTATTGTACGTATGTCACACATGCCCATTTCAGGTGTTTTCTCTTTCCTCTCTTTCATTATCCTGTCCAAAACTTCTTCCTCATTGCTCTGAAGCTGTTCACACTCCTCATCCTCTTTTGACTTCCAGGCTAACCTCTGCTTTGTGGACATTGACAACCACTTCATTGAGCTGCCAGAGGACTTGCCTCAGTTTCCCAACAAATTGGAGTTTGTCCAGGAAGTCTCAGAGATTCTCATGGCATTTGGCATTCCCCCTGAAGGGAACCTTCACTGCAGTGAGAGTGCCTCCAAGCTGAAGAGGCTTCGGGCCTCGGAGTTTGTCTCTGATAAGAGAAATGGGAATATTGCGGGCTCCCCTTTGCATTCCTATGAACTCCTTAAGGAGAATGAAACTATTGCACGACTGCAGGCCTTGGTCAAGAGGACTGGGGTGAGCCTGGAAAAGGTAAGATGGTGTATGTGAGTCTGTGACACGTTTGGTCTATTCTAGGGTGCTGTCCTAGTCAAGTAAGGCATGGGATGAGAAAGCACCCAGCTCAGGACAAGGCATATCTGTGAGCAGTGAAAGAATGCTCTGTGTGGGGGACTCTGGGTTTTGTCTGGCATATGTTATCCTAGTAAATACTACTTGCGTCTAAATCTGAGTAGCTTCTCCCTTGGACATCAAGGAGAGCCTGCTGTCATTTTTTTTTTTTTTTGAGACAGAGTCTCACTCTGTTGCCCTGGCTAGAGTGCCGTGGCGTCAGCCTAGCTCACAGCAACATCAAACTCCTGGGCTCAAGCAATCCTACTGCCTCAGCCTCCTGAGTAGCTGGGACTACAGGCATGCGCCACCATGCCCGGCTAATTTTTTCTATATA
>NW_012150174.1:10351174-10357587 GCF_000956105.1 Propithecus coquereli
GAGCAGGTATTTTTAAAAAATCAAGGCCAGTTAAAGAGGAGAAGAGAAAATTTGGGCGATTATTAAAAAGTTGGTTTTTTTGTTTTTTTTTTTTTTAGAGAAAAATCTTTAGGGAGAAAGATAAGGAAAGCAATATGAGGGAGAAAGTCAAAGAGATGAAGAGAGGGCCAGAGTCTGACCTTGTTACTTTGCATTACTGTTTTCTCATTGACTTCCCAGATTCGCTTTTTTCTCCCTGACCCTTTGAGATAATTAGCACCTTCTCCTCCATGGCTGAATAGCTCTGTGCCCTTAATGATCTTATCTCCACTTTCATTGAGTTGCTGGATATCTTTTAGTGAAGCACTTTCATGTATCTCTCCTCCAGATCAGAGTCTCTTTCTTTTATTTTTCTTCCCATTTTTTTCCTCTTTTGTTCTCACCATTTGCTGCTAAGTAAACGACCACTGGAAAAAATCAGATGAGTTGCATTTCTTTGGGATAATAGAAAAAAATGTGTGTTCTCAACTGTTATTTCTTTTTTATAGCTGGAAGTGCGTGATGACCCCAGCAGCAATAAGGATCTCAAAGTTCAGTGTGATGAAGAAGAACTCAGGATTTACCAGCTAAACATACAGATCCGGGAAGTTTTTGCAAATCGTTTCACTCAGATGTTTGCAGATTATGAGGTGTTTGTCATTCAGCCCAGCCAGGATAAGGAATCTTGGTTTACCAACAGGGAGCAGATGCAAAATTTTGATAAAGTGAGTGTAATCCTCCTAGGGAGGTGGTGAGGAATGGGAACTTGCCAGTGTCCTCTTGAAGAAGTAACTGAAAATGAGTTTTTCTTTCATAATATTATACTCTGAAAACAAGTTTATTGTCTTTCTAATATTGATAACATAGGTCTTGTTGCTTAAGAACAGATGTGCTGATTATTAAATCTATCAAGTGATTTGATCTGCCTCCAGCCAAAGGGCTCTCTTAAGACAAAGATACACTTGCAGATTGAACATCAGGATTCTGGTTGCCCAAGTAGGTCTCCTGAATAAGTTTAGTCCAGTGTCAGAGTTTCAGGATATCTGAACTTATATTATATGAGTGTTAAAAATAAAAAAAAGTCAAAGAGACTTTTCAGCTTACTTTTCATAAATACCTAGGAAACTCCAGAGAAAAATTAACCTACTGGATCCTTTGGGCACACTGCCTTTGTTGGTCAAGGCTGACATGCGCGACATGCCCCTTTTCCTGTCAATGACTGTTTCCTTTTGGTCTCACCAGGCATCTTTTCTGTCAGATCAGCCTGAGCCCTATTTGCCCTTCCTCTCAAGATTCCTGGAGACCCAGATGTTTGCATCTTTCGTTGACAACAAAATAATGTGTCATGATGATGATGATAAAGACCCTGTGCTCCGGGTATTTGATTCCCGAGTAGACAAGATCAGGTTGTTAAATGTTCGGACACCTACTCTCCGCACATCCATGTATCAGAAGTGTACTACAGTGGATGAAGCAGGTAAGTTCTCTTTGGAAATGTATATTCTAGCCTCTTGGATTATGTCATTAACATGTCCCTTTTCCTAAATATGCAGTCTCTTTTTCTGTTTCTGCCTTTACATATGTTGTTCCCATTGCCTGCAATGCTCTTCCTTGTTTTTTTTTTTTTTGCCTGGCAAACTACTACTCATCCTTTAACACTGTCAGTTAGGAATGGGTCACACTATAAGTAATAGAGAACCTAATCAGCAGTGGGTGAAAGAAATATGGGATTATTTTTCTCAAATCAGCAAGAAGTACAGAATTGGGGGTTGCTGTTGGCTCAGATGCTCAACAGTGTAATCAGGAACCAAGATTTTATCTTTTTATTCAGTTAGTCTTGGCCCGTTGGCTTTTATATTCATGCTGTTGCCTCATGGTTACAGAGGCTTTTTATATTCACATTCAAGACAAGAAGAGGGGAGGATTGACACCAGCTATATTTTCCTCTTTTTGTCAGAAAGCAAAGCTCTCCCACAAATTCCTAAGAACTTTTTTTGTCTCAGAGGCCAGAATCATGTTATGTGACCACACTCCAGTGTACAGGAAGCTACAAAAGTGAATGTTGAACTGAGTGTAATGTTACCCTGAACAATATCAGGGTTCTCTAAGCAAGAAAGAAGGGTGAATGAATTTGAGTAAGCAGTTGACTGTGTTTGTCACAAAAACCTAGCTGGAAGGTCTCTTCGCTGCTGAAGCCTGCTCTGAAGCCCCCAGGCTGAGTCAGTTGATTCCTCCTCTGGACTCCTGTGGTGCTTTGTTCGTGCCTCTACTCTGTAATCTCTCTTTTTTAGAGCTATCATTATCAAGAAACAACTTAAGGACAGATAGTGCATTTACTCATTTTCTTACCCCCATTCCTCCAGCGTTACATATGATGTTAAAAGTTGTTGACTTCATGAGTGATTGTGGTTTTTGTTCATAGAGGAAACCATCTACACCAGCTTAGCTAGAGAATAGTCTCAGGTCGAAGTGTTAGATTAAGTAGTGTGTTCACTTTCTTGTGGGATGTTCAGTGTCCTTACTAAAACATTTTTGTATATTTTGTTAATTCATTTACCAAATTTTATAACTACCTACTATACGTCCAACATATGGTAAGTCTTCAACAAATATTTGCCAAATGAATTAACATGCCAGGCATTTTTCTAGGTTTTGAAGATAAAACAACCCATCCACAATCCATTCGTTGAATGCTAAACACTGCAACCTGCTGATTTGAATTACTGTGGTCTCAGTTGTAGCCAGAACGTGAAGTTTCATGGACCTGTTAGAATGGGGAGTTTGGAATGTGGATGGAAGGGTTAACTAACCCCCATTTGTATGGCTCATTTCAGAAAAATGGGTGTCACAGAGACTTTTTAGGCAACTATATGATCTGCTCCCAGAAATCATGGGAATATCTTTGCCATTGGTATATCCCTTAGGTATGCACCAGAGACACGCACTTCAAACATACTAGAGCAGCGTTCTTGCCACTGGCCTCAGATCCCTAGCTTGGAGGAAATAGTTCAGCAATCTCATGCCATCCCACATGGACATCTCAGCTTCTTGAGTCTCTTTGACTGGAAAATGATAATAACATAACTAAAGGGATCTTATTGGAGATCCATTAAAATGTAACAATTAGAAGGGATCTTGATGGCAATCAACTATACCCACCCACTCACTAGTTTTACAGATAAAGGTGTTCCTTTGGTTCACAACTGTATCCACAGGGCCTTGAATAGTGCCTGGCACATTTTGGCCATTTAGTAAGTTTTGTTGACTGAGAGTAAGGATCGGGGGAAGTGAGGGAGGCTGAACAAGAAGGCAACTTGACCTAGGACACACAACAAGGCCCAAAGGTTCAGATGATTTTATATGACTCTAGAAAATACCAGGAGAGTTACCAGCTTTTTTTGGTCTTACTCTTCAAAATTCTTGAGACATAATTGACATACAGTAAATTGTATATATTTAAAGTGTTGTGATATGCATACAGTTCACATAAAGAAATAGTGAACATATTCATCATCCTCAAAAGTTTTTTTATGCCACTTTGTAATACTTCATTCTGTCCTCTCTTTACTCTCTCCACCAATCTTCAGGTAACCACTGATATGATTTCTGTTACCATAGCGTTTGCCTTTCTAAGAATTTTATATTAATAGAATCATATTATATGTACCCTTTTTAAATTCTGGCTGCTTTCACTTAGCATAATTATTTTGAGACTCTTTCATGTTCCTTTTTATTGCTGAGTAGTATTCTTTTGTATGGATATTACCACAATTTGGGCTATGAACATTTGTGGACAAATTTTTTGTATAAACATGTCTTCTTTTTCCTTGGGTAAATACCTAGGAGTAGAATGACAGTATTATATAGTACCTATATGTTGAATTTTTCAAGAAACTGCCAAACAATATTTTTTCTGGTGAAGTATCTGTTCAGAACTTCTGCCCATTTTTTATTGGATTGTTTTGAAAGTTCTTTATATACTCTGGATGCAAGTCCTTTAATAAGATACATGATAGTTCTTCCACTCTGTGACTTGTCTTTTTGTTCTTTTAACAGTGTCTTTTGGAGAGTGAGGTTTCTAATTTTGATGAGGCCTAATTTACCAGTTTTGGATTTTTAAAAATAGTTTATGCTTTTGCTGTGTCTAAGAAATTTTTGCCTAACCAAGGTCACATAGATATTTTCCCCTGTATTTCCTGTAAAAGTTTTATAATTTTAAGTTTTACATTTGGTCTGTGATCCATTTCAAGTTAAGTTTTGTAAAATTTAGGCTGGGTATGGTGGCTCGCACCTGTAATCCTAGCACTCTGGGAGGCTGAGGCGGGAAGATTGCTTGAGGTCAGGAGTTCAAGACCAGCCTGAGCAAGAGCAAGACCCTGTCTCTACTAAAAAAATAGAAAATATTAGCCGGTGACTAAAAACAGAAAAAATTAGCCAGGCATGTTGGTGCACACCTGCTGAGTAACAGTCCCAGCTACTCAGGAGGTTGAGGCAGGAGGATCACCTGAGCCCAGGAGTTTGAGGTTGCTATGAGCTAGGCTGACGCCATGGCACTCTAGCCTGGGCAACAGAGTGAGACTCTGTCTCAAAAAAATAAAACAGAACATATATATATATATATTTTCTTTTTGTAAGATTTAATACAAAACTATAGTAATCAAGACAGTGTGGTATTGGTATAAATGTAGCAATGTCACCTCTCTTATTCCTCATCATGGGTAATTTATTTCTTCACTTTTTAAATCCTCATCAGTCTGACTAGATGTTTATCAGTTTTGCTAATGTTCTGAAAGAACCAGTGTTTGGATTCATTAATTTTCTGTTTGCTATTTTATTGATTTCACTTTGGCCTTTATTTTCTTTCTTGTAATTACTTTGGATTTAATTTGGTCTTCTTTTTCTAATTTTTTTTTTTTTTTTGGAGACAGAGTCTTGCTCTGTTGCCTGGGCTAGAGTGCCATGGCGTCAGGCTAGCTCACAGCAACCTCAAACTCCTGGGCTCAAGCAATCCTTCTGCCTCAGCCTCCCGAGTAGCTGGGACTACAGGCACGCGCCACCAAGCCCAGCTAATTTTTTGTATGTATTTTTAGTTGTCCAGCTAATTTCTTTCTATTTTTAGTAGAGACAGGGTCTCACTCTTGCTCAGGCTGGTCTTGAACTCCTGAGCTCAAGCAGTCCTCCCGCCTCGGCCTCCCAGAGTGCTAGGATTACAGGCGTGAGCCACCATGCCTGGCCTTTTTCTAATTTCTTAAGGTGAAAGCTGAAGTCATTAGTGTGAGACATTTCCTAAGATAGGTGTTTTGGTGCTATAAATCTCCTTCCAAGTAATATGTTAGTGACATCTCCCAAATTCTGGTATTTTGTTTTCATTTTCATTCAATTTAAAATACTTTCGTATTTCCCTTTTGATTTTTTCTTTGACCCATGAGTAATTTATAAGTATATTATTTAGTTTTAAGATATTGTTACTGAGTGTTGTGGTCGGAGGATATACTTTGTATGTCTTGAATTATTTTAAATATATTGAAACTTGTTTTATCGCCTAGAATATGGTATATCTGAGTATATCCCATTACATTTGAAAAGATCTCTGTTGTACTTTTTTTAAGGTAAGATGTTAGATAAATATTAAACATGTTGGTTGATAGTGTTGTTCAAGTCTTCTATATTCTTATAGAATATAAGATTTTCTGATTTTCTGTCTGCGTGTTCTATCAGTTACTGAGAGAGGGTTATTGAAATCTCTTAAGTTTTACTGTGGATTTGTCTATTTCTGCTTTCAGTTCTATTTTAGGTAAATGAATGTTTAGGACTGTTATGTCTTCTTGCTTAATTGACCCTTTTGTCATTAAGAAATAACCCTTATTCTTGGTAATATTCTTCGCTATGAAATCTACTTTGTTTAATATTAATAACTACTCCAGTTTTCTTTTGACTAGTGCTAGCATGTTATATCTTTTTCATTCCTTTACTTTCAACCTATTTGTGTCTTTATGTCTAAATTTTACTTATTGTAGGCAGCGTATAATTGGGTCTTACATTTTTATCCAATTTTATGATTTTAGATTTTTTTTTTTTATTTCAGCATATTATGGGGTTACAGATGTTTAGGTTACATATGTTGCCCTTGCCCCCCACCCCCCGCCCCAAGTGCAAGTTTCAAGTATGTCCATCCTTTGGGTGGTGTGCATTGCACTCTTTGTGTATGCATATATCTGTCCCCTCCTCCCCCCTACCCCCTTCCCTCTGCCCGACATCCAATAGATGTTATTCTTATATGTGCACTTATGTGTTGATCGGTTAATACCAATTTGATGGTGAGTACATGTGGTGCTTGTCATTCCATTCTTGGGATACCTCACTTAGTAGAATGCGTTCCAGCTCTATCCAGGAGT
>NW_012150174.1:10359618-10363485 GCF_000956105.1 Propithecus coquereli
TCATAAATTATATCTTGAATCTCCATGGCATCGCTTGTAACTTCTCCTTTTTTGTTCTTGATGAAGCTTATCAGGGATTTTTCTTTTCTGTTTTTTGTTAGTTTAGCCAAAGGCGTGTCAATTTTGTTTATTTTTTCAAAGAACCAACTTTTTGTTTTATTAATCTTCTATATAGTTTCCCTGTTGTCAGTTTCATTTAGTCATGATTTGATCTTATTAATTTCATTCTTCTACTGGGTTTGGGGTCGGTCTGTTCTTCTTTTTCCAGTTCTTTGAGTCAATTCATTAGGTTGTCTGTTTGTGCTCTTTTTGACTTTTGGACATAGGCATTTATGGAAATAAACTTTCCTCTCAGGACTGCTTTGGCTGTGTCCCACAGATTCTGATAACTTGTGTCACCTTTGTTATTTAGTTCAAAGAATCTTCTGATTTCCATCTTTACTTCCTCATTTATGAAGGAATCCCTAAGCAGAAGGTTGTTTAATTTCCATGACTTTGTGTAGAGATGAGAGTTTCTTTTGGGGTTGATTTCTATTTTTATTCCACTGTGATCTGAGAAGATGCATGGTATGATTTCTATTTTTTTAAATTTTTTGAGACATATTTTGTGTCCTAGAATATGGCCAATCTTAGAGAATGTCCCATGAGCTGATGAGAAGAATGTATATTCAGTCGTTTTGGGGTAGAATGTCTTGTAAATGTCAGTCAGGCCCATTTGTTCTAGAGTTCTGTTTAAGTCCATTATTTCTTTTTTAATTTTCTGGTTGGAGCGTCTCTCCTGTGCTGTCTGTCAGTGGGGTGTTGAAGTCTCTGACTATTATGGTGTTACTGTTTATCAATTTGTTTAGATCAAGTAGAGTTTGCTTTATAAATCTGGGTGCACCTAAGTTGGGTGCATACATATTTAGAATTGTTATGTCTTCTTGTTGAACTGTACCCTTCACCATTATATAGTGACCCTCTTTGTCTTTCATTACTTTTGTTGATTTAAAAACCAAGTTATCTGAGATCAAAACTGCCACACCAGCCTTCTTTTGGCTTCTATTTGCTTGAAATATTGATTTCCACTCCTTTACCTTGAGTCTCAATGCATCCTTGCAGGTTACATGCATTTCCTGGAGACAGCAGATGCTTGGCTTGTTTTTTTTTATCCATTCAGCCGGCCAATGTCTCTTGAGAGGGGAGTTCAAGCCATTCACATTTATTTAGAGAACCGATAAGTGGGGTGAATTACTGTTCATTCTGTTGGGTTGCATTTTGTTGCTTTGTTTTCTCTCTTGAGCCATTGTGGAATCTAGCCTTTGATCTTTAACTTTTGAGTGATTTTACATTCGAGAGTGTTTATCGTGCTGATCCTTGTGTAATTCTTGTGTTTTGAGTACTTCTTGGAGAGCTGGTCTTGTCTTGATGAATTCCTTCAGTCTTTGCTTATCTGAGAATGTCTTTATTTCTCCTTCATATATGAAACTTAGTTTTGCAGGGTACAAGATTCTAGGCTGGGCATTATTCTGTTTCAGAAGAGTGAGAATGGGGCCCCAGTCTCTTCTTGCTTGTAGGATTTCAGTTGAGTAATCTGGAGTTATTCTCATGGGCTTTCCTTTGTATGTTACTTGTTTCTTTTGCCTTACAGCTCGTAGAAGGGCCTCTTTAGTGGCTATTTTGGTCAATCTGATGACTGCGTGACGTGGTGTCTTCCTATTTGCATTGAATCTCCCTGGGGTCCGTTGAGCTTCTTGTACCTGTATATCTAGATTTTTAGCAAGGCCTGGGAAATTCTCCCCTATTAATTCTTTAAATAGCTTATCCAGCCCCTGAGTGTTTTCTTCTTCACCTTCCCGAACCCCTATCATCCTTAGGTTCTGTTTTTTCACATAATCCTACATTTCTTATAGGCTTATTTCTTTTCTCTTAATTTTCTGCTCAATCTCTGTGACTGACTTATTTAATTGGAAGGAGTTGTCTTCAATCTCTGAGATTCTTTCTTCTGTTTTATCTACCCTGTTCTTGAGGCTTTCCACTGTGTTTTGTAGTTACCTGAATAAGTCCTTCATTTCCAGGAGGTCGGTTTGATTTTTCTTTAATATTTCAATTTCTTTAGTGAATTTTTCTTCCAAATCCTGAATTTTTTTTATGGTTTCTTTGTGTTGGTTATCTATTTTTTCTTGCATATCGTTCAGTTTTCTTACAATCCATGTTTGAAATTCTTCTTCTGTCATTTTAGTGTTCTGAGTTTGGTTAATGTCCATTGCTGGGGAGCTGTTGTTCCTCTTTGGGGCTGTGCTTTCCGTTTGAGTCCTCATACTTCCAGAGTTCTTTCGCTGGTTCCTTCCCATCTGGATCAGTTGTTCCTTCTTGCCTTTAGATTTTCATTTGGTTAATGACACGCCCTGTTTAGTCTCTCAGCCAGTAGGTGGTGTTTGTGGGTGAGATTCGACCACACCCTTTATGATGAATCAGTAGATGCGGTAAAAGGGTGTGCCGGATGACCTCCCTGTCAGTAGGTGGCACTTGCAGGGAGGAGCGAGCTGCAGTGCTGTTTTTGGGTCCTGTAGCTAGCTCTTGTTCCTGTAGAGAGGCCCTCTTGTGCCTCGGGTGATGGGTGAGGCCCTGGAACTTCCAGGTGTGTCATTATTCTGCACCTTAGTGGAGGCAGGACCGGGAGTGAATCTGAGTGGGGCTGGGTTGGGTAAGCCTGCCCTCCGGCTCCACAACTGCTGTTAGCAGGGGTCAAAGGTCCGTTCTTTGCTTCTGTGCAAAGCTGCCTGGAGGTGCTGAGATGGCTCCACTCAGCTGAAAGTCTGAGCTTGGGGGGGTGGGGCTGTCCAAGACCCGTACTCTGGAGCAGGTCTCGCTCCCCTCCAACCTCCCCCTCTCTGTGGCCTCTCCCAGGCCTCTGCCAGCAACCGAGACCTCAGGCCGATGGATCTCCCCTGGCTGTGACGTGGGCCGGGAGGTTCCCCACCCAGGATCACAGTCTGAGCTGGGTGCACAGCCCTCTTTTGGGAGGAGGGTTGCCGCTCAAGCAAACTGATCTGCCCCTGAAGGCACACACTCCTCAGTAGGCTCTTTCACAGATCTCTATTCTGTGCCCCGAGGCAGTGCGATCGTGACCTGGGTGTATGGGGTCTGGTCTGCAGGCCTGTCCCCTGGGCCCTGGAGATCACTACCAGACCCTGCCAGGGGGAGGGGTGCTGGTCTTCATTTACCTACAGGGTGCCAAAGCTTGATCTATTTCACTCTACCTTGGGATTTGCCTTGCTCTCCTGGAGTCCCCAGGCAAGCAGCACCTGGGAGGGCTGGCGGTTCGGGAGCTGGCTGTCTGAGTACCCCTCATTCTGCTGTAGGGCCCCAAAAGGAAAGGTCCCGTTCCTTGGAGATGCCTCCGTGTGATGGCTAAATTATCTCTCTGGGCACCCATGGGTCGGGAAGGGGAAGGAGAGAATGGATGAATATGGCGTCTGCCGATAGGCTCGAGTCTGTGCCCGGGGAGGTGCCCCGAGGGAGCTGGGAGCCTGGCGCTGTGTCTGCGAGAGGCCACTGCTTACTCGCGGCAGCCGTTTCTGGCATGGGGTTGGCAGGTATCTCCAACCGCTGAGGAGCTCACCAACAGTCCGATATGCAAGGGAGGGGAAAGTTATCAGCTCCACCTAACCTTGTTGCTGGTCTCCAAGCCTCTCAGGACCTTTCTCCTTCCAGTTCTCCTCCACAGCATCTTCCCGTGGAGTCTCCTGTAGTTTCAGGCACCCTTCCTTCCGACCCTCACCCAATCTATGTTTCTCTGCTAGTTAATTTTTTTCTCTTTCTTCTAAAATTTGTCTTTTTTGCAAAGACACTCTGGCGGCTTTTCTCATCTGCCATCTTGGCTCC
>NW_012150174.1:10364455-10398184 GCF_000956105.1 Propithecus coquereli
CGGACAACTAAAAATATATAGAAAAAAATTAGCCTGGCATGGTGGCGCATGCCTATAGTTCCAGCTACTCGTGAGGCTGAGGCAGAAGGATCACTTGAGCCCAGGAGTTTGAGGTTGCTGTGAGCTAGGCTGACGCCACTGCACTCTAGCCTGGGCAAAAGAGTGAGACTCTGTCTCAAAAAAAAAAAAAAAAAAAGAAATTACTCTTAATTTTGTTCTTTTGTGCACAAAATTTCTACTTTCTATAGCTGATATTTTTCCTTTCCCTTTTAAAAAAATTTTAGTAGGTTTAGGGGGTACAAATTGAATTCCGTTACATGTATAAATTATGTAGTAGTATAGTCTGGGCTTTTGGAATACTGATCACCTGAGTAGTGAACATTGCATCCCACAGATAATTTTTCATTCCTTAGCCCGTACCCTCTTGTAAGTCTCCAGTGTCTATTATAGCACTCCGCGTAGCCTGTGCATACTCTCATGTAGCCACAGTTTAGCTTCCACTTAGAAGTGAGAACATGCGGCATTTATTTTTCTGTTTCTGCGTTTCTTTGCTTAGGAAATGGGCTCCAGTTCCATCCAAGTTGCTGCAAAATACATCATTTCATTCTTCCTTATCACTGAACACTACTCCATGATATGTATGCCACATTTTCTTTATCCACTCATTGGCTGATGGGCACTTAGGTTGATTTTATATCTTTGCGCTTGTGATTTGTGCTGTGACAAACATACAGACGTGGCTATCTTTTTGATATGATGACTCTTTTCCTCTGGGTGGAGATACCCAGTAGTGGGATTGCAGGATCAAATGATATATTTAGTTTTTTGAGAAATCTCCGTACTGATCTCCATAAAGGTTGTACTAATTTTACATTCCCACCAATAGTGTGTAGTGTTCCCTTTTCACTGTATCTGTGCCAACATCTATTGTTTATTTACTTTTTAATAATGGCTATTTTAATTGGAGTAAAATGGTATTTCCTTGTGGTTTTAATTTCCATTTCCCTGATGACTAGTGATGTTGAGCAATTTTTCATATTTTTGTTGGCCATGTGTATATCTTCTTTTGAAAAATACCTGTTCATGTCATTTGTCCACTTTTTCATGGGTTTTTTTTTCTTGCTGAAAAGAAAAGTTTATTGAGTTCCTTGTGATTCTGGATAGTAGTCCTTTGTCAGCACATAGTTTGCGAATATTTTCTGTCATTGTATAAGTTGTCTATTTACTCTTTTGATTATTTCTTTTGCTGTATAGAAGCTTTTCAGTTTAATTAAGTCCCATTTGTCTATTTGTGTTTTTATTACATTTGCTTTTGAGGTCTTAGTCATAAATTCTTTGCCTAGGCTGATGTCCAGAGGACTTATTCCTAGGTTTTCTACCAGTATTTATTGTTTCAGGTCTTAATATTTAAGTCTTTAATCCATCCTGAGTTAATCTTTGTATATGGTGAGAGACAAGGATCCAGTTTCATTCTTCTTCATGTGGCTATCTAATTTTCCCATCACCATTTATTGAGTAGTATGTCCTTTCCCCAGTGTATGTTTTGTATCAGTTGGTTGTAGGTATACGGTTTTACTTCTGGATTCTCTGTTCTGTTGATCTGTGTGTCTACTTTTATGCCAGTACCATGCTGTTTTGGTTACCATATCCTTGTGATATAATTTGAATCAGATAATGTGATGCCTCCAGTTTTGTTCCTTTTGTTTAGGATTGCTTTGGATATTCGGGCTCTTTTTTGGTTCCGTGTGAATTTTAGAATTGGTTTTTCTAATTCTGTGAAAAATGATACTGGTATTTTGATAGGAATTGCATTGAATCTGTAGATTTCTTTGGGCAGTGTGGTCATTTTAATAACATTGATTCTTCCAGTCCATGAGCCTGGGATGTTTTTCCATTTGTGTCGTATATGATTTCTTTCATCAGTGATTTGTGGTTGCCCAGGCTGGAGTGCAGTGGTGCCATCATAGCTCACTAGGACAGTTGTAGGGGTTACATTATCTGTTTCTCGTTTCTCAGGGATCACTGCCGTCCTTCATTGCCTGATGTTCAGTGTTTTGAAATTCATAATTTTTTATATTTTGCATGAGTTTTTGGTGTTGTTATTTTAGTCAGGAGGGTAAAAATCAGTCCCTTTTTACTCCATCTTGGCTGGAAGTAGCAGATTAGCTAGCTTTTTAAATAATGTTTGACTTATTTTTTGTTATTGTTGTTGTCTCATCCAGAGAAAGCAATTGAGTTACGTCTGGCAAAAATTGACCATACCGCGGTTCACCCACATTTACTTGACATGAAGATTGGACAAGGGAAGTATGAGCCAGGCTTCTTCCCTAAGCTGCAGTCTGATGTACTTTCCACCGGGCCAGCCAGCAATAAGTGAGTCAACCCCAGGGATTTCCTGATCCAGCTCCCTAGCCACAGTAGTGAGGGTCATCCCATATCTGGGCTAGAGCTGGCATCCCCAGAACACACTGGAATTCTGTAAAGCAAACATGGAGAAGACCCACAACTATTTAGATTGTTCACTTGTTTGAACTTGAAAACAGGTGACAAGGTATCTTTCAGCTCCTTGCTCTACTGTGCAAATTGTGATAGCTCCACATGCCCAGGACCTACAAAAAGCCAGGCTGCAGATGGGTTAAAATCATCTCATGCCTGTATTCCCCTTCTACGGCTAGCTAGCATTGTCCCTTCGCTAAGTGGTGGTTGAAATACTTGGAGCCTGCACTGAAAGTAGATAAGTTAGCTGAATCACTCTTCTTTAGTTACTTTTAGAGGTGAGTATATCAAAGCCTAGATAGAGTTGAATGAGTATAGTTTTAGATCTACATGTGAAGTTTTTTTAGATGTTTCAAGAGAGATATGTCTGTGTTTCCTAAGGGGTCATCTTTCTCATGTCTAGTCACTGAGCTTTAGCCTACTCTTCTTCAATGTCTCTGAGCTGTCTCTGGTGACTTCTTGGTGGTTTCCTGTGTCCATCGTTGGCCCCTAGACATTCATATTTTCTCCTGTCAGTTAACCTTACTTTTTACATGGGATATACTTAATTGCCTGCTTTGATCTTGTTAGGTGGACAAAAAGGAATGCTCCTGCCCAGTGGAGGCGGAAAGATCGGCAGAAGCAGCACACAGAACACTTGCGTTTAGATAATGACCAGAGAGAGGTAAGATACCTTAAGAATGACAAGGAATAATCCTATATTATGCTGCACATTCCTTCTCTTTCTCATTTCCTTAGTCTCTTGTCTGATTCAAGTGTCTCAGCCATGACCTCTCTCCATAAAGAAGGGTTAATAATAGGTGTAGTTCCTGATACCCAATACTGGGCCTAGGGTATGACAAATCAGAATGTAGGATGTTTTGCAAGTGGCAGCTGGCTACTGACCACGTAGGTTATCTTCATATTCACTTAGGCATGATACTCCCTAGTGGGTATGATAGGAGCCTCAGAAGATAAGAGTCTGAAACTTGGGAGAATTCCTTTTAAAACTGGTGTGAAGCTTTGTATGTGTGGGAGTGGGTATGGTAGGAAAGAAGTTCATTTTGTTAGAATGAGGAGGAGGAAAAGATGAGCTTGGGTTAATGCTGTGAATCTCTGAATTAGAGGAGAGGAGGACTTTTCCCCTACTTTTTTGGTATCTTAATTAGATAATCTTGACTTTTTTTTTTCTTTGAGAACTAAAGGAGAGGAGTGTTATTATCAGGTGCATGGGGACCAAGAATTCTTGAATTTACCATTTGAATCTTCGTTGTACAATGAGTTTCTCAGCTCTACTGTAACTTGTTTCTTGTGAAGTTTCTAGTTATAAACCTCAAGATGGAGTCCCTGCCTTACTTAGTTGCAGAGAAGTTGTGAAAATGGGGCTTTACCTTCAGAAACCTATTTCAGGAACCTCTCTGAGAACAGACCTTGCAGTTTTTATCTTACACAGATAGAACCCAATAAAGCATACTCTTTTCATATGTGTCTGGCACCTCAAGGAGTAGGAAAATAAATAACATACTTTGCCTCTGCTGTTTTTGACTGGAATAAATTAAAATTGCAAGGTATGGTTATGAATTTTCAATTGCTGATTTACAGGATACAGTTGTACTTTGTTTTTTTTCGTGAGGGTGCATAAGGAGTTTTGGTTATTGGTGTTATTTTAAAAGTCTCGCCTAAGTCTTCCACTTCACCTCTTTATTGCTGTTTTCAGCAGTGTTTATTGAGCACATTTTCTTGGTCAAAATTACTGAAGTAAATAAGCACTTTGAAATACAAAGATAACGAGGAGGTACCTTGTCCTCAGGGAATACCAGTTTATTAAGGGAGCAAAGTCAAGTATACAGATAACTTTAGTAGAAGAATCTTTTGAAATGGCTATATGAGAGGCAAACCAATGTTTGATTACTGATTAGAGAAAGCAGAGATAGTGCTACTTGGGGTAATCATCAAACAAGACTATTTGGAAGAGGAGCCAGCATCTGTTTAAGCCTTAGAGGATGACAGGATTGTTAGAGAGAAAGAAGATCATTTCAAGTAGAAGAAATGGCAGGATCTAAAGCTTGGTGTGTGTTGTGTAAAGGAGGCTGTGGGCAGAATATTTTGGAGGAGGGGAGGTACAGAGATAGCTAGCAAGTTAGGAGGCAGGTAGCAGCAGTGATAATAATTGAATCCTAACCTGGGGTTGGTAGTAGGGGCAGATTAAGGGGCTATAAGATAGAATGCACAGAGTTGTGCTACTGGAATAAATAGTGAGGAAGGGAGAAGTCTAGGGTAAAAATCTTGGTCATGAACCTCCTGAGGGGATGTCAGTATACATTTTATTGCATTTATGTAGATTCTGTGTTAAAACAAACAACATATGGAGAATCACCAGCACATTTTAGAAAAGCAGGAAATGCAGTCGTTTTAAGTGCTCAATCTTATTTTCCAGGCCCTAATTTAGCAAGGTTATACTTACAATAGAAAGGGTAGGTATCTTTGATATGAGCAGAGGAGTTAAATTCCTCTCAGCTTGGTGGGAAGAATGACTTTGTCAATAGTCCTTTGAGATTTAAGATTTGATTTGATGTACACTGAGCTATGCATGCTGTAGCCATGTGTTTTTTGCCTCTTCTGTCTTTAAGTCTAAGGTAGTTATAGTTCTCAGTGCTTTACATCAACGAAAACAGAAATCATCATGTTATCTGAATTTTCCCCTTTGATACAAGAATTGTATTTTAAACTTTTTGCTCCCGACTTTATCTGAGCCTAGAAAGAGGCCATTAAGAAAGTGTGGGGGCCGGGCGCAGTGGCTCACGCCTGTAATCCTAGCTCTCTGGGAGGCCGAGGTGGGCGGATTGTTTGAGCTCAGGAGTTCGAGACCAGCCTGAGCAAGAGCGAGACCCCGTCTCTACTAAAATTAGAAAGAAATTAATTGGACAACTAAAAATATATAGAAAAAATTAGTCGGGCATGGTGGCGCATGCCTGTAGTCCCAGCTACTTGGGAGGCTGAGGCAGGAGGATCGCTTGAGCCCAGGAGTTTGAGGTTGCTGTGAGCTAGGCTGACACCACGGCACTCACTCTAGGGCAACACAGTGAGACTCTGTCTCAAAAAAAAAAAAAAAAAAAGAAAGTGTGGGGAGATAGTGCCCTCTTTAGGCATCCATCAGTACTGGTCACCTATGGTTTGTGTGCATGAACACAAAGGGTCTTTGATTTTTCTGTTTGTTACAGAAGTACATCCAGGAAGCCAGGACTATGGGCAGCACCATCCGCCAGCCTAAACTGTCAAACCTCTCTCCATCAGTGATTGCTCAGACAAATTGGAAGTTTGTAGAGGGCCTGCTGAAGGAATGCCGCAACAAGGTGAGTTGTGGACACCTTTGTACGTGTGCTTTCTCTTCGCATCAAAGATAAGACCAAGGCTTGGCTTTCACCACTCTGTCTTGATTTTAAAAATACTGTTAACATATTGGGATAGTATTAATACTAATTTTAAGATTATGTTAACTTGGAATTAGTGTATTTGTTTTCAATAAAATTTATCATTAATTGAGAGCAAACATGTTTTGCTTGATATAAACTTAATATATATTTTTAAAACTGAGAGATAGATGTAGTTTATATAGTTTTTAGTTTTAGATATCTTACATTACTTGAAGTTAGCCTTCATTCTTACTTTGACAGATTAGTCTTACGTATATGAAAATGTTTTTTGTCTCTTTTTTGATCTGATAGCAGTGATCTCTTTATGTCTAGAAACAGGAATTTACTGGGTACCTACTATGTGTTAGGCCAAAGTGTGTTATTCTGTTTAAGCTTAGGTTGTTTAGATGTTTTTCTCTATTCTACAGTCATTCTTAATCTTTAATGTTTGAGTTATGAATTTAAATGTCTTTTCAAATAAAAAGGATCTTTTAACCAAGTCAGCATATAATAATTTT
Source organism: Propithecus coquereli (assembly GCF_000956105.1). Taxonomy (NCBI): domain Eukaryota; kingdom Metazoa; phylum Chordata; class Mammalia; order Primates; family Indriidae; genus Propithecus; species Propithecus coquereli. The sequence goes on from NW_012150174.1 coordinate 10,370,862, forward strand.
TAGGCTCTTCAGCTAACTTGGTCTCTGCTACATCCTGTTTATTCATCAATAGAATAAAAATATTTTCCTACATTTTTATTTTATTTATTTTTTTTTTTACAGAGACAGGGTCTCACTCTCTTGCCCAGGTTCAATTCCTGGGCTTAAGGGATACTCTTACCTCAGCCTCCCAGTTAGCTAGGACTACAGGTGAGCGCCACCATTCCCAGCTAATTAAAAACATTTTTTTGTAGAGACAAGGTTTCACTATGTTGTCCAGCCTGGTCTTGAACTCCTGGCCTCAAGTGATTCCCCTGCCTTGGCCTCCCAAAGTGCTGGTATTACAGGCTTGAGCCACCACACCCAGCCGATTTTTCTGGATTTTAAGTTTACAAGTGGTGCTCATTTATAGGATGAAATGGTGCTAATTTATAGGAGGAAATAAAATATACTTGCTCTTGCAGAAGAAATTATTACGATTAAAAGTTAGGTTAAGGCCAGGTATGGTGGCTCATGCCTGTAATCCTAGCATTTTTGGAGGCTGAGGAAGGAGGATTGCTTGAGGCCAAGAGTTCGAGACCAGCTTGAGCAAGAGTGAGACTGTTTCTCCAGAAAAAATAGAAAAATTAGCTGGGTATGGTGGCACATGCCTGTAGTCCCAGTTACCTGGGAGGCTGAGGCAGGAGTATTGCTCAAGCCCAGGAGTTTGAGGTTGCAGTGAGCTATGATGACGTCACAGCACTCTAGCCCAGGTGACAGAGTGAGACACTGTTTCCAAAAAAAAAGCGTGCTTCTGAAAAGGAGGATTAAGGGCAACTTTTTTCCTGCTTTTTAGATTTTTATGTGTTATAAGTTTATAGCATAATTAAATCTTACTTAAGAGCTTTGACTTAATATTCAAGCAGATTTGGATTCAAAGGCCAAATCTGCTACTTTTTTTGCTATGTGATTTTGGGCAAGTTACTGAAGTTCTCTGGCCTCAGTTTCCTCATTGGTAAATTAGGAATGATAATAATGGTTATCTCATAGAATTGTTAGGAGGCTTAAATGAGATAATGCAATGCTTCGTACAGTGCCTGGCACATAGTGTTTAATTAAAACTGATTATCATATAGCATGTGCCTTTTTTGGTTATGGCTTTACAATAAGCATTTGAAAATTTTTATCTAAACATAAATTATCCTCCTCAATTTTTTTATCCCCTTGACAGTTACTAAGATATATTTCTTTTTTTTTTTTTTTTTTAAGACAGAGTCTCACTGTGTTGCCCGGGCTAGAGTGAGTGCCGTGGCGTCAGCCTAGCTCACAGCAACCTCACACTCCTGGGCTCAAGCGATCCTCCTGCCTCAGCCTCCCGAGTAGCTGGGACTACAGGCATGCGCCACCATGCCCAGCTAATTTTTTCTTTTTTTTTAGCTGTCCAATTAATTTCTATTTTTGGTAGAGACGGGGTCTCGCTCTTGCTCAGGCTGGTTTTGAACTCCTGAGCTCAAACAATCCGCCCACCTCGGCCTCCCAGAGAGCTAGGATTACAGGTGTGAGCCACCGCGCCCGGCCAGATATATTTCTATGTTGTATGTATGCTTGAAGTTTTGTTTAGTAAGGTCATTTAAGCACTGAGAATCAGAGAATGTCAGAGGTGAGCATGACTGAAGGGTTTTATTCAATTCTTCTTCATCTCATAAATGCAAAAACTCAATGGAGAGTGGTGAAATCAGTGGCCAAGGGTCATTGGTCGCTGAGTTCTTATCTTTTTCGTAACTGAATTTTTAAAGCATGCATTCCCACATAACCTGACCTATGTGGTTCTAAATATATTCTATGCCTTGGGGCTTATTCATCTTTTCCCTCCGAGCTCAGGAGATGTACTGTGCAGGCTGCAAAAACCCTCTCCAGTTCTGTGATCCTGTTCGCTCTAGGTATCTAATCCTATTGACTGATTCCTTGTAGACCAAGAGGATGCTGGTGGAGAAAATGGGCCGAGAGGCTGTGGAGCTAGGACATGGGGAGGTGAACATCACAGGGGTGGAAGAGAACACCCTGATTGCCAGCCTTTGTGACCTCCTAGAAAGGATCTGGAGTCATGGGCTGCAAGTGAAACAGGTAATGGATATTTAGCATTTCCCTGCTGAGCAAACTGTCTTTCTGTTTTCACATACTAGCCTTCCCACACTCTTTTTTGTCCAGCCGGCTGGCTTTGAGGAATGGTGTACCGTGCTCATGGAGTGAGACTTGAAATAGTTAATTAAACACATAAATAAATGTGATCCAAACTATTTTCCTTAAAGATAAGCTTCATAAATCTGTGTGCTTGTCATACTTTTTAAAAGTGGCATATTCCTTCCTGGGAGTAGAGCTGAAGGCCAGCCTGTTAGGCAGCTGGCCCTAGTCTAGAGATAGAACAGAAAGAGAGAAGTTGGAGCCCAGGAAGTGTAAACGTACTCTAAGGGCCCCTCACTAATTGTACATTCCCAGCGGGAAAAGGTCTGTCATTAACATTTCTTTTATATGCAGATGCTTTAACCATCTAAAGATTTGAAAGTCCTCAGGAAGTTGAGTATGTTTGATTACTTAACACCCAGAGAATTATCTTATTTCAAAATACTCTACTTTCAATGGGTGGTCAAGATAGATAACTTTTATTTTTATGTATTTTTAAATTTGAAAAAAACTTGAAAAATTTTGAAAAGCAGTTTTATCATGGAAAATTAGAAAATACATGTTAGTATCCAGCAAATATTTATTGAGGGCCTATGGTATGCCAGGCACTGTTGTGGGCACTTGAGATATCTCAGTGAACAAAACAGACCAAGATCTCTGCCTCTTTGGAGTTTCTATTGTAATGGATATGGCAACAATCTACCATACCTATTCTTCAGAATATTTTTCTGTGCACATATCACCACACATACACAGTTACATATTTAAAAATCCAACAGAATCACAATGCAATACTATTTCACACCCACTAAGATAGCTAAAATAAAAAAGATAAACAGTAACAAGTATTAGCAAGGATGTGGAGAAATTAGAACCTTCATACATTTGCTTTTGGGAATGTAAAATGGTACAGCTGCTTTAGAAAACAGTCTGGCAGGTCCTCAAAATGTTGCAGAGTTATTATATGACCCAGCAAGCCCACTTCTAGATACATAAGAGGAGTGAAAACATATGTCTGCACAAAAACTTGTGTACAAATGTTTATGGCAACATTATTCATAATAGCCTGAAAGTAGAAACAACTCAAATATTCATCAGCTGATGAGTGGTTAACCTAAATGTAATATACGCATACAATGAAATATTATTAGCAATAAAGGGAATGAAGTACAGGTACATGTTACAACACAGGTGGACTTTGAAAACATACTAAGTGAAAGAAGCCAGACCCAAAAGAACACATATTGTACAATCTCATTTATAAAAAATGTTGAGAATAGGCAAATCCATAGATAGATAGTAGATTAAGGGTTGCCAGAGGCTAGAGGAAGGGAGGAATGGGGAGTGACTACTAATGTATATGAAGTTTCTTTTTGGAGTGATGAAAATGTTCTAAAATTAAATAGTGGTGATGGTTGCACAACTCTGCAAATATACTAAAACCCAGAATTTGTTTTCATAGAAAATTACACACTTTAAAAGTATTAATTTTATGGTTACATGAATTATATCTCAATAAAGCTGTTCTTAAAAAATTCAATGGGATCATATAGTACCTAATATTTTGTAACTTGCTTTGTTTTTATCTCATATCTTTTCCATGTCCTTAACTAATTTTTAGATGACAGTATACAGCAGTGGCGACCCTGCGGCCCCGGGACCACATGTGGCCTTCTGGATCTTTCAGTGCAGCCTTTTGACCTAATTCAAACTTCACAGAACAAATCTGTGGGATTTGGGATTTGTTCTGTGAAGTTTGGATTTGGTCGAGGGGCCGTACTTAGGGATCTGGAGGCCCACAGGTGGCCTTGAGGCCATAGGTTCCTCACCCCACCTGGGTTTTTGAAGTATGTTCCCGCTAGAAACTGAGCTAGATACCTAGCTTCTGTAAGCCTGTTTCCTTACACGTATGATGGAATTTTAAATGTACCCACCTGTATAGGGTCCTTGTGAGGATTTGATAAGATAGTCCATGTAAAGCACTAAGCTCAGAGCCTGGTATCTGGCTCTTTATATTTAATAAACGTTTGTGGTTATTATTCTAAAATATCAGTTTTATATAGATGTACCGTACTTTAATCAATCCCTTATTGTTAGTCGTTTAGGTTATTTCTGATTTTTCAGTATTGTAAACAACACTGTGGTTATAGAGTTTTTTAAATGTTAAAAATTATGTGTTGACTCCCGAAAGTTTGAGAGTCCTATAGTGTATTAGCAACACTATCAGCTATGAGTTAGAAAGACTTGGGTTTCAGTCTTGGCTCTGCTAGAGGACTTTAAATAAGTGACTTGTGATTTCTTAGCCTTATCTTCCAAATCCATAAAAGGTAGGTAGTTAATAAAACCTACCTTTCAGTTGTGATAATTAGATGTAATAAAAGTAAGTACCTGGCATGTGATGAGTGTGCAACGTATGACAGCTATTATGCTGGGTTCTTATATGAAGGATTTCTGTTTCTTTCTTTTTCTCTGTAACAAGTGAGTGAAATATACATAATCCTTTATTACTTTCTTTAAAATTTAGCAAGCCTGGCACTATAATTGAATTTTTTTTTTTTTTGTAAAACATATACCCCCCAAACTTTTTAATATTCACCCTAAAAATGTCCAGGGAGTTAGTAAGGCTTTTTCCTGCAGTTTGAAAAAAGTACCATATCATTACAAATGTTCTAAACCTGTCCTGAGGCTTTGCAGCAGTGTTCTGTGAGAATTCTCACAGCATGGGGAATTTCTTTTGGAGCCTATTTGATCCGTCTCTCATTTTGGATAGAGAGGCTTTTTGGTGAGGAACAAGTGCACAGTAATGGGAGCTTTTTAGTTGAGATTCCATTTTGTTCTGAGTCCTGACTTTTGGAGATCTGAACGTGAAGCAGGACTGTGTTACCAGAGCAAAGTGACGGTCTATGCTTGCTGGCAGGGCATTTATGCCATTGGGGATACATGTTCAGCTGAAGATTGACCCCGGCTATCTATGTTGGGTTCCTACCAGCATGTTCTCCTTAGGCCTCCATTTTGCTATCCTGTGTGTAGAACATCTTTATCCTGCTGAGACATTCTTTGGTTATGTTCCAGTCCAGAGGTCACACCCTGGTTACCTGCTCTCCTCCATCATGCACCCAGGTTGTAACTAAATTCATTCTCAGAGGGTAATCTTGTCATCTCCTTCTGGGTGCACCTTACTGAGCTGCTTGGAAAGTAGAGAGAACCCAAACAGCAGTTTTTGCTGCTGGCTTCCTAAATTTTGTTATTAGCCTTGACTGCTCTCATGCAGGGCTGCCTACAGTGAGTCTTCATAAGAACCTCCGTTATGCTCACCACTTTCTTTGGCTTTCAGTGACATTTTCCAAGATGAGCTTCCAACTGTATTGTGTTTTCTGGCAATTAGAGGTGAGATTTGGTTTTTAGTACTGGTTTTGTAACTGGTACCATTTGTGGACTGGTATGTGAAAAGGGGTTGTTTCTCATCTTTCATGCATATGACATTATTGGAGAATCTGATGCTGTTTATTGTGTGGCCATATCCCTAAATAGGTAGTCAGGTTGTACTGAAACTTGCAGTCCCCATCAGCCCCTTTGCAAAGGAGGGAAAAGACTAGTCCATGTCTCTTGAACTAGAAAGACGCAAGTGCAGCAGCCTAGCTGCTGCTTTCCCACTCTTGCCCTTGCTCTTCCTCCTTACTTCTGTAATCACTGCGAGCCTCCGTCTTCTAGCATAGTGGCCTGGATTTGCTCTTGCCCTTAGCTCTTCAGCATTATTCCATGTCAGGACTTTCTGGTGACCAGCTGATTTAGTGTGTGTCGCATCCAGACAGTTCTGTTAAGTCCTACTGAGCTGCCTTCGTGGTCTGCCTAGATGCTGGGGATACAGTGATGAATAAGACAAAAGTCCCTGCCCTTTCAGGAACTTTTTTATTTTTTGGAGACAGGAGTCTTGTTCTGTCACCCTGGCTAGAGTGCAAATGGCGTCATGATTTTTTTTTTCCAAAATAGATCAAGTTGGTGAATAGAAACAAAATAGATTCTCCATGTTCTCATGGGATAAATTTAAGACTTTAAATCATCGCATTCATCCAAGAGCACAAAATTTTCTTCAGAAAATATAATGCTAAAAGTTAAATAATCTTTTCCAAAAGCAACTTGTATAGCATAATTATTAAGAGCAATGGTTCTGACATTAGATAGACTTTAGCTTGAATCCCAACACTCTACTTACTAATATTGTGACTTTTTACAAGTTCCTTAACCTTTCTGATCCTTGATTTGCTCTTTTCTAAAGAAAATGGGGATAGAGATTATCTACCTTGTAGGATTGTTGGGAGCATTAATTAAAATGTTGTATTTTAAGCATTTAACATAGTGCTTAGTTCATAGGAATCCTCAAGACACAATAGCTTTTGTCATTATTATTATTACTTTTATTAATATAGAACTAAAGTCATTTATAAAATTATAAGAAATCTTTCTTCTAAAGCAAACGTAACATTTATATTATATCAACTACATTAGGGACATTTACCATGAATCCGAAATAAAGTTTTTATCACTTAACAAGGGTCATGATATACTGAACGATGATTAGGACACAAAGCAATTGCTAGGTGGCCAGCTGCACTCACTGACTACCTCCTAGGTGAATTGCTTCCTTACATCAGACTTGTAAATGCTGTTCAGATTTGTGCCCTGGGAAAAGGACAAATTATTACATGTCTCAAATAGTTTAAGCTGCAATTCCTGTATTTCCAAGTGCCAAGGTTCTATTATATTGACTAGTTTATCTCCGCCTTGCAGTTAAGTGCCAGCCTGTCTTCCTGCAGGCTTCTTCAACTATACGTTGCTCAATAGTAAATCCTCATCATAGGGATGACTTATTCTTCCCAGCCTGTGCCAAAGGCAGGAATGCCTTTAAATATTTTAGGAAATTCAGGAGCTATCATAGAACCTCATAGACTGGATATCTGCTTTTCTGTGCAAAAGCCATCATGCTCTGCCCAAGCCAACCCTCAATCAACAGATGATTTGGAAGTTGCTAGGTTATTTGCTTTTTTCTTACTTATCCACTGGTCCCTTCCCAGGCTTTCTTTGGCATTGCCTTCCTATTCCCAGTGGGGGACCATTTCCTTTTTTCTGTTACCTTCCATTCCTTATATTTCTCCTAGATTTTAGTAAAGGAATATATTTGCATACATTGTGTCCCAGATGTACACTGAAATAGAAAAAGTACAGATACTTTTTAGCAAAAACATGTATTTGTATGTTTTAAAGCCTTGACCTCTGAAATCTAAACTGATAGGTATTTCTCCCTTGCATTGATTCCAGGGTAAGTCAGCCTTGTGGTCCCACCTGTTACATTATCAGGAAAACCGTCAGAGAAAACTCACATCAGGAAGCTTCAGTACCTCAGGTAAGATGGTTTCTGCAACACTGAAGACAACGCCCTTCATCTATTTTCCCATCCCCCACTGGAATGATCATCTGAAGCATATCATTCCAGGTCAGTGAAGCCTTTGCTCTGGAATGTTTTCTATTTTAAATACTGAGCTACCAGGCTCTCCAAACCACAGAGCATACCTAAGCCATAGGGTTTGTTTTCATTATGTTTTTCTACATCCTTTTGATCAACAAGATAGAAAATTAATATCAGTAAGAGGCCAGTTTTAGAATTGAATTTGAGTTTTACTGCAGCACTGGTGTCCTGTGTTTGGAGCAAGCTGTTTTTAGAGTCTTTTGTTTTATTTCTCTGACATGGCACTGGGATTATCTATCCTGTTAGTCAAGAGAGCCTCTTCAAAGGCAAGGCATGGTGTGAATGATCTCTTATACTTTTCTTTCTGCTTCTAATTTAATAAAAATGTCACAGTTTGTAGGGACTCCAGAGATCATCTAGTCCAGCCCCTTTATTTTACAAGAGGAAGAAACTGGGGTCCAGAGAGGAATAGAATTTACTTAAGATCACATGGCAAACTAATGGAAGATGCCAGATTAGAATCCAGGCCTCTTGTCTTCTTGTCTGGTGTTCTTTATACCATCCTACAACGTCCCTTCCGGATAGTCTCCCTCCTCCTCATTTTACTTCCTGGCTGCATCTCCCCTTCACACCATCCTTTGTTCTCTACTCTCTGCCAGAATGTTTGTTTACCTTTCTTGGATGTTCTTATCCTAACGGTAGAGATGAATTAAATGAGGTGAAAAGATGGACAGTGAACTCTTTGCCCTTGAACTAGTTGACCTCAACTGGCACTGAACGTAGGGAGACAATTGGCTGAAAATCAGGCATAAGAGTTCTCTAGGTAGCCTTATTTTTGGTCTGTAGGTAGCCTTATTTTCTGTACATGTGGGAGTCTTCTCAGGAGGGCTGTACAAGTTATTGCTGAGGGATAAACTATAGCCAAAAATTCTCAACAGCTTGATGATGAAAACACTGTTTTAAACATTGGGCCAGGCATGAGGATTTAAAGGTATTGTATCTTCTCTTTTAGAGGTCCACGTGTTCTGGGACAGGTTCTTTACACATTCTCTTGGCTCTTTTATAGCCCATTTTGAAGCTAGAACAGGACATGAGTAGTAACTCCAAGTAGTAATAGAAGCACTGCTTCCATGGATTATGCTAGATAGATTAGGAGCCAGGAGATTTGTGTTCCAGTCCTGACTGCCACTTGGTGACCTAGGTAGAGTAGCTAATCTCTCTGAACTTCAGTTTCCTCCTCTGTTAAGTAGGGAAATTGTGATACCTTCCTTGACTACCGAAGTTGTTAGATAATTAAATAAGATAATATGCATAAAAATACAAAATCTGATCTCTAGTAGGAACTTAATAAATATTTATGAAATGATTAAAGTGTTACCAATGTTACCAACTATTTCCCATAGAAATTTGTGATTTGAGAGAAAAGAAGGGTAGTCAACTATTTCAATATTCAGACCTGTTTGGACATGACCAACTTTTCTGTTCTAGGAATACTTCTTGATTCAGAACGGAGGAAGTCTGATGCCAGTTCAGTCATGCCTCCCCTGAGGATCTCCTTGATTCAGGATATGAGGTCAGTACAGACTCACGTGTAATAAGCCACTAAAATCCAGTTTTCAGTTGCCACTTAGGTGTCCACTTTAAATAACAAGATCTCAGTGGCTGCTACAACATCTCAGCTAACCAGGAAGCCCTCCTTATTGGTCTTGTGCTTCATGTTCCATTTGTAGAACTGTACAAACAGATGGGTTTCCTGGTATTTTTGGAAAACTCTACCAGGATAAAGGGGCATAGGAGAGAATCTCAAGGGCTAAGGGTTCAGGGTTAGCCTGGATTTTGAAGGACTGTACTGTCTTTTTTGCCCTCAAATTGTGGTGAGCCTATCTAGCAAAGCTACACAGGAGCCCAGAATTTGAAGAAGAGAGATAGACTCTCCCAGGGCGTGGGATAGGCGTCCTTTGGCTTTACAGGTGAGGCAGTAGCTGTGAGTTCCTCTCCCACTCTCTCCACTCCCCTTTTGCATTCCTCCTTCAGGCACATCCAGAACATCGGAGAAATCAAGACTGATGTGGGAAAGGCCAGAGCATGGGTGCGACTGTCCATGGAAAAAAAGTTACTTTCCAGACACCTGAAGCAGCTTCTCTCAGACCATGAACTCACCAAGTAAGGCCACTCTACCTAGAGTAGAAGCAGGCTCCCAGGAATGGCAGGGAGGAATTGGAAACTCTTGTATGGGAAGGGGGGGAGTGTTCACTATGTCATTGCTGCTGCATTCAGCTAACCTCAAATTGCATGTGAAGGTTTTGCAGTATTTCCTCTTCTCCCTTGTTAACTGTAGAAGAATACTTCTGCTGTATCTGTTCTCCTTAGCTTCAACCTGAATGCTCAAAACTAGCTTTCTTAAAGAGGTAGTGTTCATCGTCTTTTTACTGTATTCAGGTGGCATGTATACCTCTTGAGCATAAGGCATTTCTTCTGCCTCTTTCCTGTCCTGGGGAGCAAAGGATTAGAGAATGAAAAGGAAACTTTTCAGATATTCCCTTATTTGTCTTGTTCTCTCCTGAGCCCGGGGCCAGCCCAAAGCACAACTAATTCCTTGTTCTTCCTCTCTGGACCCTGCCTGAATCTCCCTACAGCTTAGAAGGGCTTTCAGATAACACTGCTAGGCTCTCTCCCTCCACACCTTCCTCCCAGAAAGAGGGAGGGTAGAGATTCCAAGGCTCTCACATTCATAGGAGCTGCTAAACCTACAGTTCCTTTCTCTTGATTTTTTTATCCCTAGCCTTCTTTCTGTACCCTAGCCACTAGAGGGGCAGGAGGGAAGAAGGCTGTCCTCCTTCTCTGCTTCTCAGATTACCATCTCTCTGTCTTTTCCCATCTGTAATTTTTTGGCTCTTTGTTCATTGACAAGACCATTGGGCATTTTTCTTTTTAGGATTTCCTTAGGCATCTTTTCATGGTATCCTTTATTGTGTGACTCCCCTATGGATGATAAGCAGAGGAGTGGACGTTGGGGAATTTTGTGTAAGCTGATTGATTAAACCTGTAGATCTGGTTTTATTCAAGTGAAATATAATTTTTTAGACTATTTATTGTGTCTGTGAACCACAGCAAGAAACCAGGTTTAAAACCTTGATAGGTTAGAAAGCTCACTTGAGAAGTTAGGAAATAACAACTTTTAAAGCACTTAAATTTGATTTCCTAAAGGGACAAAAAGGTTTAGGAATAAAATTCGAAGCTTGGGAAGACAGCTAAAAGAACAAGTAAACATGTAAGCGTGGGCTTTGGAAGGAAAACATTTGCACACCGGATTCTAGAGGACAATTGTATGTCCTAGAAAAATCTGTCATCATAGCTGTGTAAGCGCTGGGGTCTGGCAGGGCAGGAGTCCTTCCTGTGGGTCATTGTGGGCTTCTCAGTTGGGAAAGGCTGCAGGTCAGCTGGAGGACAGGGCAGAGAGGCAGCTGAGAAGGGGCAAGCATAGAAACCTTATGAAGGCCAGGACATGCACAGGCCTAGGGCAGGTGGGCTTAAGGGCCTCAGCAACAGCAAACAGTGCATAGACCTTGGTGAGGAAGCTGATCCTGGTTTCTTTAAACTGTAACCCTGTTAGAGGAGATAAGCTCAGAATTTACTCAGTGCACAGTAACTTCTCACCTGATATTCTGACCCCTGTGCTACTCCAGTGAGTGGAAAATGAGGAGAGCTTTGCTGCCACAGATTGCACTTGGGTGGGTGTAGGGAGAAAGGAAGGGACATTTTGTTGAAACCTACCTACCCCTCCACTCTATCTTTTTGCATCTTTCTCTCCAGTTCACTTGAAGCTCATTATACCCCTTACTCTTCTCAGGATGTCTGCAGCCCTTTCTTGTCTGTACTTCTGCATGACCCTAGTCTCTGACCTCTCTTCACCTGGATAACTCCTTCAAGGCCTGGTCAGAAATTTTCTTTGCCAAAGTTTTCCTGGACTCCCCAGAGACACGGTCCATTCCTTCTTGCATGCATAACATTTGTTACAGTATTTGTTCATCCTCCTCCCCTTTTTTTTAACCACTGATATGGTACATTATCATTATCTGTTTGCTTGCTGCTTATTAAAATTTGCTTTCATTGAGGGCATGAACCCTCATATACCATATACCCTACTCAGTGCTGAGCATGTTGCCTAGCACCTAGTAGGTTCCTGGTATTCAACCAGCACACATAAAATGTGTGCATAGCTGCACAGACAGGAACAGTTGGATAGCCTTGGGAGAGTATGTTTTGATAGAACGTTCCTTAATCTCTGGGATTTCCAGCTAGCCTCCAAGACTCTTTGCAGCCTGGAGATGAAGTAAGGTAGAGGCAGGGGGAGGGGGCCGTGTATTCATGGGACTCACTGAAGTATAAATTCCAAAAGGAGAAATTAGTTGCTTTAAATAGGGAGCCAAGACTCTGTCTCCTTGACCTCTCTGCAGTGACTAATACCATGTAGTGCCCCCTTTACCTTGAAACTCACTTTGTATGGTTGCCATGACCCTATGCCATCCTGTTCTCTTTCTCCCCTTACTCTTTCCATGATATTGGTTTCCACCATCTTCAATTCTTTGTGCATGCACACGCTTTCTTTGCTGTTCTCTCACTTGGTGACTTCACCCGTTCTTATGACTTCTGTCACCCCTAAGCAAGTAACTCCCACATCTGAAGCTCTAGTTCCGATGTGTTTTCTGAGCTCCAGCCCTGTGTTTACTTCCATTCACATATCTTACCTTTAGCTAGAGAGAACAAAAGCAAGCTTCACAGTCTTCACCATAACTACTTTACTCTCAGATTTTTGTTTTGTTTTGTATTTTGCTTTTTTGCATCATAAATTTTATTCCTGATGCAGGACAGATTTCCTTCCATCCCCAAAATGAATCACATGCTGCCCGGGAAAGGACTAGGAACCTCTCCCAGCATCTCTAGGAAGGAGAATGGCAGATGCTGGGGACTGGGAAGGCTTTGCAGTTCCCCAACCTACTTATCCTCCCCTTCTCAACAGAGGATAGCTGCTCCCCACTATTATTCCTTTCAACCCTTAAAAAACCAAAAAAACCAAAACAAAACAAAACAAAAAAACCCCAACCATCACTATTAAAAAACAGCAACAAGAAAAACACTTCAAGTATTGGGGGAGAGAGGTCTGGGCTGGGACTTGAGGTTGTGGGTCACCAATGGAAGAGGGAGGGGAAAGAGGAGGAGCCATCACTGTTTCTGCTGCAAGGTGCTTCCTTGCTACATCCTGTAGCAACTGTGTGTCCACCTCCTCTGCTGGCGACTGCACATAGCGGACCGCTGAGCACCATTGTGCTCTCTGAAGATCTCCCCCCACCCCTCCCTACCTACATTCAAAATTTGGAGTTAGTCTTGACTCCTTGCTTAGCTTTACCTCCCACAAACAGATTTCAAGTCCTTAGCCTCTGCCCCACCTGTCTCCTTACCATTTTTACTGTACTGTTTTAGTTTAATCCTCATTCCCCTTTGACCTCCCACCTGTACTAAATTTAAATTTCTGAAGATGGTCGTGGCTCTCTCTTTACTTCTAGGGTAAATTGCAGAAACCCATTACTTACTGGCAAATTGCAAACTCTTCAGCCTGAAAATGTAGGGCCTTCCTTCATTTGACTCTAGCCTAACTTTTCAGTCTCATTGCTGAATGATCATTTGCCTGAGCCCTCAACTCTAGCCAAACTGTTTTCCACATATACACAACACCTTTCTAAATTTGCGCTGTGCTTCAGGCCCCTCTTGTTCTAGAAAGCCTTCCCGGACCACTGAAGCTATGGCTCTTTAAATTCCCAGAAAGGGCCTCTTACTGGCAACTCATTATGGAAAGTCTTATACCCTGGCCTTTTCCTGATTTATTCACTTAGACTATACTTGAGGGCAGGTGCTTTTCTCTCCAGCACCTGTAGGTAATAGTTCTTGGTTGGTAAATTATCTGTTGAAAGTACCTTATAAACCTGGCTAGGTAGAACCTCACAGATCTGAATCCTATACCTCTCTGGCTGTGGTGATTGCAGTTTGGGCAACCAGGACAGTTGCCTTCTTTTGTACTCTGCATATTTCTCTGTGATGAGGGCCTGCAAATTTGGTTCTCAGTGTCTCCTCTGTTTGGGGAAGATGCTATTGCTTTGCAGCTGCAGAGGGCCTGGAATGTCAGGCAAAGGAGTTGGCCTTTGATGAATAGACAGTGGGGATGAAGGGAGAAAGTTTGACGAGAGAGAAACGACATGATCTGCATAGCTCTTCCTTGTCTGAGACCTGGATCAGATGCAGGGGCAGAAGCCTGCCCTTCGGTGCCTCTGAAGCTGCCCTGGGTTATACCCACATTCAGAACAGTGTTCTGACTTGTGGCTCTCGGCTCTACCAAGGGTTCGAAACCAGGCCTGGTGATGAATGGTGACCAAGACCTCTTTCCATTGCTATTCACACACCGTACACTAGGTAACAGCCTAAGTAGAAGCCTCAGAAGACTTGTGTCATCCCTGATGGAATTTCATTCCAGCCCTCAGTTTAGGACAGGAGATTCCATGACCTGTAACACTTGACGTTATAGTAATGTCAACACCTGGACACACAATAGTGTTTGATTTTTGTTGTTCCTGCTGTAGCTTAAGCCATTTTCCCTCCAGCCCTCAGTTACAGAGTAGCTAGCTTTGTTCCTTTATAGGGTGAACATGAGGAACTTGAGGAGTGATATTTTATTCTTCCCTTATCTGTCCCCTTCTGGAACTGAATAATTCTAGCTTCTCTCCCCTCCTTTGGCCAGGAGACTGATGTATTGCCTCCTCTCCAACAGAAAGCTGTACAAGCGCTATGCCTTCCTGCGCTGTGATGATGAGAAGGAGCAGTTCCTCTATCACCTCCTCTCTTTCAACGCCGTTGATTACTTTTGCTTCACCAATGTCTTCACAACTATCCGTGAGTATTCCTGTGCTTCCCCACTGGCCTTCTCAGGCAGTCTTTATGAACCTGCCTGAGGCTCACTCACCATCCCCTTTTTAAAGAAAGAAAATTGTCCCTTGTACTTTCTATGTGTCTTTTGCTTCTGTGGGGAGGGAGGTCCACTTGCCCTCCTTGGAGGTGTGTTTTCTCTGAAGCTTCTCATTCTCGTTCTGAACTGGGGAGCTCAGTCCGTTTTGCCGTCATGTTGTCAGTGTTGTCCTCCCCTAGGCACTGCTCTGGGAGTCTAAGGCGATTGAAGGTGGAGTGGAACAGAGCAGGGTGATGCAGTTTACCTCCCTCCCTGCATGTCTATAAAGTATCTCTCTTTTGTTTTGGCCTGAGAAAGTCAGTCAATTTTTTCTGAAGTAGCAGAAAGAACTCCAAATGGCAGTGGGAGGTTTGAGCCTAGGCCCAGCTCTGCCCTAACTAATTATGTGTCCGTGAACAGAGTCCATCCTGCTGTGGGCCTCAGACTATTTTCAGGATGTGAAAGAAGGTTCAATATAGTCTAATGCCCTTAGAGCCTCATCTTCTTTTTTATTTTTTTGAAAAGAGACAGGGTCTTGCTATGTTTCCTAGGCTGGTCTTGAATTCCTGGCCTCAAGTGATCCTCTTGCCTCAGCCTCCCGAGATGCTGGGATTACAGGCGTGAGCTATGACACTCAACCCAGCTGAGCCTCCTCTTTCTTTGATGCCAGGATTCTCTACTGGGTGGAGGGAGGTCTCTGAGTTTGCCCCATGGTTAGTTCTTTGGCCAGTTACTCAGCAGCCTTGGCAGCTTGGACTCTTGTTTCTATTTGACACTCCATCTTCCCTTTCAGAGACTGGGGCTGTGGACTTAATAGAAGTAGCACTGGATTGGAATTTAGAAGACCTGGGGCAAATTATTTCCGTCTCTGTGTCTTGGAAAAGAGATTACAAATCTTGTGTGACCTCTTTTAAGAATGTTGTGATAGTTATTAGGGTTCATGAGATAACAGGTTGGAAAGCACTCTGAAAAGCAATTTAATACAATGTCGGGAGTTGATGTTATTGTTTAAAGAACAAGTTCACTTAGCTCTGAGCCTGAAAATAGGCTTGGATCTTTGACCTTTGGGTGGTAACCCGAGAGGAGTAAGATTGAGGTGCTTGGAGGAGTTGACTAATATTCTAAGCCAACTAGTACCTGGGACCCTGCTGCTCCAGAGTTCTGCTAGGGCCACAATCCCACCAGCATGCCTGGGTCAGGTTAGGGACCCATCAGATATGGAAAGGATTCCTGAGTCCCCTCAATGCCTTTGTGGCTTCCCCTAAACAGTGATCCCATACCACATTCTGATTGTACCAAGCAAGAAGCTGGGGGGCTCCATGTTCACTGCCAACCCATGGATCTGCATATCAGGAGAACTGGGAGAGACACAGATCTTGCAGATTCCCAGGAACGTGCTAGAGATGACCTTTGAGGTATGTGTTATCTGGGGCCCACGACCCCAGGCTCTGTGGGGATCTAAGTTTGCAATAGCTGCTTTGGGAAGTTTTCTGCAGGGTTTTCTGGAGGCCTGTTCTGTACAGTATAATCCATCAGCATAGCTGACCTGTCCTGAGATGAGGCCAGAGCCAAGAACTGACCTGGGGATGGGGGGCCCACCTTTCCTAAACAATGTCTGGCTGGGAGGCACTTACTTGTCTGGACTTACACATCTCTTTGTGCATGGATGTTGAGGAATCCCCAAGAGTTCTTTCAGCTGCTGAGCCCAAGTGTTCCAGAGACTTTAGAACCCAATTCTGGAGCCTCCTGCTCCCAGGCGCTATTCTTCCTCTAGGTAGCAGCATCTTCTTTCTCAGCCTTGGGCCCCTCATGAAAGTGCTATACCACCAGCCCTCGTGGTAGGTAGAGCCATGAGCTCTACCCCTGCAGATGCCAGGGGACAGGTTGTAGGCAGCCAGTCAGATCTGTGCCTCCGAAGACTGTCCGTCTCTTCTCCTATTTTCCTGACCTACCTCAACTCCTCTATTTGTTCACAGTGCCAGAACTTGGGGAAGCTCACTACTGTCCAGATTGGCCATGATAACTCTGGGCTGTATGCCAAATGGCTGGTGGAATATGTGATGGTCAGGAATGAGATCATAGGACACACCTACAAGTAAGTGTTCCCTCAGATATGCCCTGAGGTAGGGTGGCAAGGTGTACCCGCAGGGGCTGTCAGTGATGCTTCGGTATGTGGAGTTCTCAGGGAGACCCATTAGGTTGTAATAGGCTGAGGCAACTTCCTGTTTGGCTCTGCCTCATGCAATTGAAAAGAAATAGAAGGAGGGTTTTCTTTTTTTTTTTGAGACAGAGTCTCACTGGGTTGCCCGGGCTAGAGTGCCGTGGTGTCAGCCTAGCTCACAGCAACCTCAAACTCCTGGGCTCAAGCGATCCTCCTTGCCTCAGCCTCCTGAGTAGCTGGG
The DNA here is from genome assembly GCF_000956105.1 of Propithecus coquereli. Taxonomy (NCBI): domain Eukaryota; kingdom Metazoa; phylum Chordata; class Mammalia; order Primates; family Indriidae; genus Propithecus; species Propithecus coquereli. The sequence continues at coordinate 10,387,861 of NW_012150174.1, forward strand.
ACTACAGGCATGTGCCACCATGCCCGGCTAATTTTTTCTATATGTTTTTAGTTCTCCAAATAATTTCTTTCTATTTTTAGTAGAGACGGGGTCTCGCTCTTGCTCAGGCTGGTTTCGAACCCCTGAGCTCAAACAGTCCGCCCGCCTTGGCCTCCCAGAGAGCTAGGATTACAGGCATGAGCCACCGTGCCCGGCCAGAAGGAGGGTTTTCTAAGTGAAGATGTATGGAACTGCTGTGCACAGGTCCCCTGCCACCAATGCCACTCAGGTGGCTTCTCTGATAACACACAGTGGGCAGATAGGGCCTTGAGGGAGTCCCTAGCCTGGCTTCAGAGCCTTTCCCCAGGGATCGGCGTTGTCAGTGGCTCTTGCCGAGCAGCAAGGAGAAGGGGACTGTGGAGGAGCTGGCAGTTCTCACAGGCCATTGCCTGACCTTTAGGTTCCCGTGTGGCCGGTGGTTGGGGAAGGGCATGGACGATGGAAGCCTGGAACGGATCCTAGTTGGGGAGCTGCTCACATCCCAGCCTGAGGTGGACGAGAGGCCATGCCGGACCCCGCCGCTGCAGCAGTCCCCCAGCGTCATCCGGAGGCTTGTTACCATCTCGCCCAACAACAAGCCCAGTAAGTGGGAAGAGGGGCTGGGCCCTCATGCCACTCAGTCTGGGCCGTAGGCAGATCTCTCTGAGCCCTCATGTGGGAGCCTGAATCCCAGCCTGTGCGGCTGCTACAGGAACCACCTCTGCCAACAGAGCTGCCTCAGGTATTCGGCATCTCCTTTCATGAATCCGTGGGAGTATTTGGCACTCTCCTTAGAGGCCTGGAAGTGGGGGGGTGGGCTTATGCAGCCAAGCCTGGGCACTCTGTACTATTTGTATGTGATCCTATAAAGGAGAGGAGTCTGCTTTTCTGGCCTTCTCTTTCCTGATTCCTGGGTTTCACAGTCAAGGCATGGCCCTCTTTCGATTGCCAAAAATTCCAGGGTAAAATGGAAAATAAACTTTATTAGCATCTCTTAGAGATAGAACTCTAAGGTATTAGCTTTTGCTTTTTACCCAAGATTGTAGGAAGAACTAGCTCAGTAAAGTTGGGTGGGCAAGAGCCTCTGTTTCCCAAGGTCTAGCTTCCCTGCCTCTCCCAAGGGCCCTCCCTGTGTCCTCAGTCTCCTACTCAGTCAGCTGAGCACTGTTAGCCTCTGAGATTGGTTAGGGATGTCTGCTTGATTTTTTGTCAGAGCTGAACACTGGACAGATCCAGGAATCCATCGGGGAGGCAGTGAATGGCATCGTGAAGCACTTCCATAAGCCTGAGAAAGAGGTGAGCCTTCCTGCCCTCCAGCCCAGGGTCTTATATTGAGTAAGAGGGAGTAATCTTGTTTTTCCAAGTTTCTTGTTGTACTCTTCCAGGCCCATGTGCTATGGATAGCCCAGAGTCTTGTAGAATGTGCACCTCAGCTAGTTTGAGATGGAGCAGACTCCTTCCTCTGGGGGCCTTTGCCTTGGTTCCCCTGTTTTCCTGCCATACTGATGACCCAGTGGAGTCCCTAAGCCTCCAGTGAACAGTCCCTATTCCTGTCCTCTTTTGGATTTGCCTGGGGATCTCAGAATAGTGGCCACTGCTTTGTCCTCCTGGTGGGAAATCTCCTTGTATGTGACCCAGATCCATCATCTATTCATTCATCCATCCATTCAATAGCTCTTCACTGAGAGCTGCTCTGAGCCAGGCACTGTGCCAGGTGCTGGAGGGAATAGACAAGGCCCTTGCCTGCTTTTGCTGCCTTCCCAGCTCTGGGCTGTGGGTTTGGGGATGCGGGGGTGGGAGGGCAGCTCAGCTGTAACAAGCCTGGCACTGTCCCCTGTTTCCTTACATAGCGAGGCAGTCTGACGCTGCTGCTTTGTGGAGAGTGCGGTCTTGTTTCTGCCCTGGAACAGGCTTTCCAGCATGGATTTAAATCACCCCGGCTCTTCAAAAATGTCTTCATTTGGGATTTCCTGGGTGAGTTGGGCTAGGGTATGAGGGTGGAAAAGCACGCAGAGACATGGTGAGGGGGACTCACCAGCGTGGCATGGGTGCCAACAGCTGGGGTCTGAGGTGCAGAACCCAGATCAGGTGACTCTTAGATCTCTTGTTTGTTTTGCCTGGTTTTTCTTGAAGGGAATGACAGGATCTCTCCTTCCCCCTTCTTGAACCCTTACCTTCTGAGAATTGAACAGAAAAGATTCTTTCCAGACATCTGTTATCTAGTACGGGCTTAGTCATGAGTCCTCACACTTTGTCCTTGTAGATGCAAAGGCCAGTTAAGAGTGTTGGAGTCCAAACCCTGTGTTATGCCCACTTGGAGCGTTTTCGTGCAAGAAACTATCCTTAGAGTTTTCTTGTATCTTCAGACTAGGGAAAAGACCATCTTTGTATCAAGGGCCACATAAATAAATTTTTAAAATAAGGATAGGGAACATGAGGATCATTTTGAAATGTGACCAGCCATTTACTAGCCTGTGATCTTGGACAAGCTATTTAACCTCTATGTACTTCAATTTCTTCATCTATAAAGTAGGGATAGACATCAGAACATTCGTGTTATTCTCATTAAGTTACCTGCGTGGACTAGGAGAGGCCCATGGCAAGTGGCCTGCAGGACAGTCAGAGACAGGTTGGTGTTGAGAGCCTTTGTCACTGGCAAGCTTTTCTACTCTTCACAGAAAAAGCACAAACCTATTATGAGACATTAGAGCAGAATGAAGTAGTCCCTGAGGAAAACTGGCATACAAGGGCCCGGAACTTCTGCAGATTTGTCACTGCAATCAACAATACTCCCCGGAACATCGGCAAGGACGGCAAGTTTCAGATGCTGGTGTGCTTGGGAGCCAGGTACTACAGCCTCAGGGCCCAGAGTACACAGCAGCCAGCCTTGGAGGTGGTGCTGGAGGCCTGGTGTGGTGCAGGGGTGGGGAGTGGCTAATGACCAGATGCCCCTGGGCAGATGAGGCCTTGGAGGGCTTCCAAAAGGCCCTTAATTTCCTTCATGTATCATGTATAGTCATGTGCCCCATAACGATCTTTCAGTCAACATCAGACCACTTACGGGATAGTGGTCTTGTAAGATTATATTAATTATACTCTATTTTTAATGTACCATTTCTATGTTTAGATATATTTGGATACCTAAATACTTCCCATTGTGTTACAGTTGCCTGCAGTATTCAGCATAGTAACACACTGTACAGGTTTGTAGCCTGGGAACAACAGGCTATATCATAGAGTCTAGGTATGTAGTAGGCTAGGCCATCTAGGTTTGTGTAAGTTCACTCTATGATGTTCACATGACCCAACTGCCTAATGACACATTTCTCAAAACATAACCTGTTGTTAAATTATACGTAACAGTATGGGTGGAGATCCGTGGGGATCTGTGGGGATGGGGATGAAAGTGTATATGTAATTGAGGGAGGACGGTCTGCATTTTGATGGGAAGGATCAAAATCACACCAGTGGAGAAATTGGAAGCACAGTATATCTAGCCATTCCTTCAATAAACATTTGAATGGCTTTATGGAAGGTGGCCAAAGAGAGGTGAGTAAAACATGGTCCCTTCCATTTGGAAGTTTACTTGTCCTAATTAAATAAAGTACAAGGTAGAAGGTTGTGAAGAGTGGAAAAAAGAAGTATCCATTCATAAGATATGCTGAAAATGTAGAGAGAGAGAAGGCTTTAGGAGGAGGTGGTATTTGAAGTGAGCCTTTAATGGAAGGAAATAGCAGGTAGAACATGGGAAGAGCTGGGACAGAGAAAAATTCCTTTCATATTAGGACAAAATTGTTTAATCAGGGGACTGAAATAATATTAATCTGATATCATGGGTGGTATGCATCAGAGTGGATAAGATTGTTAGGGGCTATTCTGGTAGGTCAGGTGAGAGAGCATGAAGCCCAAATAAACCTAAGGCAGTGATTTATTCAGGCCACATAAGGGAAGGATTGGCATTGTGGTCAAAAACAGACTCTAGGACCAGATTCACTAGGTTCACATTTCAGGTCAGCCATTTACTAGCCTGTGATCTTGGACAAGCTGTTTAACCTCTATGTACCTCAATTTCTTCATCTATAGTACCTACCTCATATCATAGGGTTTTCATGAAGATTAAATTTCATGTAACGATGCCAACACGTGCTGAGCACCATATGAATGTTAGTGCTTATTATTCTTCATGGTGGTAGCTGTTGGGAGGTGAGATGCTTTGGAAGAGACTGGCTGCTGAGATGGAGGGAGTAGTGCTGAGTGCAGCATGGTGTCTGGTGGTTGTGGGTTTATCTAGGGAGGGTGAGGAAGGCAGGGGAGGAAGAGCAGCCCTGCGGATAGGTGACGGGGGAGTGGGGGTGGGGGTGCTGATTGGGTCAGGTTGGGTTGATGTCCCTGGGGCTGTAAGGCCTCGTTGCCAAACCCTGTTAGGGAGGGAAAGGGGGCTACGGGGAGCTGTCAGCTTCTTCAGCCTCAGACTTAGTTCATAGTTTCCCGCTTGGCCTTGCACTAACTGTCTCTCTTCCTTTTCCCTTGAACTGCCTGGACCGCTCCTGCCCTATCAGAGATCACCTTCTCCACCACTGGATTGCCCTGCTAGCTGACTGCCCCATCACTGCACACATGTATGAGGATGTGGCACTGATCAAAGACCACACACTTGTCAATTCCTTGATCCGCGTGCTGCAGACATTGCAGGAGTTCAACATCACGCTGGAGACATCCCTTGTCAAGGGCATCGACATCTGACCTCCCAGCACCAGCCAACAGCAGGACTGAGAAAGACTCTCACCCTGCAGCTCTTCCCAAAGGGATTTAAGTGAATTGTGCAGGAGATGGAGAGGATATGTATACTCACTGTAAAAAGAAAACTAGAGGATTTTTGGAATAAATAATCTATTTTAGAGTTTATTTGCTGATTTGCTTTTTACACACTTTCATGTGAAAGAGTGATAGGGAGAGGGAGCGAGGTTGGTGCCGCTTATTTTGAAGCTGGTGCTCTCCCTCGCCATGGCCATGTGCTGGAAGCCCGCAGCCTCCCTGGACTGAGCCTGCGGCGCCGTGCGCGGGGCAGTTCCACTTCCTCGCCCCTGTTGCATTAATGAGGCCATTCCACGTCGTTTTTAAACTAACATTTTCTATATTATATTAACATTATTATGGATACTTGGCTTTCACGGGCCACACAGGTGTGCTGAGCGGGAAGCCCCATGCTCCAATCAAAGGGATTTTTAGTAGTGCCTCTGCGCAAATGCTGAAGAGTCAGTCCCACATCTTTTCTTTTTTGTCAGTATTATTTGGGAAGGAGACGTGCCGGGACCTGTCATCGTGCTCAAAGTTACATTTCCTGTTGGCACACAGTTGCACAGAAGTAAACATAAGCATGTTTTAACAGGTTTTTCTTCTCTTTTTTCTTTTTTTAAAATGTTTTATTTATTTAACCCTCCATTGTGTGTTTTAAGTATTTCTTTTTCTTTTTTCTTCTTTTAAGGAAAGGGAAAGCTTGTCACGATCTAACTGGCTATGTTATTGTTAAATTTATGTTGTTTTGCAACTTAGAAACCAGCTACAGTATGGCCCATTTAATAAAACACCTGAAACAAAACTGCCTGGGTCACTGACTTTTATGGGGGTGGAGGACTGGGCTGTGGCATTACCTCTCTCCCCCGCAGGCTCGCGGTTGTGGACAGCCCAGGATGCCGCTGGGGAGCCTGGCGTCTCCTGGGTCCTTCCCCTGCAATGCCAGGAGCTTTCGTAGCTGTTAACTCAAGTGGCTGATTGAGAGGGATGCAGACGAAGTTCTTTTCCCTATCTATAGAGGAAGAGACTGAGGCACAGGGAGGAAGACCTGGCCAAGGTTGCAAAGACTGTCACCTGACTGAGACTGGGTGGGCCATTTTCTGAGAGGGTGAGGGAGACCAGGTATGGGAACATAGGACACAGAAGACTCTGTCCACAGGAGTGGGGTGTGGAGGGAAACTGTTTCTTGAGAGAAGGATTTGCTTTTCCAGAGATGGCAGGTGGTAGAGCTTTATGAGAGGCCTAGGAACCAGCTTCCTTCATTTTCGTTCTTTAAGCTGCTTTGGCGGGAAGCTCCAGAAATGTAGCATGATCAAGTAGAGCACCTCAAACCACTCAGCGTCGTCTTGTATGCTTCCCTGGTTTTGTAGGCACTGTTCCCTCTGCCTGGAATGCCCTCCTCTCACCCACTTCTTGTGCATTATTCAAGGTGTGCTTTAGGAGTCACCTACTGTGAAGTCTTCAGATCCCCCTAGGCAGTTAATCATTCCATCCTTGTGCTCCTGTAGTTTCTTTGACGCTGGCACCTCCTCTCTGGGTTATCATTGCCTGCTTTCATGTCAGGCCCAGCCCTTAGACCATGAGCTCCTGAAGGGCAGAAAGGATCTCTTGTCCATCTCCATCCCCGGGCCTGGCAGGTGGAGAGCGCTTTTGGAAGAGATGAAGAAAGGAACTGGAGAGCCACAGTGCAGCATTCTGCCAGCAGGGGGCACCAGTGGGCAGCACTGCAGCCATCTGCCTGAAGGCCATGGAGTCTTCAGTTCCGGAGATGGGGGAAGGTAGGTGAGGGTAGGTGGGCAGTGCCTTTGGACCTGGATTGGGATTCCTGGCCTGGGAAGAAGGGCAGCATGGAACTCAGTTGTATGTGTATACTGTGGGCCTACGCCTGAGTTTACCTTAAGCCACTTGCTTTACAAACATACCTCTCCCTTTTCCTCACAACTCTGCAAGGCAAGTGTAGATTATCCCAGGTTTATAGGTGAGGAAATTAAGGCTCAGAGGAGTTTAGTCATTTGCTCAAGACCACACAGCCCATAAGTAGTTTGCAGCTACCAGGACAATCTTACTGCAAGCTGTGGCTTTCTCATATTGATTCAGGTCTCTGCTCAGATGTCCTCAGAGAGACTTACGCTGATCACTCTAAAAGACTAACAGTTCCCATCTGTCACTTTTTATTGCTTTATTCTGGTTTATTTTCCTTCCTAACACCTATAAACATTATACTAATTCTTTGTTAATTCTTTTTTTTTTAGAGACAAGGTCTCACTGTGTTGCCCAGTCTGGACTTGAACTCCTGGGCTCAAAGAATCCTCCTACCTCAGCCTCCCGAGTAGATGGGACTACAGGCACATGGCAACACCCCTGTATTTGTTAATTCTAAATGTAAGTTTTATGAGGGAGGGACTTGATCACCTTGTTCACTAAGTAGTATCTGGCACGTGGTAGGTGCCAAGTAAGTATCTGTGGACTAAATGAATTCATTGGCAGTGATTAAGATCACAGACAATGGAGCCAAAGTCCTTAGGTTGACTCCTTGCTCTGCTACTGTGGCCTAGGGCAAGCTATGTAACTTTCCCAAACTTGAGGTTACTCATCTATACAATGGGAACGATAATAGTGCCTGCATCATAGGGTTGTTGTGAGAATTAAATGAGTATGTATATGCCTAGAACAATGTCAGGTGTATAGTAAGTCTCAATAAATGTCAGTTATTGTTGTTATTACCCTGTTGTGTTAGGCGCTATCCTGGTTCCTGGTATATGAAGATGACCGAGACCCAGACTTCCTGTCCTCAGGGAGCTCAGCAACGAATGCTGTAGGGAAGAATGACACGAGAGGAGGTATTGACCGTGATGAGGTCTGCTCAGGGCAGAGGATTGTCAGAGGAGTGAGTATTGCATGTTGAGAGAACAGCTGAGCAGGGGCACGGAGGTATGAAAGTGCCTGCAGGTTGCAAAGCTTGGGTAAGTCCAGTGCCAAAGTCAAGTCTGAGCTGGGGCTGGGTGAAGGTTTGTGGGCATCACATCCAAAAGGTGAGAGACAAGAAAAGGGCTGACAGGTATGGCAGGGCCTTCAACGTTACTGGTGCTCAGGAGATGTGTGCACTCACTGAATGAATAAACATGCTGCAGACACAAAGACCAGAGCCATGTCACCAGTATGTGACCTTCCTAGTGCATGTTTAAACGCCGTGAATCTTACTGCTGCTCTGGGCCCTCCTTGTCTGACTGACGTGAGAAATGGAAACCCGTGGCCAGAGCACAGCTACCAGGCTGTACAACGTGGAGGTGTGTGTCTAAGCGCTCAGAGGGTATGGCCTGAATAAGTCACTGACAACATGTGTTTGTAACCAAAGTGACTGGTCAACCACACTGACAGAGTCACTCATGACAGTCACGTCTCAGGGGAATGGGGGGAGTATTGTTTAGGTAACCTGGGAATACTTCCCACTCCTTTACCTTCTTTCAGCTTTTAGGTGCTGGTTACTTGAGCCAGTGCACAAGTCAATTACAGTTAAATGACCCTACCTGTGTGTGGGGGTGGCTCTAACTTGTACAACTTGTACCATTGTCCAGTGGGTTGTGGTTCTGTGTGGTGGGTGTACAGCACCCAGCACTTATTATTGCATCAGTAGAGGGCGTTGGTGGCCTCGGTCAGCCAAAGCAGCAGGGAAGCAACACCTTTTCCAGCAGACATTGCCGACAAGGTGGGTGTGAATGTGTTTTATAAATGAGGGCCCACCTGGTACCACCACCTATTTCTGTGCTCCTAACAGCTGATTCTGCTGTGAAGGTCTCTTTATATGGTGGTGGTTTTTTTTTTCTGAGACAGAGTCTCACTCTGTAGTGCCATGGCGTCAGATTAGCTCGCAGCAACCTCAAACTCCTGGGCTCAAGCAATCCTACTGCCTCAGCCTCCCGAGAAGCTGGGACTACAGGCATGCGCCACCATGCCCGGCTAATTTTTTCTATATAATTTTTTTTTTGTTGTCCAGATCATTTCTTTCTATTTTTTAGTAGAGACGGGGTCTTGCTCTTGCTCAGGCTGGTCTCGAACTCCTGACCTTGAGCGATCTGCCTGCCTCGGCTTCCCAGAGTGCTAGGATTACAGGCATGAGCCACCATGCCTGGCCTTTATATGGTGTTTTGTTTCATAATCTGCTGCAAATCATTTTTTAATGTTGTGTGTACTGTAAGAAAACAGACATGTCAGTTGCTCAGTATTTTAAGCACACTTATGTCAACTGTGTTCTTTTGTGTAGGGCCCGGCCCAGCTTCTCTAGCAGCCCTGGGTAATCAAGTGCATTCGGTTTGCTCAGCAAGCAGCCTTGCCTGCCTGGGCTTCTGCACCTGCCCTAATTCAGTGTTGTCCAGACTCGGAGATTTCAGGGGCTGGTAAATAAACAAGCAAACAAATGAACTCAGTGAATTATTATAAAGTGAGCACCCTTGTAATCACCACTCATGTGAAGAATAAAACTTTACCAGCACCCCCCAGGTCTCCCTGTCTCCTCTTCCCCATCCCAGTCCCAGCTGCCTCCCTCCTTCCAACTTCTTGACTTTTACAGTAATCACTTCCTTGAGTTTCTTCATTTTATCACCCAAATGTGCATCCCTGCACACTACAGTCTTACTGTCCTTTTAAAAACACTTGATACCTCTTTTAAGTCTCTTTTAATCTAAGGGCTCCCCTTCACCCCTTTCTTGTCTTTACATTTGTTGAAGAACCTACCCAGGCCGTTTGATCTGTAGTTTCCCACAGCCTGGATTTTGTTAATTTCATGCTGGTGACGCAATTCAGTGTGCTCCTTTATTCTCTGTGTTTCCTGCAAATCAGCAGCTAGATCTAAAGACTTAATTTGCCTCAGGTTTGATCCCTGTGATGAGACTCTAGGTAGTGGTGTGCTCGCTTATCAGGAGGCACCTAATGTCTGGTTTTCCCTTTTTTTGATGTTAGCAGCCACTGATGCTCAATGCCTACATCCAGCAAGTAATTCCTGGGGTTACAACACGGGGACATCCTAATCTATCATTTTGTTTTTATTTACTAGATGGAATAATTTATAAGGATATATTTCCTCTCATCTACTATTTGATTTCCCAGTAGAGTTTGTGTGGGAAAGGCAGATAAGTGCTCAATTCTTTCATTTAGCCAACTTTTAAGATAATGAACTGGTTCTCTGTTATCCTCAGAAGATGATTATTTTTAGAAAATATTATGAACTCATGTGTTTAAATGTATTTGTTGGGCTTCCCTCCATTGCAATTATTATCTTTATTGTCCTATCTTTGGCCATTTGGGAGCCTCTTCAGGTTGGCTCCTGAGTTGTTTTGCATGACTTTGGTGGTCTTTAATATCTTCCTAGCTTTCTAGTGTTTGATGTTCCCAGCTCATCTTATGTACTTTCTGTCCTAGACTTGGAATGAGCCATTTTTCCAAAAAGCCCGGTTTCCTTAAACGGAAAATGGTATTGCCAGACCATAATCAGGCACTAGAGATGCTCGTTGCTACT
>NW_012150174.1:10398722-10443014 GCF_000956105.1 Propithecus coquereli
CCTCGGCCTCCCAGAGAGCTAGGATTACAGGCGTGAGCCACCGCGCCCGGCGTTAACTGCTTATATATTACATCTGCATCTCTTTTTTCCATAATGAGAACCCTGGTTTTCAAGGGCAGAGGGATGGGTAGAATTAGAATCTCCTCTAATTAGCCATTTGCCTTATCTCACATTATAAACACAGCAGTCTCAGAATAACAATACTAATACTTCTACCATCAGTTATGATCATGGGAAACAGTTCAACATTTTTTTTTGTATGTTATCCCTATTCTTCCCCCTCAAACCCCTGTTTAGTTATGGTTGTACTCTGTCGTTGACAGATCATATATTATTTCTGTCAACTTGAGTTTTTTGAGAAGCAGATGCCAAGACAAACACCTGCAGGAGGTAAACGGCAGGGCAGCAAGAGTAGGCAGGGAGAGACTTCAGGTCATCAGGCAGGTCTGACCTGGGGAAAGGATGGAGGGAAGGAAAGGTTGGGGAGGAAGAGTCTCAGACCGCAGGTCAGCTCTGAGAAAAATCTCAGTCAAGTTGACGGGAAGGCCCTGAGCAAAAGCTGCCCATGAAAGGAGTCCCATTCAGGCAGGTCTGGGTGCACTAGTAACCCTGTTGTGCTTAGTCATTGTCTAGGAGCAGCCCAGAGGAGGCTTCAAAGTCAGGCTCCCCTAGTCCTCGGTGAACCCCTGAGAATGAGTCTTGCCTCTTGGGCTATATTATCTGGCTCCACCATTGCTCCTGTGTGGCTGGTCAGCAGATTGGTGATGGCCTGTCTGAGCTGTCTGCTAACAGCTCACACTTTCTGAGAGTTTATGGGGGCCAAATAAGTGCTTTGTGTGCATTTATTTTTCATTTTTATTATAAAACATTTCAGACAACTAAGGGGAATGAAGAATAACATAATGAACACCTATGGAGCCATCACCCAGCTTAAGAAATATAACATTATATTTGTAGAAAAAGCCCCTGTGTGCTCTTCCCTAACTACATCCTTCTACTCTCCCCAGGTGTAACCACCACCCTGACATTCCCATGCATTTCCTTATGCTTTTATTATATATGTACATAGTCCTAACCAGGTCATACTGTTATAATACTGTGATTATTTTGTGTGGTTTTAAGCCTTATTTACGTGGATTCATGGTGTCTGTGTTTTTCTGCAACTTGGTTTCTGCTGCACCATGCTGCGTATATGATGGAGTCCCTGTGCATCTGTGAAGCTCCGGTGCATTCCTTTTCATGATGCTCAGTCTGCCACTGGATGCACGTTCCAATTTGCATCATTTTATTTACAGCTCACAACAGCCACTTAAGGAAAAGCTACTATTTGATAATAGTACCCACCACCCCTTTTATAGATGAGAAATATGAGACAAACAGCAGCACCCCCAAGATCACACAGGTGTCCCTCCACCTGCTCCCTGCTGGTGTCATTAATTCCATTAATGAGGGCTCTACCCTCATGCCCTTATCTAATCCTGATTACCTCCCAAATGCCCCGCCATCTATTACCATCAATCATATTAGGGGCTAGTGTTTCAACGTATGAATTTTGGGAGAACACAAGTATTCAGTTGATAACAAAAGACAAGTCTGGTGGGTGATTCCTTCCCTTGCATTCACAATGACCCAGGGTCAAGTGTGGTTCCTTCACTTGGCTGTGAAGACAGTTCCCAAAGTACAGCTCTGAGCAGGAGCCACCGTCTGGTAATGGGGTCCAACCTCCAGAGGACCATTTGGAAGAACAGATCTCATACAGATGTATAAATTCTGGCCTTTTTTTCCTTTTTAAATAAAAATTCTCTTTGTCACATGGAGTGCTTTTAGCCCAGAAACTTCTTTTACTTGTGTTGTTATATTTCTCTGATAAGTGGGTCATAAAGGAATCTAGTTAGAAATAGTGACCCCCAAGTCTAGGGAAAGAAAACTGAGAATTTCTAAGAAGGGACATCACAGAACTGACTAGGGTTTCAGGACAGGTATGTTCACATGTGGTTTCTTAGCTGACCTGTTTCTTCTCTCCAAAGTTTAATCAGTCAAGTAGGTATTGAGCACAGTTCCATGCTGGCATGTGTGCTTGCTGGGATGCAACCAGAAATAAATAATACCAGGCCCTCCCTTCCAAGGCAGCCTCCCACATAAGACTGTGTGATGTCTTGGTCAAGGGTAGAGTCCATGGACACAGTGACAATAATGATGATGGTGGTGGTGATAGTTGCTAATGTGATGGACGACTAACTCTGAACCAAGCACTGTTCTAAGTACTTTACAAGGATTACTCATTTGATTCTTACAAATATTATTATCCCTATTTTGCATGTGGGGAAATGGAGACATGGACAGGTGCACTAACTTGCCACATAGCTAGCTGATAAATAGTAGAGCTGGTGAGGGAGGGGGTTCTCAGGGAAGGCTCCCAGGGAAGGAGCTGCACCTGTGCCAGGCCTGGGCCGGGCTATCAATAGGAAGAGGGGGGAAGGCGTTGTGGTCAGCTGGGGCATGGTCCTCACCTTGTTTGCACCGGCCACATGTCTCCTCGGCGTCCTGTGCTGAGCTGCCCTCACTGGCTCAGCAGCCCCAGGGGACTCTGAGCCTACTCTGGCCTCTACTTTCCACACTGCCCTTGTGAGCATTCCCTTAGCTGGCACTAAGCAGGAGCTTGTGGGTAGTAGCTCTGGCTATGGAACTTGACATTTACACTTGCTCACGGGCGGATGCTGCTTAAACAACCAACTCACGATTTCCATGGCGTTTCTCTTAATGAAAATAGTTGAATTACAAAAGCAATGCATAAGTATGATAGAAAATGCACAGTCATTACACATGTAATGGGAAGACAAAGAGAACTGACTCCAGCTTCTTGTTCAAGTTGGAGAATATGATTCTTAAAAGGTTTCTTGATGATCTTTTGAATATGAAAGGTCAAGATTTTCCTGCTGGAAAAAGCAGGATTTCATGAGGGAGGCCTCATATCTGCATAAAAAAACAAAGGACATGAAGATTTGCTAATTTAGTAGCAGGCAAGGACCCCGAGGACCCCGAGTGGGGCATGGGGGCAGAAGTGAGGACATCCGTCTCCCCCGGTGAGAGGCAGGGTCTGAGAAAAAGAGTGGCCAGCGAGAATCTCTCCAAAGCAGTGTCAGCCAGATCAGGTGGGAACAGGGATGCTCCTGTCGATTTTAAGTTGTCTGTAGTACCATGTAGCACTGTAGCCCCCTTGGCAGTGCCTCGTGTAAGATATTCTTTGAGGGAAACCCAGGAAAAGAAGCAGTGTTCCATATTTGGGTTAACTAGGGACAGAGAGAAGGAAACAGCTGCAGAAAGCAGGATGCCAGGGAAATTGAGAGCAGCAGGAAGAGGAAATCAGAGTGAACATGAGAGCCAGGGACCTGCAGATTTGCAGCAATGCTGGGGAGGGCCTTGGACTTTTCACAGTGTATAGGATGGAGACTTCAGCCATTTTTACTTTAAAGAAAGGGTGATTCTGTGAGGCTGGAAGATTTGGGGGGGTACAGAGATGGCAAAAATACGGGCTACAAATGTAAACAAACAGAAGAAAATAAAAATCCCTCCATATCCACGAAGAAGGGAGAATAACTACAAACATTTTGGTGTATATACTTCAGATTTTTCTATGCACACGCATATATGTCTACATCTAAGTTTTTTTAATGGGATTGATCTTCACATCATTTTGTAGTCTGCTTTTCCCACTTAACATGATATTATGAGCATCCTTTCATTTCGATAAATATTCATCTTTGGCATCGTTTCTGGGGGCTGTGTAGCATTCTGTGTGGAGACACCGTAACTGACCCACGTGATCACACAGCAAAAGCTTGATGTTTTAGTTTTAGCTGTGTTTTTATGAAAGTTGGACATGCTCATAGTTTCAAGAGTCAATTCTATAAAATTTGCTATGAAAAATAGCAATCCCTTACCATTCTCCCTCTTTCTGCCTTCTCAAAGGAACCCACTTTCACCTCCTTTTTAGCTAATTGTTTTGGAATTTAACTCTGTCTCTAAAAAACTGGCTAGAATTGGTGTTTGTTGATTTTGCATCTTTTGTCCCTGCCTTTCACTGGGGGAGATGGATGTCTTCAACTCCTACCTCCATGCCCCATTCCGGATCCTTGGGGTCCTCCACCTGCCACCAAACTACGAAATCCTTCCGGTCCTTAATTTTCTTATGCAGAGTATGAGCCCTCCCTCATGGGACTTGCTTTTTCCAGCAGGAAAATCTTGACCTTTCAAATCCAAATGAAATCCAAATTATATCCAAATAATAGATATTTCTTTATTTCTGGCTGTGGAAATTGAGGATTTCTATCACTTTCCTTCTACACCCCCAGCCACATACACATTTCCCCAATCTCCTAGCCTCCTGGTAAATGATATGGTAGTTTGATTGAGCAATATGTAGAGTTTACATTATTATGATAATGAAACACTGTGGATAGCTGCATGGTGTAGTAAAATATGATTCATTGTTCTTTCCTCCACAAATTTTCTTTTCCCTGAAGTTGTCTTGTGTTGCAGGTTGGAGTTTCTGGAAAGCAAACTCTGAGATGGAGTTTCGTGTGCGGAGTGTTTATTAGGCAGTGCCCTTAGATCTACACCTGTGGATAGAGGGGAAGAAGACTGGGCTGGGAGAGGGAGAAGTCGGGCTGCAATGCAGGCCCAAGCACAACTCCGGAGCTAGAGTGGCTCTTCAGAGTTTGTTTAGTTTCCTTGTGTTAATCACTAATTTAACCCCAAACTCTTGGCTGGTTGTCAAAATCTCCTCTCAATACGTTACTTTGCATTAGACATTCCATGCATTCCTTTCTTCTTAAGGAAGTCTCTTCTGGACCTTTGGATGTGCCCCAGCTGGTCCGTGGCTTCCCGGTGCTCAGTGTCATCCTGGGCTGTCCTTTCACTGTCATCTTGGGCATCAGGACATGTACTCTTCTGTACTGGATAAGTTCTTCCTGGATCCCATGCTTTCCTCTTTCTTAGTTTATTCCCTGTTTTAGTGAAGCATATTTTCTAGTAACATCCCTAGAAAGTAATGGGATATAGATTTTTTTGAGATCTTACATATATGAAAATGTTGTTATTTTGTCCTTACACAGTCCTAGTTTGGAAAAGTATAGACTTCTAGGTTGGGAATAATTTTCCCCAATTTAAAAGGCAATGCCTCAAGACTTCTGGCTTCTAGTGTCACTACTGAGAAATCCAAAGCCATTTCAACATCTGACCCTTTGTGTGAGACCTGTCTTTTCCTTCTGGAAGCCCTGTAGGATCTTTTTGTTTCTGATGATCAGATTTCTCTAGATGTGTGTGGATTTTCATCCATTAGAGGCACTTGATGGGCCCTTTCGATTTGGAAATGCATGTGCTTTAGTTCTGGGAAATTTTCTTAAATTATTTCTTAGATGTTTTCCTCCCCTTCTTTTTCTGTTTTCTCTTTCTGGAACATCTATTATTGAGATATTGTATGTTCTGGACCTAATCTTATCACTCATTCATTCTTCCATCTCTTTGTTTTTTGCTTTTGCTTTGTTTCTGGAAAATTTCCTCCATTTCATCATCCAGCACTTTCTAGTAAGCTTTTTAGGTTTTTAAAATGAAACATAGGCCCAGCGTGGTGGCTCACGCCTGTAATCCTAGCACTCTGGGAGGCTGAGGCGGGTGGATCGCTCAAGGTCAGGAGTTCGAGACCAGCCTAAGCAAGAGCGAGACCCCCGTCTCTACTAAAAAATAGAAAGAAATGATCTGGACAACAAAAAAAAAATTATATAGAAAAAATTAGCCGGGCATGGTGGCGCATGCCTGTAGTCCCAGCTCCTCGGGAGGCTGAGGCAGAAGGATCGCTTGAGCCCAGGAGTTTGAGGTTGCTGTGAGCTAGGCTGACGCCACGGCACTCACTCTAGCCCGGGCAACAAAGCAAGACTGTTTCAAAAAAAAAAAAAAAAAAATGAAACATAACACCCAAACAACAAAGTGCAGAAATCACAAGTGTACATACAGTTCAGTGAGTTATCACAAACTGAAAACACATAACTCCCACCCAGGCCAAGGAGTAGGGCATTACTGGGATCCTACAACCCTCTCATGCTCTCCCCCTCCAAATAAACACTATCCCAACTTCTAATATCATAAATTAATTTTGTTGTTTCCAGTAATTTTCAAATTTCAGTGTATATCAGAATCACCTGGAAAATTTGTTAAAGCACACATTTCTGGGACTCACCCTTAGAGTTTCTGGTTCAGTAGGTCTAGGATAGAACCCAAGAATTTTCACTTCTAACAAGTTACCAGGTGATGCTGATGCTGCTGGCCAGGGACAACACTTCGAGGACTACTGTCCTGTTCTTTAACTCACTACAAGTGGAATCATATGATGTGTATTCTATTACTAAACATTAACTTTGTGAGCTTTATCCTTTTTTAAATGTAGCTGAAGTTCATTAATTTTTAATTTTTTTCTATTATAGTATTAATATACCATGTAATATAAAGTTATTTATCCATTCTGCTGGTGATATTTGGGTTATTCCCAGTCTTTGATTATTATGAATAATAGTGCTAAGAGCATTCCCTCATCTCTCTGCCTCTCCTCAGGCCTCCCTATTCCCTGAGACACAACAATATTGAAGTTAGGCCAGTTAATAATCCTATAGTGGCCTCTAAATGCTCAGGTGAAAGGAAGAGTCACACTCCCTTTAAATCGAAGGCTAGAAATGATTAAGCTTAGTGAGGAAGACATGTCAAAAGCTGAGATAGGCTGAAAGCTAGACCTCTTGTGCCAAACAGTTAGTCCAAGTTGTAAATGCAAAAGAAAAGTTCTTGAAGGAATTTAAAAGTGCTACTCCAGTCAGTAAATACACAAATGATAAGAAAGTGAAACAGCCTCCCTTATTGCTGATATGGAGAAAGTCTGAGTGGTCTGGATAGAAGATCAGACCAGCCACAACATTCTCTTATGCCAAAGCCTAATCCAGAGCAAGGCCCTAACTCTCTTTAATCCTGTAAAGGCTGAGAGAGATGAAGAAGCTGCAGAAGAAAAGTCTCATCTAGCAGAGGGTGGTCATGAGGGTTAAGGAAAGACGCTGTCTCCATAACATAAAAGTGCAAGGTGAAGCAGCAAGTGCTGATGGGGAAGCTGCAGCAAGTTATCCAGAAGATCTGGATAAGATCATCGATGATGGTGGCTACACCAAACAATAGATTTTACATGTAGACAAAACAGCGTTCTATTAGAAGAATGCCAACTAGGACTTTCCTAGCTAGGGAGAAGTCAATGTCTGTCTTCAAAGGACAGGTTGGCTCTCTTGTTAGGGGCTAACGTAGCTGGTGACTTGAAGCTGAAGCCCATGCTTGTTTACCATTCTGAAAATCCTAGGGTGCTTGCCCTTAAGAATTATACTAAATCTGCCTGTGCTCTATAAATAAAACAACAAAGCCTGGCATACTTGTTTATAACATTGTTTACTAAATAGTTTAAGCCCACTGTTGAGATCTACTGCTCAAAAAAAAAAGATTCCTTTCAAAATATTACTGCTCATTGATAATGCAGTCACCCAAGATCACCCAAGATCTCTGATGGAGAGGTACAAGGAGATTAATGTTGTTCTCATGCCTGCTAACATAACATCAATTCTGCAGCCCATGGATCAAGGAGTAATTTTGACTTTCAAGTTGTATTATTTAAGAAATATGTTTCATAAGCCTATACCTGCTATAGATAATGATTCCTGTGGTAAGTCTGGGCAAAGGAAACTAAATACCTTCTGGAAAGGATTCACCATTCTAAATGGCATTAAGAACATTTGTGATTTATAGGAGAAGGTTAAAATATCAACATTAACAGGAGTTTGGAAGAAGTTAATTCCAACACTCATGGATGACTTTGAGGAGTTCAAGACTTCAGTGGAGGAAGTAAATGTGGTGGAAAGAGCAAGAATAACTAGAATTAGAAGCAGAGCTTGAAATGTGACTGAATTGCTGCAATCTCATGATAAAACTTGAACAGATAAGGAGTTGCTTCTCATGGATGAACAAAGTTAGTGGTTTCAAGAGATGTCATCTACTCCAGGTCAAGAAGCTGTGAACATTGCTGAGATGACCAAAAAGGTTTTAGACTATTACATAAACTTAGTTGATAAAGCGGTGGTAGGGTTTGAGAGGATTGACTCCAATTTTGGAAGAAGTTCTATGGTGGGCAAAATGCTATCAAATAGCATCACATGCAGTAGAGAAATCTTTCATGAAAGAAAAAGTCAATCAATGTGGCAAACTTCATTGTTGTCTTATTTTCAGAAATTGCCACCATCCCAACCTTCCGCAACCACCTCCCTGACCAATCAGCAGCCATCACCATTGAGGCAAGACTCTGTACCAGCAAAAAGATTATGACTTGCTGAAGGCTGATTGTTTGCAATTTTTAGCAATAAAGTATTTTAAAATTAAGGCACATACACTGTTTTTAGACATAATGTTATTGCACACTTACTTAATAGACTATGTAATAGTGTAAACATAACTTTCATGTGCACTGGGAAACAAAATTTTGTGTGACTCCCTTTGTTGCAATATTCACTTTATTATGGTGGTCTGGAACTGAACCCACAGTATCTCCAAGATATACTTGTATCTTAAACAATTTTCTGCATCCACATTGATATTATTTGTGAATAATACAGTTTTATTTTTTTCTCTCCAACACTTAGGCTTTTAATTTCTTTTTCTTATCTTATTGACTTGACTGAGATCTCCAGTATAATGTTGAAGTGATGATAGGAGGCATCCTATTCTGTTCCCTGTTGCAGAGGAGAAGCTTTTAAGTTTTCACCATTAAATATGATATTTGCTGTAGGTTTGGAGTAGATATTCTTTATCAGATTAAGAAAGTTCTCTTCTACTCCTAGATTGCTAAGCACTATTATCATGAATGGATGTTGACTTTTATCAAAAGAATTTTGTGCACTTATTGAGATGATCATATAATTTTTTCTTTTAATATGTCAGAGTGATTATATGGATTATTTTTGGGGGTCTCATTTACTGTTCTTTTTCTTGTTACTAATTTTTGCTTAAATTGTATCCTAAGATAATGGTCTGTATAATTTCAATTCTTTGAGTCCTTCAATTATTCTATTTCCCCCTTCTGCTAGCTTGATAATTCTATTCCTTTACTTTTCTTTTAGTGGTTACCCATGAAATTATAATATACATCAACTTATCAATGTCTAATATAAATTATTACTCTACCTCTTTCCAGACAATGTAAGGACCTTTAGAATAATAACTTCATTTATTGCTATTGTTATTATATATTTTAATTCTCCTCTTTCTCTATATATATACACATATATATTTTTATATATTATATACAACAATAAATATATGTAACAAATAGTAAATATATATTAAATTCATATATTTAAACTCCAATAAGACATTATTAAATTTTTAAGTTATTATTTTATGCATTCATGTCACCTAGCTTTCCCCACTTTCTGATGTTCTGCATTAATGCCTAGGTCTAGGATCACTTTTTTTCTGCTTGAAGAACACCTTTTAGTATTTTCCATTAACATAGGTTTGCTGGAGTTAAATCATCTCATTCTTTTGGAAGGACATTTTAACTGGGTAGAGGAGTCTGGGTTAGTACTTACTGTCTTTCAGAATTTTGAAGATATTCCATTGTCTCTGGCTTCCGTTATTTCCACTGAGAGCTTACCTGGAAGCCTTCCTGTTGTTCCATTCAAAGTAATCTGTCTTTATTCTCTGCTGTTTTTAAGATTATTTCTTTGTCATTGTTTTTCAGTGATTTACTATGATTTGTCTAAATGTGGTATGTATTGTGCTTGGGTTTCACAGTGCGCCTTAAATCTGGGGCTTTGTCTTTTGCCAGTTTTGGAAATTTTTCATCCATTATCTCTTTAGATATTGCTTTTTCACATTCTCTCTCCTCTTCTTCCAGGATTCTATTTACACATGTATTAGACATTTGCCTTGTGTCTTGTATGTCTTTTATGTTCATTTCTCCATTTTCAATCCTTTTGTCTGTCTCTGACACTGGTTATTCATTGTGGATATTTTCATCTGACCTGTTTTCCGGTTCATTTCAGCTGCTGTTAAATCCATCCATCAATTTCTTCCCATTGTATTTTTCAGCAGCGTGTTAAAATTCAGGTAAGGTTTGATCAGTGCCTGATTCTATTTCTCTGAGATACTCTAGGCTTTTCTCTCTTCTGTGTATGAGCTTTGTCCTCAGTTGGCTTCACTCAAGGTAGCAAGATGGAAACAGGGACCATTTGTTACCTTGGTAATATCAGGCAGGAGTGAGATTGTATCAGCAATCCAAGCAAGATTTTGAGATTCGTCAAGATTCTTCTGGTTTTGTTAACATGTGTGCCCTTGGACCGATGTTTGTGGCCAGGAAGATGGAATGCACTAATTTATCTAATTAGGATTTACTCCTGGAGCTGGAATTGGGGTCAGTTTTCCAAAGACATGTGTTGCTTAGAGGAGAGGTGGATACTTGAATGAAATTAATTTAATGAAAAGGTGGGCATTGTTAGGAAAAGAAAAGGAGTGATGTATACTCACAAGGCAACCAAAAAATTTCTACTACATCTTTCAATGAGCACAGTGAGCTTGAAGCCTTGATTACTTTTGGAGCCCATACAGCTCAAACAGGTGTTGGCTGAGGTTGCCCCAATTTCCCAGGGACTGAATGACTTTCTGTGATGGATTTGTTTGGTACTCAGCACTGACTTCCAAATCCTTCTAGTATGTCTTCCTGCACTGAGAGCCTGACAAGCCAAAAAATGGCATCTCTGGGCTCCCTCACAGCCAGGGTTCTGGATGTGACTTACTTTCAGCCAGTGAAATGTACTGTGAGATTTGAAAAGTAGAAATGAGGTAGAGGGTATTTTCCAACTGCTTTTGGGTTTCCCTGTTTTCGTTTATAAGAAAGGTCGTGAAGATGAGTCTATTAACCAGCTTTTAGGTGTGGAGAAGCAGTGGCTGTGATGACAACTTCTTTGTCTTGATTCTTGAGAGGTTAAGTAACGTGTCCAAGCCTTCAGCACCTGTGAGAAGAGACTAGGCAATCAAAATACACACACATTCTGACATATACACATACTTTCATCAGTGTGATTTTTGTATAATTAAAATCATCATATAAGATTACTGATATTATTATAGAAATGCCATAATCCTTTTAAATTAGCTCATAGAGCCTATTAATGAAATAACAAGTTAAGATGTGACCTGTGATAACAAGTGGCAGAGTTCAAGCTCAGGTGTCTGAATGCAGAGCTACTCTAGAGGTTTGCCCCCAGGTTGCTGCAGAAGTAGTGGCTTTCCTGGTGGGTCAGTTCTGGTGTCTTCCGAGAATCCTTCCTGATGGCCCAGCCTAGAGCTTACCTCTCCAGCTCTTCCAATCATTTTGTAAGCTCTCGGTTCTCTCAACTGTATCCTTTTTACTTAAAATAGCTACAGTCATTTTGGTTTCCTGCACTGAAAGCTTCTCACTAGCATAATAAAGAAAACACCCTTCTGGGGTCTGGACAGAGCTAGCTTAGCTCCAAAAACTCCAGGTGTCCTAATTATAATCATGCCATGGGTATGGATTAATAACTGGGTTTCTCCCAACAAGTAGGGGCAAGCACCTGTTCTTTGGCACAGCTGTAGAATAGCCTGAATGGAGGTACTCAGGAACTGAGGCACAGTCTGGGCTTGGCTTCCAGGGGTCCTGCCTCCACTCGGTGGGTGGGGGATGGGAATCCCTTTTACTGTGCACCTACTCTGTGCCGGAGCCGGCACTGAGCACTTCACAAACATCAACTCAGCCATGATTCACCACACCCTTGCAAGGCAGGTATGCTTACTCTCGGTTTACACATGAGAAAACTGAGACTCAGAGAGGTTAAAGCGACCTGTCCAGGATCCCACAGATAATACATGATAGAGTCAGAGTTAACATCCAGGTCTGTCTGCATGCTCAGCCTATACTCATTTACATTTTTAAAATCTCTTCTCTTTTCCTAATTGTAAAGGTAATGCATGTTCATCTTAGAAACTTTGGCTTCACCCCTTTGGCGTCACAGTAGCAAGATGGAAGCAGGGCTGCTTTTTCTACAAATGTGTTTACTAAAGTCCCTGCTGCTTCTGTCGCAGATGCTGCCCAGTTTTTGATAGAAGATATATAAACTCTATCTTCTTTCTTTTCTTTTTCTCTTTCTTTCCTTTTCTTTTCTCTTGAACACTGGTATGAACAATATTCAGAAATAAATAATTGACAAACTGGCTTTGTTTAAGCTATTAATAATTCAAAGGGCATTGCCAGTTACCTGCAACAGAATTGCAAAATGGATCAACAGATAATTGTGAGGTCTCGCAGGTCACATCTTAACTTGTTATCTTATTAGTAGGCTCTATGAGCTAATATAAAAGGATTATGGCATTTCTAATATCAGTAATCTTATATGATATTTTAATCGTATAAAATCACACTGACAAAAATGTGTGTGTGTGAGCATGTGTGTGTGTGTATTTTGATGGCCTGTTCTTTTCTCACAGGCACTGTAGGCAATAGTTACCAATGTTGCCACAAAAATTTAAAAGATGTTACCTGTTGCCTATGTAGTCCAAATTGGTCTGGGAGGATAATTCACCATAATCGTGTCAATAATTCTAAGGCAGAAGTAGAAAGTTAATGTTAGATTCTGTGGCTAAAAATGAACTATGGGCAAATCTCACATTGAAAAATCCCGTGGGATGAACACATGATTCTAAAAAATGATTGGGATCTGGACTTCAGTTCATTTGGTGGTCAAAACGATAAAAACTACCTCTACTCCAGTTCTCCTCCTCCTCCTTTTCCTCCTCCTCCCCCTCTTCTTCCTCCCTCTCTTCCTTCTCCTCTCACTCTTTTTATGATAATATGTTGTCAACAATTAATAAGTATAAAGAGATAACCACTGAAAGTCTCCCTCCCATCCTTACCCCCATCTACCCCTTCCCATCCCTGCCACTGGTAATTTTCTTCTTAATTTCTTATGTATCTTTCCAGAGATTATTTATGTATATACAAGCAAATATAGATTCTTGCTTTTCTTCCTTCTTTACAAAAAAGGTAGCAAAATTTATACATTATTCTGCACTCTTTTCATTTAAAAATGTTTCTTAATGGGACCTGATCAAATTAAAAAGCTTCTGCACAGCCAAAGAAACTATCACAAGAGAAAGCAGACAACCAACAGAATGGGAGAAAATTTTTGCATGCTACAAATCCGATAAAGGGCTGATAACCAGAATCTACTTAGAACTCTGGAAAATCAACAAGAAAAAATCAAACGACCCTATCAAAAAGTGGGCAAAGGACATGAACAGAAACCTTTCGAAAGAAGACAGAATAATGGTCAAAAAACATATGAAAAAATTCTCAACATCTCTAATCATCAGGGAAATGCAAATTAAAACCACAATGAGATATCACTTATCTCCAGTGAGACTGGCCTTTATCAAAAAGTCCCAAAACAATAAATGTTGGCGTGGATGTGGAGAGATAGGAACACTCATGCACTGCTGGTGGGAGTGCAAACTAGTGCAACCTCTGTGGAAAGCAATATGGAGATATCTTAAAGAGATACAAGTAGAAGTACCATTCGATCCAGCAATCCCATTACTGGGCATCTACCCAAAAGACCAAATGATACTGTATAAGAAAGACACCTGCACCCGAATGTTAATAGCACAATTCACAATTGCAAAGATGTGGAAACAACCCAAGTGTCCATCAATACATGAGTGGATTAATAAAATGCGGTATATGTATACCATGGAGTACTATTCAACTTTAAGAAACAATGGTGATATAGCACCTCTTGTATACTCCCGGATAGAGCTGGAACGCATTCTACTAAGTGAGGTATCCCAAGAATGGAAAGACAAGCACCACATGTACTCACCATCAAACTGGTATTAACTGATCAACACATAAATGCACATATAAGAATAACATCTATTGGATGTTGGGCAGGGGGAGGGGGGAGGAGGGGATGGGTATATGCATACACAAAGAGTGCAATGCGCACCACCCGAAGGATGGACATATTTGAAACTCGGACTTAGGGGGAAGGGGGGGGCAAGGGCAACATACGTAACCTAAACATCTGTACCCCCATAATATGCTGAAATAAAAAAAAATGTTTCTTAGAGATCTTTCCATATTAGAACTTACAGAACATCTTTATTTTATAGCCACATAGTGTCCTATTTTATGGATATCATATAATTTATATTTCTAGTCCCCTACTGGTGGCCTTCTGAATGTTTCTAATCTTTTGCTATTATAAACAATGCAGTGGTGAATAGCATTGTGCATAGGTCATTTTGCACATGAATGTCTATCTGTAGAATACACTGCCAAAGCAGAATTGTTGGGTGAAAAGATAAATATTTTTTAAAATTTAAATAGATATTTTAAGATTTCTCTTTGTAGAACTTTTGTCAATATACACTTCCACCATCAATGTTTGAAAGCCTATTTTCCCAGTTTTGCCATGAGAATGTGTTATCAAACTTTGGATTTTTGTCAGTGCATTAAGTGAACATTTCTATATCCTAGTGTTTTATTTTGCCTTTTATTCATTAGGAATAAGGTTAAAAATATTTTAATATGTTTAGAATTCATTTGTATTTCTTATCTGTTCATGTACTTTGCCCGTTTTCTACTGGGTTACTTGTCTTTAATTATTGACTTCTAGTGACTCTTTATATATGAGAGAGATTACTACTTTGTGATTTGATATGAAAACATTTTCTAAGTTTATTATTTATTCTTTGACTTTACTTACAGCATTTTTTAAACATGCAGAGTATTTTTTTACTTTCATAATAGTTGAATTTATTGATCTTTTATGGCTTCTGGGTTTTGGGTGATAGAAGGCGTTCCTCAATACAATACATTTTTCTTTTAATATTTTTGAGGTTTTTTTTTTAAAAGTTAAATCTTTTATCCATTTTAAGTTAACCTAGTGAGGCATGAGAAATGAATTCAACTTCATTTTTATCTAAGTGGCTACCTATTTGTCCCAATATCATTTATTTAATGGTCCATATTTTCTCCAGTGACATGAGATGTCATCTTTATTATATTGTATCCATGTATGATTTTGAGACTATTTCTGTTTATTATATTCCACTCCATTAGCCCATATGTCTATTTAATATGCCAGCGTTACACTGTTTTGGTTACTGAGGCTTCATAACACATTTTCATATCCAGGAATGCCAAGCTACTTCCCCCTTGCTCCTTGCTCTTCTTCTTCACATTTTTGTTGCTATTCTTGCTCCTTGCTTTTTGTATATGAACTTCAGAATCAGTTTCTCTAGTAAAAAAAAGTTTGTATGTTTATTTGGATCACATTAAAATTTTAAATTAAGGTATGGAGAACTGACATCTTTATGATGTTGAGTATTCCTATCCAAGAACGTGCTATATTTCTACTTGTTCAAGTTTTCTTTTGAGAAGTGTTTAGTATTGTTTTACGAATTTTCTCTACACAGGCTTTGAATATTTCTTGCTAAGTTTATTGCCAGGTATTTAATTTTTTTTGTTGCTATTATAAAAAGGGTCTTTTCTTTCATCACATCATGTATAGTAAGAAAACTTGATTTTTGTATATTAACTTTGTTCCTACTACTTTATTTTATATATATATATACATATATATTGCTTCTAGTAGTTTTTTGTGTATTTTCTTGGGTTTTCAAGATCTGCAATTATATTTCCTGCAGTATTTCCTCTCTTCCAATTTTTATACCTCTAGTTTATTTTTGTCTAGTTGATTTGACTAATACATCCAGTAAAGTGTTAATACTATTGACATGATCATCTTTGTCTTATTTTGGAGTTTAATGAAAATGTTTCTAATATTTCCTCATTAAGGTCCCTATTGCCTTTTGAGTTAAGATAGATTTTTTTTCATGTTAGGGAATTCTCTCCCTTCATCTTATTAAACGTTTTTATCAGGAATGTTGTTTCAAATGCCCTTTAGTATCTCTGGAGATGGTCATATGATTTTCTTCTTCATATCTTTTTCGTAACATTAAACCATCCTTGTACCCTGAAATATGTCTCCCTTAGTTATGATGCTGAATTCTGATTGCTAATTTTTTTATTGAGGGTTTTTAGTTTATGGTCATAAGTGATACTGATTTATAGTTTGGTTTTTTGTGTATATAATATTATTAAGTTTTGGTATCATGGTATAGTTGCTTCATAGAAAGAATTTGAAAGCTTTTTTTCAATGCTTTGGAACAATTAAAAACACTGGAATACCTGATTTTTTTTTTTTCTTTTTGGACACAGAGTCTTTCTCTGTTTCCCTGGGTAGAGTGCAGTGACATCATCGTAGCTCACTGTAACCTTAAACTCTTGGGCTCGAGTGATCCTCTTGCCTCAGCCTCCTGAGTAGCTGGGACTACTGGCATGTGCCACATCACCTGGCTAATTTTTCTATTTTAGTAGAGACAGGGTTTCACTCTTGCTGAGGCTGATCTCAAACTCATGAGCTCAAGCAATCCTTCTGCCTCAGCCTCCCAGAGTGCTAGGATTACAGGTATGAGCCACCGCACCTATCTGGAATATCTACTTTTTAAAAGTTTATTAGAATTCCCCCTGTGAAATTATCCAGGCTTACTGTTTTTTCAGGGGGTATGGTAGCCCTTTGACAACCTTCTTTATTGGTCTCTATCATTTCTATCTCTTGAGGTTAGTTTTGTGTGCATGGCTCTTCTGCTATTTAGAAATCTTGGATTTTTCTTCTTGTATAATAGTTGCCTTTATAATTATAACCTTCAATGATGTCCTTTACTCTCTATTTCTTTAGATAGTATCTATGACTTCCCTATTATTAAATAATAAAACTAGCTCATATCCTAAGACTTTATTCTTGAGAACCTGTATTCACTCTTTCAATAAACTTTTACTGAGTATCCATTGTGTTCCAGACCTAGCAGAGATGAATCAGATACCACCTGCCCTTACGGAGCTCGAAGTCTACACTCTGGGAAGGCAGCCATGGACTCTGACAGATATAACTGTGTGATGGATGCTGTGATAAGGATTGTGCAGTAGGCTGTGGGGCACAGAAGAGAAGGACCTAACCCATCTTGGGAGCGGGGTGGTTTGTTAAGCAGGACTCTGAGAATGTAATACTGGAACAAGTCTCAAGGGATGAGCTGTGGCCAGGAAGAACGTTCAAGGTAGATGGGCTGGTCAAAGGCTTGGAGTTGTGGTGGTTTTAGAGACCATGAGCAGTTCAGGAGCATTGGAAATGGGGTACACTCTTATGAGAGATGGACCTTACAAGAAGAACAAAAGCCAGATTATAAAGGCTCTTGAATCCCAAAACCATGAGTGTGGCTGGCTTTAAGGGCATGCAACTTGTGTGTCAGATGAGGGCCCTGATCTCAGAAGGGTCCCATGTTTGGCGTTATGCCCTGCTGTTGCTATCTTGGAATTCTTAAATTTCATCTTTGAACCTGTGTTTTGTGAATGAAATCTGGTGGGATGATGGTACATGCGCATGAGCAGTGCAGATACACTGGGTGGACAGAGCATGGGCCTGGCTGCCTGAAGCGTACATGCATGCCTCAGGAGAAATCACGGCACCCTGGGGCCCTCGGGCATCTGGGCTGGGCCCTGGGCCCGTACTATCGGCTGAGACAGCTGCAGCAATAGCAGCAGCCGCAGAGGGGAGTCTCTTCATGCAGACAGTGTTGAGAAACTTGGTGGGAAGCTGGCTTGCCTGTCCATGCCCAGACCCTTTCCTGTAATGTCTGCACAAAGACTAACTCTCTGGCCTGAGCATTGGGACAGGAATTGCTGGCACTCAGGCAGTAAACTTTGTCAGTAAGTTATTGCAAAATAAGAGGAAACACGTGGACATCATGATAAAGCATAGCAGAGAGTATTAGAATTCTTTGAAGAGTTAGAATCTCTGGTTTTTAAAACTGTATTATTCCGTTGCAAAGCAAATATCTGTAGGCTTAGAAACAGAAACCAAATATACAAATCATTGCATTAGATGGAAAAGACACTATTTTTATATGAAGTTTTGGATTAACTAGTTATTAACAAGGAAGACAATTTTAAAATTCATTTTTCCTTGTAATTGAAGATACAGCAATAAATACATATCATTTGAACTTAAATACAAATCATGAAGCCACTTTTGGTTTCTTATTTGACCTCCACACATCATAGGATATATCAAAGAAAACATTGAAACGATATTGTATAAATTTACCTTAAAATTGAATTCAGTTTTACACAAAAATGTTTTGTATGAAGAGTTAAATCTTTTTAGAAAAACTATTCCCCACGAAGCATCAGCTCTAGATGTACTAAAACAGATCCAATAACAGTTAGATCCGATAACAGTTGTGTCAGTAGAAAGATGCTTCTAAAAATGAAAAATTATCAAAAATTGTTTGTCACCTTTCATTTGCCAAGAACAACTGATGTCCCTTCAATTATATTGATTGAAAATGAAGATCCTAAAAGCTTAATTTTGATGACCTTTTTGATTTTTTGTAGCAAAATGATTTATAGAAATGATTTTGCAGAAAAATAAGCCAGAAAAATCTTATGATCAACGACGATATCACATTAATAGAGTATTCTTATTCATTGCATTGCATAAAATTATGACACCAAAATATTATCTTTTTGACATTTGTAAATTTATGTTTTGACTCGTTATGCCTATTATGTTTTACAAGTAATAAAATATTTTTATAGGAAAAAATATTTTTAGTACATTTAATAGCACTTTTTCCCTGCATTTCGGTTAAGGGGTCCTACTTTTTAGTTTTGCACTGGGCCCTGCAAATTACACAGCTGGTCCTGTCAATGAGGTTGACCTGTGGTGCAGTAATGTAGGTGAAGGAGCACCAAAGGGTTTTAAACAGAAATTGTCATATTCATATTTTGGAAGAGGTGTTGAGGATGAGTACCTATCATGTCTCACCTTCTCTGCTGGACTGTGAGCTCTGAGAGGGCAGGGTTTGCCTCTAATTCTTCTTTGTGTCTCCCATAGGGCCCAGTGCAATGCCTGGCACACATGTGGGCTGTATAGAGCAGTGGTTATGAGGTAGGACTGAAGCTAGACTTCTTGGCTTTGAGTTCTGGTCTTCCCCCTTCCAGCATGTTACTGAACCTCTATTTACTTTAATGTCCACGTCTGTAAAGTACAGGTAATGATGGGATCTACTTCATAGAGTTTTTATAAGGATTAAGTGAGATAATACATGTGAAGTACTTAGAATAGTGCCTGACATTTAGTATTCACTCAAATGTTAACTATTACCATTTTGAAGTAAACATTTACTGGACAGATTTTGAACCTTCTGTAAGCAAAAGAGAATGCTGGTGCAGTTTTAGAAGCATTGAAGAAATAAATGGAGTCCTGGCATTTATACCAAGATAGCATTAACTTTGTAAATAAAATAATCATTTATTATTTAGGCTCCTGAGAGGATTCAACCCTACCCAACTATCTTTCACCCTCCTTACTCAAAGGATCGCCTAATAGGAGGCTTATAGGGAAGTAAATAGAAGTATCTTTTAACTGTAAATAATAGGAAACTCAATTCAAATAAACCACAATGAGATATCACTTCACATCCATTAGGATGGCTACTATTAGAAAAATGGAAAATAACAAGTGTTAGTGAGGATATGGAGAAATTGGAACTCTTGTGCATTGCTGGGGGGAATATGAAATGGTATAGTTGCTAAGATAAGGAGTATGGCAGTTCCTTAAAAAATTAAAAATAGAATTACCATACAATCCAGCAGTTCCACTTCCAGGTATAAACCAAAAAAAAATTGAAAGCACGGACATTAACAGCTATTTGTACATCCATAGTCATAGCAGCATTATTCATGATAACCAAAAGTGGAAGCAACTCAAGTATTCATTGGCAGAAGAGTGAATAAGCAAAATGTGACATATACATAAAATGGAATATAATTTCCCTTAAAAAGGAAGGAAATTCTAACATGCTACAATGTGGATGAACCTTGAAAATGTTATGCTAAGTTAAATAAGCTAGTCACAAACACTGTATTATTCCACTCATATGAGATACTTAGAGTAGTCAAATTCATAGAAACAGAAAGTAGAATGGTGGTTGCCAGGTGGAGTTGGGTGGGGGAATGGGAAATTATTGTATAATGGGAACAGAGTTTCAGTTTTACAAGATGAAAAAAATTCTGGAGATGGATGGTAGTGATAGCTGCACAACAATGTGAAGGTACTTAAAGTTATTGAACCATACATTTAAAAATGGTTAAAATGGTAAATTTTATGTTGTCTATATTTTACCACAATTAAAAAAATAAAAATAAACCCACCAATGCAAACAATTAGGAAGTGTACTGGCATGTATAACTGGAGGTCCCGAGGTAGAGTGTCTCCTGGTTGGCTTCCTGGTGTTTCTCTTGGCTCACCCTGTTCGTTGCCACAGTTTCTCATCCAGCACAACCATATCACAAGGAAGACGAGAGCCCATCCATTCCAGCCTTGCCAGCAAAGGGCCTGAGATTCACTCCCATTGGCATGCTGTCACATGCTCATCCCTGAACCAATGACTATTGTAGGGGGAATGGAATGAAAGATACTGATTGCCTTAAGCCAACTCCCAAGCCTGAAGTTAGAGATGGGGCAGCTTCCCTCTTAGGGACATGGACTGCCTGGGGGAGGGTGAATGTCTGTTAGGAAGGAGGAAGGAGCATATGGTGATGGTAGCTACCAGAAAAATTTACTGCCTCATATCCAGCTCAGACTTACTGGAAAGGTTCAGGAGACACAGAGGCCATCCATGGAGGAGAAATTAATGTGTGTGCAAGAGCAGATAGTTTTCCTGTCTGCATTAGTTCTTAGGACCTGCTAACCTGAAGACTCAAGTAGTTTCATGCATGCCTCATTGCTTTTTGGGGGGGACATCTCAGTAAACATATTTTTCCTTACGGTATAGTGATACTTATTAATCAAGATGTTGCATTTCATTTTTTCAAATATTTGTTGAGACACTTCTTCAAGTGTTTCAGGCAAAGGGAACAAGGTGAGCAAAAGAGGAGATGAGGGGAAAATGACAAACTGCTAGTACAAGTAGTTTGATGTCGCTGTAGTATAGTCTGTGGGTGAAGGGGTAGTGGGAGAGAAGGGTGGAAAGATAGAATGGAAGGAGATTATAAAGGCCTTTGGCTAGGCAGTGCTTGTTTCAACTTACTGATGTAAAACATACATACAGTAAAGTGCATGAAGTGCATTAAATTTAAGCCAACATTCCATCAAATTTTACATATGTGTAAACCCATATAATCACCATGCAGATCAAAATCTAGAACATTTTCAGCATTCCAGAAAGTTCCTTCATGCTCCTTCCCAGTCAATACCCACCCTGGAGGAAACTACTATTCTGGCCTCTATCACTATTAATTAGTTCTGCTTGTTTTTAAATTTCATTGAAATGGAATTATATAATATGTACAAAAAGCCAGGTACATATTGTATCTGGCTTCTTTCACTCAACATAATGTCCATGAGATGCCTGTGTTGTTGTATATATCAGAGTTTGTTCATTTTCTAGTTGGCGGACATTTGGGTTATTTCCGGTTTGTGCTAGTGTAAACACAGCTGTTAGGAACATTCTTTTATGCATCTTTTGGTGAACTCATTTCTCTTGAATATATACCTAGAAGTGGGTAGGTGTGTTCCGCATTAGTAGATACCGCCCACGGTTCTCCAGAGTGGTTGTACCAAGGGGGTGGGATTTTAGCTTGAGGGAGTGATGCAAGGAAATTTACATTTTACTCCAGCAGCCACTGTGTTAGATGCACTGAAGTGGGATGAGAGTCTAGATGGGGATGCCAGTAAGGAATCACAGCCTGCATGCAACATGCAGGTGAGGGATGCTGAGGCCTCAGCTCAGGCAACAAGCATGGAGGAAGAGGATGGTTTTGAGAGATGGTGGGAAGGTAGAACTGACATGATTGTTTGGATGTGGTGGGAAGGGAAAGAATGGAGGCCCAGATGACTGCCAGGCCTCTGACCTGGTGTCAGCAGAATGATGGTGCCCTTCTCCAAAAGAGATAGCACTTGAGAAGGAGCAGGTTCGAGGAAGAAGATGAGCTCCATTTTGAACATGTTGAATCTGAGGGTGGTATCCAGTGGGCAATTGGATACATGGGATTGAAGCTAAGGGGATAAAGCAAGGCTGGAGATTTATATTAGGGCATCGAGCAAATCAGCGAACCATCCAGAGAGAGGATATAGAAGAAGGATTCCAAGAAGATGATCGAGAAGTCATTTCCTGAGAGGTGGGAGGAAAGCCAGCCTGCTATGATGAAACCAAGGGGAGGGAGAGTTTCCACAAGGAGGAAGTGGTCAACCTTCAACGCTGCTGAGGAGCCAAGAAAGATGGGCACTGAAAGGTGTCTAGTGAATACTGAGTTGAACCTAGTCATACATAGTTCAGGGGCACCCAGAGTCCCCCACTTCTGGTCTTTCTTCAGCCTTGCCAGAAGCCCACACCAGTGAGACTGGGCTGGCTGGCCTGCCTCCCCGCTCGGGCCTGGTTCATGGCCTCTCAGCCTGGGGGGAGGGAGGGAGATTCAGCCTCAGTCCAGGGACAGTGCCTGTGGCCTTTCTGAGAAGTTTCTGGGGACCTCAGCAGGACAATAGAGGGCAGACAGCAGCTAATGCAAGACAATCAAGTGCCTCCTGACACTAGAAACATTGAAAACATTGACATTTGGACACAATTTTCCCCTGGAGCCTTTCCCCTATGGAAATTCCCAGTTGTAAACCATACTGACTTTAATCTCAAGTGTCAGAAAGGTTGCCCAGGAGTCTGGGAGCCAACCAGCTGAAAGCACATTTGTATGGAAGTCAGGGCAAACAAAATAGGATTCAGAACATTTTTTGAGATCTGCGCCAGTAGTGAACTTTTCTGGGAAACATGACAAAAACTGACTCTCTTAGGCAAAAAAGCACTGAGCCTTATCATTATTAATTCGTATTCTTACTGAAATACAAAGTTAGGGAAATGATGAAGGGAAAGAACAGCACATGTCTTACATCTTTACCGGGCACAAGGGGGCTGGAGGAGGCTCCCCCTAGAGTTTAACGGGCAGCTTTATGTATTTATATGCTTTGACTGGAGCTAAAGAGGTCTGTGCCACACAATGGGCAGTTTCTAGTTGGATTTTAAAAGAAATAACTTTGATCATTTCAAAAGCAATGAAGCCTGATGCAGTGGAGAGAAAAGAAGGCGGTAATTTATGGCTACCATTAAGGACACAAAGACAAAGGCGGAGAGAACGTTTCACTAAGTGAAGATTTACAAATGTGTAAAAACCATCCTTATGACTAGAAATAGCTGAGTGTCTCTCTCAACACCAAACAAAAGGCGGTGGGAGGGAGGAGCAAAACACAGAAAAAGGGATGCAACCTGCCTGCCTTCCCTGGGGATGAAAAGGTCAAAAGAAAAACAACCATAGGAAAGTTATTTTCTCAGACAGCTCCATCAAGCAGCAGCAGTAGCAACACCCGAAAGAGGCAGTCTCAGCCAGCCATGGGCCTGCAAGGGGGCTGGGGTGCTGATGGTTTGTTTGGAAGGTGGGAGCTCAGGGTGGTGGATAGGCCCC
This sequence comes from Propithecus coquereli, assembly GCF_000956105.1. Lineage (NCBI taxonomy): Eukaryota > Metazoa > Chordata > Mammalia > Primates > Indriidae > Propithecus > Propithecus coquereli. The sequence continues at coordinate 10,422,448 of NW_012150174.1, forward strand.
AAGAAGATGTAAGTGCTTTTGTGCATGAGCTAGGTGGGGATTTTTTGTGACATTTATTTTCTTTCTGATTACTAAAGGAATGATACGTATATATGTACACAAGTGCGTGCACGCGCGCGTACATGTATACAGTCATAGGAGAAAATTGAATAAATACAGAGAAGCTCAATGAAGAACATTAATATCCCTGAGTTATGATGCTTGGTTGCATCTAGGAATTGTTACTACATTTGTTCCTGGAGTGATGCTGAGTGCAGTGGGCTCCAGCCATCTGTGCCTGTGGTGGTATGAGAAGACCCTGTGCATGTGTTGTTCCCTTGCAAGCACTTGATTGGAGGGCCAGGCAGCAGACACTGCCTATATTTGTAGCTGGCCAGACCTGGTGTTTATGAGTTCAGGTGGCCATAGATACCACCTGTGCCCCAGGCAAAATTGGGGCTGTCTCTTGTCCCTGGTTGCTCACCCTTGACCTCTAGCCCCCTTTCCCTTCACCGTTCGGGCTGCCCTGAAGATACATATAATTGGTTTCTAGTGATTCTGGGCCCAGCATTTGTGCCAGAGACATGGACAGCTTCAGCGTGCCTCACAGGGGGACAAGTGGGCCAGTGCCCTCAGAGGGCTGTGGGATAGGGGATCAGAGAGGGCCTGGGTGGGCAGTTTGGAGAAGGATGCAGAGCGTGCCTGGGATGAGCAGAGAACTGGGGTCACCCTCTCCACTCAAATAGCTCTTTTCCTGAATTGGTGTGTCTGAGGGTCAGAAGCGTGTGGAAATCACCCCCACTCCCACCTCCCAAGTGGAAAGCCCCAAGATGGCTTTGGGGTTTGAGGACTATGCAGGACCCTTTCTGGGTGCCCTGTGCCTGAATATTTCAGCCTAAAAGGGCTGTTTGTGCTCACCAGAGGGACGGGGTCAAGTTAGGGCTGCAAACAGACGGAGCACGGAGGCTCTCTGAGAGCTGGAGCGGAGCGGGAACGCGGGAACCAGCGGGTTTGGTGCGGGGCACCTCGCAGCCCGCCCGCGCCAGGCTGACAGCTGCCCTCGAGCCACCGCGGCCGCGCCCCCTCCGCCCGGGGCCGGGGAGGGGTAAGGGAGGGGGCCTGGCAGGGCGGCACTGCCCCCCGCGCCGCCCGCCCCGGCCCGGGGAGGACCGTGTGAAAATGAGGCTGGGGCTCGCGGGGCGGGCGGGGCCGGGCCGGGGGTGTCAGAGCGCGGCGGGCAGGGCGCCCGCACACACCTCCCCGAGCCGCCGCCGCCGCCGCGCTCGGCGCCCGCGCTCCGCCGCCTCTGCCCGCAGCTGCCGCGCCATCCATGGGGCTCGCGGGCCGCGGGTGTCCTGGGGCGGCCCGGGCGCTGCTGTTGCTGCTGTCGCTGCTGCTGGCGGCGGCCGTCCCGCCGGGCCGGGGCCGCGCCGCGGGGCCGCCAGAGGGTGAGTGTCCGGCCGCGGGGCGCACCTGGCACGGCGCGTTGGCGCGGGCGGGGCAGGCGCCAGGAAGGGTGTCCTGGTCCCCTGGCGGGGTCCCCCGAGCCGGGCGGGCGGGTCCGGGGGCTTGGTGGCTGGAGCTCCGCGTGGCCCCCGCTCCCCTGGGGCCCTCGCCCGCCGGCCAGGCCAAGGCGCCACCACCGCTTGGGCCAAAAGGGCCCAGGGCTTGAGTCCCGCGGCCCAGACTCAGACCCGGAGCTGCTGACAGTTCCCGCCCCGGTCCCCGCCGCCCTGGATGTCCCCGAGAGCGCCCGCTAGTCAGACTCTGGCCAGCAGAGCAAGGAGGAGGGTACTGACCGGGCCCTCGGGGTCCAGCTCCTCATTGTGTGGATGGGGAGTCTGAGAGGGGCCGGGGCACATCCGTGAGGCCGTGGCAGCTTTGCCCCCTTCTTTCTTTGGGGACCTGGAAGTTCTCCTGCCTGCTTGAGGGTGGCTCCGGGGACCATCTGCGGACCAGCGGCGGTTTGAGGATCTGGGAATACGCTTAAGCAACAACAAGCCTAGGTTTTCAGCAGCCGGAGATAAGAACTCTGGATGTTCCGTGCAAACGGGACTTGCAGTACTTTCAAAACTCTTTAGTTTTTAATTGCCATCCTGGAGTGGTGTCACCTCAGGAAATACTTCTGCCTAGGCGGGTTTCCAGGTTGAGAGGACGAATGCGGCTGGGGGCAGTGGGGACCCCATTCCCACTTTGCACCATCTGAGAGCTCAGGATGGTGTTTGCTCAGAACCCAGGGCGAGCTTTCCCCGCATACCCTAAACCCTCAGGAAGCTGACAGACAGCTGCTCAGCTTTCCGAGCTTTTTTTGCCATCCTTTTAGCAGGCATTTACTATTGTCTACTCACATGCCAGGCACTGTGCTGGCTTGGCATCAGGGACACAGCCTCCGTCTGTTGTCAAGACATTGTCTAGTGGAGAGACAGGCAGGAAAATAGACAGTAACAACCCTGCATGATAAGTGCTATGAAAGGACATAAATCTGGGAGCACATGGTGGGGGACACCTATGCTGGGGGGCATGGCAGGCTTCCTGGAGAAGGTGGAGTTGAGCTGAGTCCTGAAGGCCAGTAGGCGGTGGTGGGCGTAATTCCAGTTAAAGAGAACAGGCTGCATCTGGCAACTGGGGCCTGGAGATGGTATGGTTCATTCCAGGGCTCCCAAGCAGTTTTAGCTTGTGAGGAGTGAAGTGGGCTAGACTGGTGGGGGATGATCCTAGACAAGGGCCAAGGCCAGATCACACATGGCTTAGGGCCCCATACTAGGTGCTTGCTGTGCTCTTTTGCAGATGTGGACGAGTGTGCCCAAGGGCTAGATGACTGCCATGCTGAGGCCCTGTGTCAGAACACACCCGCCTCTTACAAGTGCTCCTGCAAGCCTGGCTACCAAGGGGAGGGCAGGCAGTGCGAGGGTAAGTTACTTGGGGACCATGTCAGGGGCCAGCAGAGAAGCTCCCACCTCCTTAGTTCTTGTAGTGGCCACTCATGTTGGTAAAATTGCTGCCTCCTAATTCCCTGTCCCCTCACCTCCCGCTACTCCCAAATCATGTCACCCACTCTCTGAAATGCATTTCAGATCCTTACAGGATCTGAACATTAGGTCTTCCCCAGAGCTGGCCATTGTTTTATCTGGCTCTGAAATGTCCTTTTGTCTAGCTTCTGGTAAAGAAGAGGTGCTTTAGTATCTTTTGGTTCCACTCAGAGCCATGCTGATCAGGAGAGCCATGCCTGCCAGAGCAGGGCTGATCCTGTACCTCTTTGGGGCAGCTTGTACCCTTCCCTGAAGTCTGAATGATGGAGTCCCGCCCTCCCCTGCTGGCTTAGGAGGCTCCATCCTGTCCATGGCTTCAGCAGTGTGACAAACATTATCACAATGTTTGGCATTGTGATCTGCCAAGCTTTAGAGCTACATCAAGGAACCGCCTCATTTAGAGATACAAGTTCACCCCAGAGACATGTGTGTATAGAGGAATATTTTAGCCCTTAGGGCTCCAGATCTGGGAGCCCGAAGTCTGGACTCTGCCATTGTATGTTCTGGGCTAAGTGTCATGAACTCGGAAGTTCAAGACTGGCCAGAGACTGGGAACTCATAGAAAGAGACTGTTCTTGGGGATAGAAGTCATGGCACATCGGAGTTGGCAGGGCTATTCAGGGATCTCTGGGCCAATCCCATTCTTCATTTCACAGATGTGGACTCTGAGGCCCAGGGGACTTGTGGCCATGATCACATAATTAGCCTGCAGGTGAAAAAAAGTCAGATCTCCACCCCAGCTCTGTCCCCAGCCCCATATTTCTCATATTTACTCAGCCTTCTGCTGTCCATCTTTGGCTGGGTGAGAACTCCTACTATCTATAGTCATCCTGTGCAGGAAGAAGTTTAAAATTGATGCGGAACATTGAACTCATCTCCGCAAGTCCTTCCTTGCCTCTGGACCCAACCTTGACAAACACGTTGGTGGCCCCTTTCATTTTGACAAAACTCTTTATAACTTGGGCTTAACTCCAGTGGGAAATGATCTTCTGAACACTTGCAGGGCCTAAACCTACCTATTGAGTAGGAAAGTCCAAGTCCCTTTCCACTTTGAAAAACACATTAACTTCTTTAGATCAGGAGGAAAGTTTTTGATAAATGTCTATTCTGGTGCCATTTAATGGCCTAGTATTCATACCCTGTTGTTTCAAACTAATCTGTTTCATATTGTGGCCTCTGAGTGATAAAGATTCTTGGTATTGGAACAGTGTGTAATGTCCGGTAGTGCCTGGAAGGTGGTAGACACTCAATAAACCTTCTTGTTTTTGAATAAATGACTGTATAAATAAATAAATGACTAGGCTTAGTCACTAGCACCTTGACACAAAGTCCTTTCCAACAAATAGACAAACACACAAATGAAATATCTAGATATAGAACATGCAGATGACCAAGAAGGCAGGTGACTGCCAGATGCTTTTGTAGTATTATAGCAATGGCCTAATTCTGCTCCCCTCCCCCATCTCCTTGTCTTCTTAGCACAGCTGAGACAAGCTGGGATTTTCAAAATGAACTTTGTTTTTTTTTTTTTTTTTTGAGACAGAGTCTCACTCTTTTGCCCAAGCTAGAGTGAGTGCCGTGGCGTCAGCCTAGCTCACAGCAACCTCAAACTCCTGGGCTCAAGCGACCCTACTGCCTCAGCCTCCCGAATAGCTGGGATTACAGGCATGCGCCACCATGCCCGGCTAATTTTTTTCTATATATTTTTAGTTGTCCGATTAATTTCTTTCTATTTTTAGTAGAGACGGGGTCTTGCTCTTGCTCAGGCTGGTCTCGGACTCCTGAGCTCAAGCAATCCGCCCGCCTCGGCCTCCCAGAGAGCTAGGATTACAGGCATGAGCCACCGCGCCCGGCCCCAAAATGAACTTTGTTAAAAGGAAAACCAAAAGAAAATATAGACAGCAAGTATGAATAACAGATGGAATTATAATAGGCAAGTTTGGATCAGGTGATACCCCTTGGGAAATCAGGAAGCTGTCCTTTGTGCACGAGGGGCAAAGCTCCTGCTTCTTGCATCAGAGGAGGCACGCTCCTGGTCAGGTTCATAGCAAGTGGGGTTGGTGGTCCATCCATGAAGCCCTTATGCTTCTCCATGTTCATGTTTGTCCAGAAACAAGCAGCCATCTCTTTCTCTCTGCCCTATGTCATGGGAGGCCAAAAGACTATGTCTCCCAGAAACATCTCTCTGCATACCACTCTGTTATTAAACATTCTATTTGCAGTACTGGAATTCATACATGTTAGTACCTTGCTTGGGGAAAAAACCATTCACTTCTTTACTATGTGGATATTCTATGTCCTCCAATTGCTGTATACTAGCTGGGGGCACAACACGATGCCACTGATGAAAGTACATCTTTAGTAAATGATGTTAAATGACAAGTGGCAAGAATTTCCTTACTCTTAGCTTTTGAGGTTGATATATTACAAATGAAATGGAATTGCTAACAGTTTATAGTTGAAAAGTATGCTATTTAGTTTAAAATAACTAATAATTGACTGGCATGTCTCCTTTTATAGACTTAAATTTATTTTAAAATAATATATGATTTTTGTTATAAAAAGTCAAACAATCAAAAAATGTATAAAATAAAAAATTAAAGTGCCTATCCCTTTATCCACATATAGTCATCGTTACCAGTTAGCATGTTTCCTTTGTACTGTCATTTTGAACTAAAACCCTGGAAGGATTTGATCTTTTAAATACCTGTGCTATTTATAATGCTAGTAAGTAAGTATATCACTGTTTAGTTTGGATTTTTTCACATAGGAATCCAGAAATGGAGATTTTCTCCTAATAGGGAAGAGGAGAGGAAATAAAGATTATAAGGTTCAAAGATTTAACTCCTTTCTCTGTGTTTCGGGGTCCATTAATTTTGAAGCCTCTTGGGACCAACCCATAGTATCATTTATGTTGTGATTATTGCCAGGCTCACTGCTTATAATTAAGTTCAAGGATGGTTTGCCCAGAATGGCCAGAATTTTATCCTTCATAAAGTTTCCTCTCCCAAAATGTTGGAGAAATGAAAGTATGAGCTCTGAATAAGTAGTTTTTTAAATAATGTGATTCAGAAGTAGCTTTAGATAATGTTTTATCCTAAATAATCTTTGCTTATATCCCAGACTTTGGGGGGGGCATGTCTCAGTGGTGAATATTCATTGTATAGTCCTTATTTTTCAGTTTAAGAAACTGAATCAAGTTTAACAAGGATGAATCTAAAGTTGGCCTTTGTACAAGGAGCTGTGTTTTTCTTTTTTAAAAACTTTTTATTTTGAAATAATTTTAGACTGCAGAAAAGTTGTAAAGATAGTGCAGAGTTCATATGTGTATATGCCCTTCACGCATCTTACCCTAATGTTAGCAACTTACACAACCACAGTAGAGTTAGCAACACCAGGAAATTAACATTGGCACAATACTATTAACTAAACTGTAAACTTTATTCAAATTTAACCAGTTTTTACGTACTGCTCTTTTTCTGCTTCAGAATCCAATTCAAGGCCTCACATTATATTTACCTGTCATATCTCTTTTGTCTCCTCCAATCTGTGACAGTTCCTCAGTCTATCCTTGTCTTTCATGACATTGACACTTTTAATGAGTACTGCTCACTTAGTTTGTCTTATGTTTTCTCATGATAAGAATTGAAATGATAAGAGAATGTCTTGAGTTTGTTTTCTCATGATGAGACTGATGTCATACATTTTTGGCAAGACTACCACAAAGGTGCCATTGTGTCCTTCTCAGTGTATCACATCAGGGCCACGTGATGTCAACATGTCCCATTCCTGGTGATGTTAACCTTGATCACCTGAATAAGATCGTGTTTGCTGGGCTTTTCCACTGCAAAGTTACTATTTTTTTTCCTCTTGCCATAGATGCATATCTTAGGCGAGATACTTTGAGACCATACCAGCATCCTGTTTCTCCTCAAATCTTTGCTCACTGATGTTAGCATCCAGCTATGGATCTTGCCTGTAGTAATTATTACTGTGATGTTTGCCTGCTGGTAATTTTATATTTCCCTCATACTTTATATATCTATTAATTGAGATTCTTTCGTAAGGAAGAACTGTCCCTTCTTCACCATTTATTTATTTATGCACTTATTTATTTATTTATACTACGATGGACTCATAGGTATTTATTTAATTATGTCAATAATTATTTATTTTTGGCTCAAGTTGTTCCAGCTTCAGCCATTGGAACTCCTTTCCATTGTCTTCTGTGTCATTTTGATATCCTTTTTTGGGAAATTCCTAAACTTCTGGTACCACAATATGCTCTAGACTTATATTATATTTTCCCTTCTTTAGCCTTAAAATCAACCACTTCTCCAAGGAGCTGTGATTTTTTTTATTGGAAAATTGCATATAGAAACCAAGATCTGGCTGCTGAGTGATCTCCCTGCTACAGGGGTGTCATTGCTCCTAGCCCCTCTTAGTGCACAGAGTTAGGAAACACATGTATGCATACTAACCCACCTGTACCCATACATCTGTATTTATTCCTTATGTCTATCCATCTGCATGTATATAAATTAAAAACAATGAGTTACACTGATACTTTGAGTTCCAAACCAATACTGCAAGATTCATTCTAACCTAAGTCTTTATTCGTAACTTCTTTCTCCAACAGTAAGAAAAGCTGGCTCTCATTATCTGCAATGTATTTACCTCTTTGTTCAATCCTAGTACACATGTATTTACAGAATTACTAACCCATAACCCTGTGAGTAAAACATTTACTAAGTAGAGTACGGTGTTTACTAGAGTATAGTACACAGCTGTTTTTGTTTTTAACCTTACAGCATCCAGTCATGATGTTGTTTTTCAAAGTTACTTGGGTTAGTACTTTTCTTCCCCATCCGCTTCAGTGTGGTTACGCTATTAATTTATAATACAGTTAGGCTCATTTGTTTCTTTTTGTATTCCATTATTTTTTGTCCACTCCCACCCCTCCCACCCCTGCTTCCTGGTTGATTGTGTGTCTGCATGTATGTGTGCATGTATGTAAAGCATCCCCATGGCTCTAAGAGTCAAAGGTATGCACAGAAAGGTATGCACAGAGAAGTCCTGCTCCCTTCTTCCTATTACTTGGTTTTCATGCTTCTTTCTTTCCACCTCTTCCCCCACACCCTGTGGGTCACCAATCTCTGTAGTTTCTGGTCTATCCTTTCTATATTTCTTTTGTATAAATAAGCAGATAAATGTATATTTTCTTTTTAAAAACTTTACTAAGGTATAAATTATATATCATAAAATTCACTGATTTTTTAAGTGTACAAATCAATGATTTTAATAAATTAGCTGAATTGTGCAACTATCACCATAATACCAATATCACCACATTTTTAAATGTTTTCTTCACCTCAATAAGATCCCTCATGATCATGTATTCCTCATCCCCAGCCCAGCCCTAGGCAACCGGTAATCTACTTTCTATATCTATATATTTGCTTTTTCTGGAAATTTCATATAAATGGAATCATACAATATGTGGTCTTTTGTGTTTGGATCCTTTCACTTAACATAATGCTTTTGAGGTTTATCTGTGTTGTATCCTGTTTTGACATTTCATTCGTTTTTATTGTTGAATAGTATTCCATTGTGTGAATATACCATGTTTTGTTTATTCATTCACCAGTTGATAAGCATTTAGGTTTTTCTACTTTGGGGCTTTTATAAATAATGTTGCTATGAACATTTGCATGCAAGTCCTTGTATGGACATAATATTGCGTTTCTCTTGGGAATATATCTAGGAGTAGAATTACTGGATCATAAATATCAAATTTATATTTAACTTTTAAAGAAACTGCCAAACTGATGATTTCTTGGCTATCACACCAAAGGTACAGGCAACAAAAGAAAAAACTAGACAAATTGGACTTCATGAAAATTTAAAAATTTTGTACATCAAAAGACAATATGGGGGGGAGGGGGGAGGAGGGGCGGGTATTTGCATACACAAAGAGTACAATACGCACCATCCAAGGGATGGACACGCTTGAAACTCAGACTTGGAGGGAGGGGGGAGGTAAGGGCAATATACATAACCTAAACATCTGTACCCCCATAATATGCTGAAATAAAAAAAAAAGACAATATGAACAGAATATAAAGGCAACTCACAAAATGGGGAAAATATTTGTAAATCATGTATCTGATAAGGGGTTAATATCCAAAATATATAGAGAACTCTTAAAACTCAACACCAAAAATCAAACAACTCAATTCAGAAATGGGCAAAGGATTTGATATTTCTCTAAAGAAGATATACAATTGGCCAATAAGCACATGAAAAGATGTTCAGCATCACTAATGATTAGGGAAATGCAAATCAAAACTATAAATGGGAGATATTGCTCACACCCATTAGGATGACTACTATCAAAAAAACCCCAGAAAATAACAAATTTGATGAGGATGTGGAGAAAATGAAAACCTTGTACACTGTTGGTGGAAATGTAAAGCGGTATAGCCACTATGGAAAACAGTATGGTGGTTTCTCAAAAAATTAAAAATAGAATTACCATACGATCCAGCAATTCCACTTCTGGGCATGTATCCCCAAAAATTGAAAGCAGAATCTTAAAGAGATATTTGTACACCCATATTCATAACATTATTCACAATAGCCAAAATGTGGAAGCAACACAAGTGTCCATCAACAGATGAATGGATAAGCAAAATGTAGTACATAGAATGGAACATCCAGCCTTAACAAAGACGTAAATCCTGACATATGCTACAACATGGACAATATGTGAGAACATTATGTTAAGTGAAGTAGACCAGTCATAAAAAAACAAATACTGTATGATTCCACATGTATGAGATACTTAGAGTAGTCGAAATCATAGAGTCAGAAAGTAGAATGGTGGGTGCCAGCGGCTGTGGGGAGGGGGAATGAGAGTTATTGTTGAATGGGTGTAGAATTTCAGTTTTACAAGGTGAAAAAAGTTCTGGAGATAAATGGTGGCGATAGTTGCATACAACATTATGAATGATTTAATCTTACCAAACTGTACACTTAAAAAAAAAGAAACTGCTAAACTGTTTTCCAAAGTGGCTATGCCATTCTACATTCCCATCAGCAACGTATGAAGGTTCCTATTTCTCCACATCCTTGCCAACAGTTGCTATTGTCTGTCTTTTTTATCATAACCATTCTAGTGAATGTGAAATGGTATCTCACTGCGGTTTTAATTTACATTTCCCTGATAACTAATGATGTTGAGCATTTTTTCATGTGTCTGTTAGCCATTTGCCTATCATCTTTGGTGAAATGTCTATTCAAATCTTTTGTCTGTTTTAAAATTGGGTTGTTTATCTTATTGAGTCATGAGAGTTCTTTGTCAGTCCTTATAAATTTATGGACTGTGTGTTTGGTATTATATCAAAGAAATCTTTACCTAATCCAAGTCTTAAAGACTTTTCTCATATATTTTCTCTGAAAAACTTTACAGTGTTAGCTCTTACATTTAGGTCTCTGATCCATTTGAGTTGGTTTTTGTGTCTGGTATGAGATAAGGGGCTAAAGTCATCTTTTTTTCATATGGACATCCAATTATCCCAGCACCATTTGTTGAAAAGGCTAACATTTATCCCACGAATCACCTTAGCACTTTTGTTTAAAATCAAGTTACCATAATAAATATAAGGGTTTATTTCTGGACTCTCAATTCTGTTCCATTGATCTATATGTCTGTCTTTATGCCCAGACCACCCTGTCTTGGTAACTGTACCTTAAAGTTGTAGTTAAAGTCCTCCAAATTTGTTCTCCTTTTTCAAAATTGTTTTGGCTCTTCTGAGTCTTTCGTATTTCCATGTAAATTCCAGGATAACCTTGTCAAGTTCTGGAAAAAAGTGTGCTGAAATTTTGTGTTTTTATATTCCTATATTTCTTACATGAAGATAATATAATACAGATACTCTTTTGATTTTTTCATTTAATAGTATATCCTAGAAATCACTCCAAATCAGCTCATGGAGATCTTTGTCATTTTTTTTTTAACAGCTGCATAGCACTCCCTCGAGTAGAGGTACCATAATTTACTAAACTATTCTTATATGTATGGGCAAAAATGCTGCAGTGAATAATCTTGTGCGTATTTGTTTTCCTGTTGTTGGAGATATATCTTCGGGGTTGATTCCTAGAAGTAGGATGGTTGGTTAAAAGGTAAATGCATATGTCTCCATAAATAGCCTTTGTCTGGTTTACTTCTGTTTTATTCCTCAGACATTGATGAATGTGAAAACGAACTCAATGGAGGCTGTGTCCATGACTGTTTGAATATTCCAGGCAATTATCGTTGCACTTGTTTTGACGGCTTCATGTTGGCTCAAGATGGTCATAATTGTCTTGGTAAGGAAAACATTTGGAAATGGCAATTCCCATTTACCCACCCTCCAGGACCCCCACCCCTTTCTTTCCTTTGGTGAACCCTTATGAAGACAGAAGAGGATCAGAGGCTGGGCGTGGTGGCTCACGCCTGTAATCCTAGCACTCTGGGAGGCCGAGGCGGGGGGGATTGTTTGAGCTCAGGAGTTCGAAACCAGCCTGAGCAAGAGCAAGACCCAGTCTCTACTAAAAATAGAAAGAAATTAATCGGCCAACTAAAAATATATAGAAAAAACTAGCCGGGCATGGTGGTACGTGCCTGTAGTCCCAGCTACTCAGGAGGCTGAGGCAGAAGGATTGCTTGAGCCCATGAGTGTGAGGTTGCTGTGAGCTAGGCTGACGCCACGGCACTCACTCTAGCCCAGGCAACAGAGTGAGACTCTGTCTCAAAAAAAAAAAAAAGAGGATCAGAGACTTGTGTTTTCTGACCCCTTGGAAATCAGACTCCCTGATAGAAAATCAGGTAAAGTGTTTTAGTTGTGTTGTTTTTCTTTTTTTTAATTTTTTTTTTTTTTCTTTTTTGAGATGGAGTCTGGCTCTGTCACCCGGGCTAGAGTGCAATGGGGTCAGCATAGCTCACAGCAACCTCAAACTCCTGGGCTCAAGAGATCCTCCTGTCTCAGCCTCCTGAGTAGCTGGGACTGCAGGCACGCAGCACCATGCCCGGCTAATTTTTCTATTTTTAGTAGAGACAGTGTCTTTTTTGCTCTTGCTCAGGCTGGTCTCGAACTCCTGACCTCAAGTAATTCTCCTGCCTTGGCCTTCCAGAGTGCTAGGATTACAGGTGTGAGCCACTGTGCCTGGCCAGTGTGTTTTAGTTTTTAGGTGACTAGTCATAATAGACATTTTCCGTTAGTTCAAGGAGATGGGTGGACATGGTCATTACCGTTTATTGATTTTCTAGTATTGGCTTGTTACTTTTAAAATCATTTGTCTTGAGTTGCAAGGTCCTGACTTATAACCATTTATTTAATGCTGTGTCTATTCTGGAATAGGTAAAACTCCTTCTCTTGAAGACTCCAAATGTGTGCTTGGGTCATAGCCAAATAGACCTCCCTCTTTTTTCTTGAAAGAGAAAGAAAATCAAACAGAAACCTTCCCTGAACATCCTTCTAGTATTCCACAAAACAGAAACATCTGTTTCATTCCCTGAGTTAGAGACTGCAAAGAGTGTTGTTTACATTGATTCCTTATGCCAGGGAAAAAAGAGAACTTAGAAACAGCAAGCAATTGGATGGGGCTGAGTGTTGGATAGTCTTAGAGAATACAGCACACCTGGCAGGTAGGTATTTATGGTTTTCTTTATAAAGCTGGTGTTATCAGTTGGACAGGAGGATATCAGGGGAGACACGTGACATCAGGGGTCCTTTGATACTGCTGACCTTTCATATGGTTGACTTACTAATGTCTAGTTGGTCAACTAAGTAGCAGCTCGAGCCAGACTCTGGCTCTGTGGGGGCAGCTATGCCCCCTTATGGTGCAGTAGCAATGGCCACTTGATCAAATGCTTTGAGAGCAGCATAAAAGGCACTAGAAAAAGTACAGGTAGAACTTGTGTTTTGAGTGTTGTCGCTCTGGAGTTGGGGAGGGGAGCATTTCCATTTGAGACCCAACCCTCATATGATCTTTGTCCTGCTTCAATGTCCCTGGAGCTCCATCCTCATAGACTCTGTTCGTTCCTGTCTGTGCCCTGTGTGAGGGGTCAGGCTTTGGTGTGCAGACCACTTGGCTTCTCAAATCTGCAGCTGTCAGTAAGACTTGATTGAAGGCTGGGGGCTCAATGACCCCTCTGCAGACTTTCTAGGCCGTCAGTAACACAAAACGACACATTTGAGAGACAATCCTGAGAGCAGGAATAAACTGAAATTAATTAAAAACTCAAAAAAGTATAATTTGTTGGGAAGCATACAGTATGGACTTTTCGTTTGTTTGTTTTAACCATTTTCAGGGAGAGATTTCTCTTTGATGTGTCAACAATGACATTTTGAGGATTCATATGTGATGTAGTCTGATGGTCATGATTGTGGTACTCTAATCCACAGCCTGGGGGAAGGTGTGAGCTTCCTAAGGGCAGCAAGCTGAACCTTCCAGGGGTTGAGGACCTGGCCAGGGTTGGGCGGGGTGGTTCTGAGTGCAGGCTCAGAAATCCAGAGCCCAGATTGTTCCTTGTCTTAGCCAACAACCCAGCTATCTCAGCAGAGCGTCTTCACTTCCCTTCCTCGGGGTCATCATTGTGGACTGGGCAGCAAGGATCTGCCTTGCAGAGAGACCCTGAGCATCCGCTGAGGATTTCTGAAGTGGGTAAGGATTCCTTAAAATGAAGGCATGAGAAAATAAAGTACTTTTGGAAGAGCAGCACACACAGAGATTGCTCTGCCATTCAGACTTGAAAGGGCTGAAGCTCTTTGTGGCAAGAAGCTCACAGCCAAAACTTTTCCGGAGTGGCAGTTTCCCGAGTTGTCTGGGATGACCCCTCACCTCTCCTCCACCCCCTGACCACACATTAACCACAAATATATTAGCAGGGATATCAGAGGACAAACACCACTTAGCTCTGGCATTAAACCCGGAGTGCTCCAAGATCCTGAGTGCTGGCAAGCCTCAAAAACGAAAGGCAGCTCTTCCACGCAGCTACCCCATCTGCACTTAGTTTCTATTTATAGAGTATCTGGGAGCTCGGCATAGCTGTTCAGCTTGGTAGCAGTGGTTCTCAGCCCTGGTCACACATTAGAATCACCTGAGAAGCCTCAGCCTCATCCCAGACTGGTTACATCAGTATCTCTGGAGGTCGCATCCAGGCATCAGGGTTCTAACATGTAGCCAGGGTTGGGAACCACTGTTTTTCAGTCTGGAGAAGCTCACCAGCCTAGTGATAGAATTTGTGTATGTGAACACACACGCTTTTGTATTTATCCAATCAGAGTACATCATCCAGCTTAATGACACATTTCTGATTGCTTTGGAGAAAAGAAATAGTGGGTTGAATGTGGGGTGCGGGTGTGGCAGCTCAGACGGGAGCACGCCTTAGCTCACAGCCAATCCAGGATTTGGTGTTCAGGGAAACAGACCCTTCCAGCTCGCTGTGGAACAGCCAGGCCAGGTGTGTTCCAGCACGGCCCATCCTCCGGGATGTGCCTCCTTCACCCTTTGGCACAGACAGGGGCAAGTTTGTTAGGCTTTAGGGGATGGCTCGAGTCCCATCAGTTTAGTCAGGCATCTGCCTGGTAGTGTGGGAGGACAGATGACTGTAAGATCTGAAGCTTGAAACCAGATAACAGATATTTAAATGTGAATTTTCTTATTACAGATACACCCAGGAGCTAGTAATAGGCACATGAGAAATTAGGCTGGAGAAAATAAATTGCTTTTATATTGGCCTTCTCCAGGAGCCTTTGTTGTCTGAAACTTTCCTTGAAGTTTCTCTTCTTTGGATCTGGTGATGCTGCGCTCACCTGCTTGTTCGTGCATTTTACAGTTAATGAGCACCTGCTGTATTCCAGGGCTGTGCGAATTAAAACAAAAAGTCTCTGTCTTCAAGGAGTTTGCAATCTAGTGGAGATGGATAGGTAAAGGATTTTGAGAATGCAATTCAGTAAGTGTGTTAATACAGCTGTGCCCAGGGTATCACAGATGGAGGGGGAGGAAGGTCCCCTAAAGATTCCTCCCTCCCTGCCTTTCTGACAGCTCCTTTCCAGAGGCTCCTGGGACTCCTGCTGTCTCTTCCACCTCCTCCCCGCCCCGGCATTATCCAGAATTCTACCTCTGGCTTTCTCTTTTCTGCGCCCTTTCTCTCCCTTCCCGCACTCCTGCCTTTGGCTCTCTCGTCAACATCCACCGCTTTATCAGGCAACTACAAGTAAATGGTTTTCAAAACTGTGCATACAACACCAGATTCTCTTCCAACCAAACTCAGGTTTCGTACCACCTGCTCGACCTAGCCCTGAATTCCAGCGTTTCAGACACATCGCCTCCCTGCCTTGCAGGGGAATGAGGGGGAACCGTATCTCCATTCCCATTTCTGTGCCCAGCACTGATCTTCCCATGTTTCTTTTCCAGAAGGCCTTGGTGTCCTCTAACAACGCCCCACCCCACAGCCCACAGGCTCCCGGCCCTGCAGCACCTTGTCCACCCCTGGTCTTCTGTGCCTTGCTTTCCAGCATCCCGACCACCAGCCCCTGCCCCGCACCCCACTAGCACTAGCTGTGGCTGTTTCAGGTACATGTGTGAAGCTGGGTCCCAGGATTTCCATTCTCCCCCTTCCCTGTGTCCTACCCTCAGCTGCTGCTTATGTTTCCCAAAGCGAAGGCCTGACTATGTCCCTTCTGCTCCAGTGGTTCCCAGCTGCTTCCCAAATTAAGTAGGAACTTCTTTGCCTGGTATTCAAGATTCTGCAGTGTGACCCCGATCGATCTTCCCAGCTGTCTCTCCTGTAACTTCCCTCCCTGTGCCCTGTGCTCCTGCCAAACCGGATGACTCACCGGTATCTGAATGTGCTCCATGCTTCCCAGCCTTCGTGCTATCACTCACGCTCTCTCTTCTACCTACAGCCCTTTCTCTCCTGATTTGTAACTGGAGAAATCCTAAGGGCTCATCTTTCATCAGCTTTTCCATAAATCCCACCCTGATACCCTACAACCAGATGTGACCTCCCTTTTTTTGTACCAGCTTTTACTTTATCTCAGAATCATTTGTATATTCATATCTTACTGAAGGGCACACTCCTAGAGGGAAGGAATTTTATCTTCCTCATCTGTATTTTACTGTCTCCTCTAGCACTGTGCTACAGGAGAAAAGAAGGTGTTCAATAAACATTTACTGAACTGATTATCTTATGTCCGTGTGGTGGGCGTGACCAAGTGAGCTCCAGACCCAAAAGTGCTGCGTTAATTGTCTGTGGGCCTCACCTTCAATCGCAAGAGCTTCCATGATGCAGGGATCAGAAAAGGGACCTCATCTCTGCCTAGCAGGAGCCCCTGAGCTGTTGGGCTGGGTGGGGTGTTTGAAACAGTCGCCAAAGCAAAGGCTAATAATCCCTCTCTCCCTCCAGACGTGGACGAGTGCCTGGAGAACAATGGTGGCTGCCAGCACACCTGTGTCAATGCCATGGGGAGCTACGAGTGCCGCTGCAAGGAGGGCTTTTTCCTGAGTGACAATCAGCACACGTGCATTCACCGCTCAGAAGGTACCTCTGTCCTGCTGTGGATGGGGGCAGAGTGAGACATCTGAGACCCATCCTTGCACACACACAATGACTTTACAGGGGCAGCTGGAGGCCTGAGGACGGGCCCAGACTCTGCTGCTGGGTAACTGTGGGCAAGTTTTTTTAACTTCAGCTTCCTCCGCTGGCAAAATAAGTGCGCTGGACTGGGTGAGCCCTGAGGTCCTTTCAAACTCTCACATTCTCCGATTCTAATCTTTAAATAGCGTACATTTCAAACATTACTAGGTGTCTCAGGAGCAATGTAATGGATGAGTTGCCAAGTTCTTCAAAAAGGTGCTAAAAACCACAACACCGGTGTGACCGTGCTCCTTGCTCTGGGTGGGGAGGGAGGAGGCTGGATCTTTCCCATGGAGACTTTCAATGAATTGTCCTGCTTTCAGCCCCAAGCTAGATCTGGCCCTTCCCTGTTTTGCACTTTTGAACTCCAAGAGGCAGAAGGGCTCCCTCCCTGGACTTCGGCTCTCTGTGCTGTGGTTTCTTTCACCCGTGTCACCATTTACCTTTCCTCCATAAATGTGCAGAAAACTGTTCTCTTCCGATGGCCTTCCTTTCATTTACTTTACTGTGAGTTTATACCTTTTTTTAAATCCTCTGTTATATTGGTGGATTCTTGGGAGGGAAAGGCATTAAGTACATGTGGCCAATTAGTTATTTTTAACTGAATGTCATCCTTTTAATTCTACTCTGCTCACTTTTAAGCCAAAGAGCCACATTTTGGTGACTGTATTTCTCTCGGGATTGCATCTGTGTTCTTTTAGGGGAAATGCCCTAAATATTAGACTATTAACTCCTTTTGTCACATGTTGCTTATTCATTCCCATAACTTAAGAATGAAGTCATTTTAAATTCTACTACTATTTAATCACATATTTGCAGATTTATTGTTTTAATAA
Organism: Propithecus coquereli; assembly: GCF_000956105.1. Lineage (NCBI taxonomy): Eukaryota > Metazoa > Chordata > Mammalia > Primates > Indriidae > Propithecus > Propithecus coquereli. Next base: position 10,439,976 of record NW_012150174.1, read on the forward strand.
TGGTTTTTGTGACTTTTCAAGGGTTTCTTCATGGAGATGATTTTTGTCTCATTTTCCAAGGATGATGGGTACTAAGAAAAATTCTTAGAAAAACCCCCAGGAGCCGATGGCTTTGATGGCTATCACGTCTAGCCTGTTCATTCTCCGGGCAGGAGAGTCACACACACTGGGTCTAATCAAGTGGATTTCTTTTCTCATGCCAGGCCCTTGAAGGAGTAGCAGTTGGGTTTCATTTTCTTGCCAGGTTCTCTGGTCTCTTTGGTGTGTACCGCAGTCTTGTTCAACACAGGCAGAACCCAAGGTAGGAATGAATTAAGATGTCAGTGGCACAAAGGCTTCTGCCCTTTTGGTTGCTCAGAGCTGCTTCCTGGGAAGTCACTCTGGCTTTCTCTTCAGGTGGCTGACGGGGAAGTGGTTGAACCTGTAGGTAAACCCATTGCTTGAACAACCGCAGTGTGGATTCCACCCGCTCACAAAGCAGCTTGTGGCAATTAAGATCATCTCTTATCCTTGCACCTCCAGAGCCCTGGCTCATTCCCTCTGTCCCCTCCTGCAAGCTCCCCAGACTGATTAGAGACACAGGCTCCTCATAACAGAAGCAAATACAAACGCAGCTTCTTTCTGCAAACTGTTTTCTAAATTTTCTACGATTCAGACATTCTTGGATCCCCTGAAGAGTATTTAAAACGAACATATTTGTCTGGAACTAAAACCAAAATCCAAGAGTTGGAGTTGTGGTCTGGAAGTGCTCTGTGTGATTTTCTGTTGCATTTCAACCTGATTGCTTGGCAAATTCATGGCAGTGTGAGCCAACAGGTTATAGCGATTTGTAATGGAGAACCTTTCCCTCCTAGGGCTTTAATTCTTCAAGTAGAACAGCCTGTAAACAGTTTTCTTATAGGATTTCTTCCCTGATGTGCATATTAAACCCTTAGAAACTGTACTAAAATAGACTTTAAGACCCACAGTAGAGACCTTAAAAATGATTAAAAGACGGTAACACTGCAAGCTAGTATTTTCTAGTGCTACTGTTATTGATTTTAGTAATTATTTACTAAATGTTTTTTAATAGAGGGGATCATAACAGTCGATTCTGAAGGAAAGCTCAACCTATTGATTTTTTTTTTTATCCTTGGAGACCCTCAAAACTCTCATAAAGAGACTGTGTGTTTTCACCCATATAATGAGGATAGGCTGGAGAGAAACATCACCCCCAGCCTGCCTTTGTTCCTATTCATGGGTGCTCAGGCTCTCAAAATGAGCTTTCTCTTTCATTTTGTCTGCTCTGAGAAAGTTTGGATGGTGGACTGCCGCCTTTTCAGGGCAGTGTGGAAGGTGTCAGGGAGGTGAAGAAGCTGTACTCTGAGCAGAGCCTGTTTCTCACTTTATGTAATGTGTCCCTCCCAGTTCACAAGGCATATTTTTATTTGGTTTCCAGAAATATCCTTCAGTGGAACCTTGAGCCTAGGAGCACCAGAGTGGGGCATTTCCAGTGTTTTTTTTTTTTTTTTTTTTTTGAGACAGAGTCTCACTCTTTTGCCCGGGCTAGAGTGCCGTGGCGTCAGCCTAGCTCACAGCAACCTCAAACTCCTGGGCTCAAGCGATCCTTCTGCCTCAGCCTCCTGAGTAGCTGGGACTACAGGCATGCGCCACCATGCCCAGCTAATTTTTTCTATATATTTTTAGTTGTCCGATAATTTCTTTCTAATTTTAGTAGAGATGGGGTCTCGCTCTTGCTCAGGCTGGTCTTGAACTCCTGAGCTCAAACAATCCCCCCGCCTCGGCCTCCCAGAGTGCTAGGATTACAGGCGTGAGCCACCGCGCCCGGCCCATTTCCAGTGTTTTAAGCTATTTCCTTTCTGGTGAACTAACAGTCCTGGACATGACTGCCAAGCCAGTTTTGGGGAGAGCTAGGACCAGTGCTGGGCCACCAGTTTGGACCAGATGCATCTGTAGCTCCAAGCAGTGGTCTTGTTTTGAGTCAAGGTACTATGAAGAGCTTTGGGGTCACCTCTTGAAAAGCCATCAGCATTTCCAGTGCCATTTAAGCCTCCATTACCTCCTGATAACTTCAGGTCTAGCTTGATATGAGAGACATCAGGCAGCAACTTTTCTGAGTATCACAATGGCATCCAGCACATGGTCATTCTTACAAAATGTTTCTTGTGTAAATGAATTGCTCTGAGGCTACTGTAAAGGTCACTTTGCAAATGTCTTAACAGACTTATAAACAGAATGAAAAAGAAGAAGGTGACCTGTTTCGGAAGTGTACTTTCCAAGTGCTATTGCCACCCTTTTGTAGGCACTATTATGTTTAACCCTGAGTGCTAGTTATTTCAAATGTCTGCTGACCCAAGGACAAACACAGTGCTTGCTAGGCCTTCTCGGGAGGACAGGATACTGCTTCTAGAAGTAGCTATCACCTGTCTCATGCTATCTCAGTGCTGGAGAGCAAATAACACCTTCAGAAATTACCAGCCAGAGCAAGAGAAAGCCTTCCATCAATCCGGCACAAGCCTCTTTCTGTGTTAATTGGCAGCAGCTCTTGGCATGGGTGAAGGAATACCGGCAACATCCAGCAAACTGAGCACTAGAGTGCAAATAGCTCGTAACTGTCAGATAAAAAAACAAGATGGTTTTAAGAGAGACTCAAGAAAGCATGGGATGTATTAACTATTGCACTGTCTTTTAGAATAGGAATGGCATCTGTTTGTATTAAAACAATTGGTCTAGTTAAGCACAGTTTGATGGCTCTGTGGTGAGAGTTGGAGAGATACTTTTGACTTCATTAGAACCTATTGGCTAAGGCTTTAGGAGCACAATACAGAATAGCGTTAGACCCTAGAGAAGGTGAATAAAACCTGTTTGTACGCATGCTTAAAACAATGCTATTTCTAGTATTAGAAAGTGTCTCGTTAGTAGGGAGCCAGTGAAAACAAAGTCATTTGTACTCACCATCAAATTGGTATTAACTAATCAACACATAAATGCACATATAAGAATAACATCTATTGGATGTTGGGCAGGGGGGAGGGGGGC